>NC_080627.1:2175932-2475932 GCF_027887145.1 Ammospiza caudacuta | reverse complement strand
CCCCCCCACGGTGCTTCCCCCGGTGACCTCCCGGGACATCCCCCATGAGACCCCCGGAATCCCCCCCGGTACTACCGGGACCCCCCCCCCCGGTGCCATCCCGGCCTGGAGCCGTTCCCGGTACCGGGGGGGGTCCCGGTTCGGGGGTCCGGGGGTTCTCCGGAGGGTCCCGCTTTGGGGGTCCCGGCTTGGAGATCCCGGTTCGGGGTTCCGGAGGGTCCCGGTTCGGAGTCCGGGGCTCCCGGTTCAGGGTCCCGGTTCGGGTTCCCGAGGGTCCCGGCGGGTCCCGGTTTGGGGGTCCGTGGGATCGGGGGGTCCCGGTTCGGGGGGTCCCGGTCCCGTTGCGGCACCGGCGCTGAGTCACGGCGGCACCCCCGGTGTGGGGGGGGGGCGGTTCCCACGCCCTCGGGGTCACCGTTCATTCACCGGCCCCGGCCCCGCCCCCGCCGGTGGCTCCCGGTGCTCCCGGGCCCGGCACGGACCGGGGGTCCCGTTACCGGGGTACCGGGGGTCTCGGGATTTTCTGTCCCGTTACCGGTGTACCGGGGGACCCAGTCCCGTCCCGGGGGTCCCTATCCCGTTACCGGTCGGTTCTCGGGGGTCTCGGTCCCGGGATCCCGGGGGTCCCGGTGGGCTCTCGGTGTTCTCAACCCCGTTCCCGGGATCCCGGGGGTCCCAGCCCCGTTTCCGGGGGTTCCGCTCGGTTCCCGGGGATCCCGCTCAGCTTTCCGGGGTCAGCCCCGCTCCGAGGGTCCCGGGGGTCCCTGTCCCGTTCCCGAGGGTCCCGCTCGGGTTTCCGAGGGTTTTTTCCCGCCCCGTTTTCCCACGGTTCCCGCGCTCCCGTCCCGGTAAACACCGCGCGGGTCTCCCCGGTTCCCGGTGGTCCCGGGGGTCTCCGTGCCGTTCCCGGTGTCCCGGGGGGTCTCTCTCGGCTCTCGGTGGTCCCGGGGATCCCTCTGGGGATTTTCCCGCCCCGTTTTTCCCGCGGTTCCCGCGCTCCCCGTCCCGGTAAACACCGCGCGGGTCTCCCCGGTTACGGCGTTCCCCGCCGGTGACGTCAACACGTCCGGCGTCCCGTGTTTACGTCGCGCGGCAACGGCCGCGGCCATGGCAACGGGGGCGGGGCCTGGGCCGGGGCGGCGACCAATCAGGACAGGGGAGGGGCGGGGCCAAAGCGGGAGGGGGGCGGGGCTTGAGGCGCCGCGTTCGCGCGCTTTTGGCGGGGCGGGGCGGAAATTTGGGGACATTTGGGGACATTTTGGGAAAAGTGGGGACGCTGGGGGCATTGGGGGACATTGGGGACATTTGGGCGGAAATCTGAGGGAAAATTCGGGGAAATTTGGGGGAATTTGGGGACATTGTGGGGGGACATTGTCACGTTGTCACCGGTTTGTCACAAGAGTTTTTATTAAATTGGAAGGACAAGAATGAAATAAAATAAACTAAATTAAATTAAATTAAATTAAAAGGACGCGAATGGGGCGTGGCCTCCTCCCCATGGCCACGCCCCCCTCCTCATTGTCACCTCGGGGCGGGGACAGCGGGGACAGCGGTGTCACTGCGGCTTCACTTTGGCACTTGGCAGCTTGGCCAGGACCCTGCGGGGACATCGGGGGGACATCGGGGGGATTGGGGACACTGGGGGGACATTTTGGGGACATTGGTGACACTCACCTGGCTCGCAGGTGGCTCAGGTGGCCCCGGGCCAGGCTCAGGTATTGATCGATCTGGGCCTGGAGGGGACATTTGGGGACATTTAGGGACATTTAGGGACAGACACAATGGTCACCCTCCCCCCCGTGGTGGCAGTGCCACCCTCGGGTGTCACCGATGTCCCCTCAGGTGCCACCCGGAGGCGTGGCCGTACCTGGTGGCGCCGGTAGAGCACGGGGAAGGTGAAGGCGCTGATGACACCTGGGCAGGGAGGGGACATGGTGGGGACACCGCGGGGTCACCAACTGTCCCCCGAGGGTCCACAATGTCCCCTCATCATCCCCTCAGCGTCCCCAGTGTCCCCAATGTCCCCAGTGTCCACATTGGGGACAATGGGGACAATGAGGACAATGTCCCCCAATCCCCCCAGTGTCCCCAATCCCCCCAATGTCCCCAATGTCCCCAATGTCCCCAATCCCCCAATGTCCCCCCAATGTCCCCAATCCCCCCAGTGTTCCCCCAGTGTCCCCAGTGTCTCCCCAATGTCCCCAATGTCCCCCCAGTGTCCCCAATCCCCCCAATCCCCCAATGTCCCCAATGTCCCCCCAAAGTCTCAATGCCCCCCCAATGTCCCCAATTCCCCCAATGCCCCCAATGTCCCCCCAATGTCCCCAATGCCCCCAATCCCCCCAATGTTCCCAATGTCCCCAATGTCCCCAGTGTCCCCCCAATGTCTCCCCAATGTCCCCCCAGTGTCCCCAATGTCCCCAATGCCCCCCCAGTGTCCCCAGTGTCCCCTCTCGTACCCGCTGCCAGCAGTGTCACCCCCGCTGACGGCGGCCCCCACGTAGGTCAGCAGGTTAGAACAGGAAGGCGAAACTGCGGCCCACCAAGGTGACATTGGCACCGTCACCGTCACGGGCGGTGCCACCCACCCCCCCCCCCCCCCCCCGTGCCACCCACAGCGCCCGGTGCCCGCTGTCCCCATTGCCCCCCATGTCCCCATTGCCCCCAATGCCCCTCAATGTCCCAAATGCCCCCAATGTCCCCCCAATGTCCCCAAATCCCCCCATGTCCCCAATGTCCCCCGAAATACCCCCAATGTCACCCACATCTCCCAGTGTCCCCAATGTCCCCATTGCCCCCAATGTCCCCCCAATGTCCCCAATCCCCCCAACACCCCCCAATGTCCCCCCAATGTCCCCAATGTCCCCCACTGCCCCCCAACACCCCCCACTGCCCCCACTGTCCCCAATGTCCCCTGTGTCCCCCCAATGTCCCCAATGTCCCCCCAATGTCCCCAATGTCCCCATTGCCCCCAATGTCCCCTGTGTTCCCCCAATGTCCCCAATGTCCCCCCCAATGTCCCCATTGCCCCCAATGTCCCCTGTGTTTCCCCCAATGTCCCCAATGCCCCCACTGTCCCCAATGCCCCCATTCCCCCCAACACCCCCCCAATGTCCCCAATGTCCCCACTGCCCCCGGTGTCCCCGGTGTCACCTTGAGGGACTCGGGCACGCTGTGCACCAGGAAGAGCCCGGGTGAGCGTCCGGGCGGCCGCCGCCACGTGCCGGGCCAGGAACCGCGCCCAGCGCTGCTGCTGCTCCTCGCTGAGCGACCACGGCTGCGCCCTGGGGACACGGGGGACATTGGGGACACGGGGACAGCCTTGGGGACACGGGGACAGCCTTGGGGACACGGGGACACGCGAGGAAGAGGCGGGGTGAAGGTCACTGCGTGCCCAGCGCTGCTGCTGCTCCTCGCTCAGGGACCATGGTTGCGCCCCTGGGGACATTGGGGACACGGGGACAGCCTTGGGGACATGGGGACAGCCTTGGGGACACGGGGACAGCCTTGGGGACACGCAAGGAAGAGGAGGGTGAAGGTCACTGCGTGCCCAGCGCTGCTGCTGCTCCTCGCTGAGCGACCACGGCTGCGCCCTGGGGACACGGGGACATTGGGGACATTGGGGACATGGGGACATTGGGGACATTGGGGGACATGGGGACATTGGGGACATTGGGGACATAGGGACAGCCTTGGGGACACGCAAGGAAGAGGAGGGTGAAGGTCACTGCGTGCCCCAGCGCTGCTGCTGCTCCTCGCTCAGGGACCATGGTTGCGCCCTGGGGACATTGGGGACACGGGGACAGCCTTGGGGACATGGGGACAGCCTTGGGGACACGGGGACATGGGGACAGCCTTGGGGACACGCGAGGAAGAGGAGGGTGAAGGTCACTGCGTGCCCAGCGCTGCTGCTGCTCCTCGCTGAGCGACCATGGGCTGCGCTCAATGGCTGGGGACACGGGGACATTGGGGACAGCCTTGGGGACATGGGGACACGGGGGACAGCCTTGGGGACACGGGGACAGCCTTGGGGACATTGGGGACAGCCTTGGGGACACGCAAGGAAGAGGAGGGTGAAGGTCACTGCGCGCCCAGCGCCGCTGCTGCTCCTCGCCGAGGGGCTCTGTGCCCTGGGGACATTGGGGACAGCGTCGGGGACATTGGGGACATGACTGGGGACATGGGGACAGCCACGGGGACACGGGGACAGCCCTGGGGACAAGGAAGGGATGGGGACAGGGACAGGAGGACAGTGCCAGGGGAACAGCCACAGGGACGGGGACAGGGGACAGCCATGGGGACAGCGATGGGGACAGAAGGACAGGGACATGGGGACAGGGCTGGGGACACGGGGACAGCGATGGGGACAGAAGGACAGGGACATAGGGACAGGGTTGGGGACATGGGGACAGGGCTGGGGACACGGGGACAGGGCTGGGACACGGGGACAGAAGGACAGAGGGACAGCACTGGGGACAGAAGGACAGTCATGGGGACAGAGGACAAACATGGGGACAGGGATGGGGACAGGGACATGGGGACAGGGCTGGGGACATGGGGACAGGGTTGGGGACATGGGGACAGGGATGGGGACAGGGTTGGGGACATGGGGACAGGGCTGGGGACACGGGGACAGGGCTGGGGACAGGGACAGAAGGACAGAGGGACAGCACTGGGGACAGAAGGACAGTCATGGGGACAGAGGACAAACATGGGGACAGGGATGGGGACAGGGACAAGGGGACAGGGATGGGGACAAAGCCACCAGGGCCACCCTGATCTCTCTTGGGGTGGCAGGGAGGGGACACTGGGGGGTGTCACTCACCCGAGGGGACACTCAGGTGTCACTCACCTGGTTTGGGGCTCCGTGGGCAGTGGCAGGGAGGGGACACTGAGGGTGGCAGGGAGGGGACACTGGGGGTGGCAGGAAGGGGACATCTGGGTTGTCACCTCACTGGGGGTGACAGGGAGGGGACACTGGGTGTGACACTGGGGGGGACACTGGGGGTGGACACTGGGGGGTGACACAGGGGGGACACTGGGTGTGACACGCAGGTACCCTCCCTCAGGTGCCACTCACCTGTCCGGGGTGACATGGGGGGACACTGGGGGGGACACTGGGGGTGACACGGGGGGGACACTGGGGGTGACATGCAGGTACCCTCCCTCAGGTGCGACTCACCTGGCCGGGGGTGGCACGGGGGGACACTGGGGGTGACACGGGGGGGGACACTGGGGGTGACAGGGAGAGGACGCTGGGGGTGACACGCGGGTACCCTCCCTCAGGTGCCACTCACCTGGCCGGGGGCCCGCTGCCCGGCGGCCGCAGCGCGCTCAGGGCCAGCCGGCGCCAGGCGCAGGGGCACGGTGACGGCCAGCACGGCCAGGGCCGCGTGCGCCAGCACGGCCACGGCGCCGAAGCGGGACACGGAGCCCAGCAGCAGCAGCGCCGCCAGCAGCGCCAGCGCCGAGCGCCGCGGGACGCGCCACAGCAGCAGCTCCCACGCTGGGGACGGCCGGGGGACAGCCGGGGGTCGCTGCCACCGTCACCTCCCCGGTGTCCCCCCCGGTGTCCCCCCGGTGACTCCCAGTCTCGCCCAGTTCAATTCCCGGCGCTCCCAGTTTATCCCAGTTCCCCCCCCCGGTACAAACCAGTAACCCCGAATGCGCCTTTAACCCCTTTACCAGTCCCCCCCAGTCCTCCCCAGTCCCTCCCAGTTTATCCCAGTCCCTCCCAATCCCCCCCAGTTCCCCCCCAATCCCCTCCCAGTCCCCCCCCAGTTCCCTCCAGTCCCCCCCAGTCCCCCCCCAGTCCCTCCCAAGTCCCCCCCCAGGTTTATCCCAGTCCCCTCCCAATCCCCCCCAGGTCCCCCCCAAGTCCCTCCCAGTCCCTCCCAGTTCCCCCCCAGTTCCCCCCCAGGTTCCCCCCAATCCCTCCCAGTCCCTCCCAGTCCCCCCCAAGTCCCTCCCCAGTTCCTCCCAGTTCCCCCCCCAGGTTCCCCCCCAGTCCCCCCCCAGTTCCTCCCAGTTCCCCCCCAGTTCCCCCCAGTTCCTCCCAGTTCCCCCCCAGTTTATCCCAAGTCCCTCCCAATCCCCCCCGAGTCCCCCCCAGTCCCTCCCAGTCCCCCCCAGTCCCCCCCAGTCCCCCCCAGTCCCTCCCAGTCCCCCCCCAGTCCCCCCCAGTCCCCCCCAGTCCCTCCCAGTCCCCCCCCAGTTCCCCCCAATCCCCCCCAGTCCCTCCCAGTCCCCCCCCAGTCCCCCCCAGTCCCCCCCAGTTCCCCCCAGTCCCTCCCAGTCCCCCCCCAATCCCCCCCAGTCCCCCCCCAGTTTATCCCAGTCCCCCCCAGTCCGCACCGGTTCCCTCCATGTCTCTCTCCCGTTCTCTCTCCCGGGGTTATTTTGGGGGGTCCCGCGTTATTTTGGGGGGTGGGGGGGGGGCGGGGGGGGGGGGTCACCCCCTATTTTTAACCCTCCAATGGCGCCGGGGGGGCGGCGCGACCCCTCCCCGCAACCGGAGCCGCCGCGCGCTCCCATTGGCCGCTCACCCTGTCCGTCAGCGCCCGCGGCGGCCGGTGATTGGTCGGGAGCGGCGGGAGGGGGCGGGGCCGAAGCTCGGGGGGGGCTCCGGGCGGGCGCCCCCTGGCGGGGGGGGAGGGGAGCGGCGCGGGGCATGCTGGGAGGGGGAAATGGGGGGGGCAGGGGGGTAAAGGGGGGGTCTGGGGGTCCCAAATACCCCCGGGGACCCCAAAATACCCCCTGGGACCCCCCAAATACCCCCGGGGACCCCCAAATACCCCCTGGGACCCCCCAAATACCCCCGGGGACCCCCCAAATACCCCCGGGGACCCCCAAAATACCCCCGGGGACCCCCAAATACCCCCTGGGACCCCCCAAATACCCCTGGGACCCCAAAATACCCCCGGGGGACCCCCAAATACCCCCGGGGACCCCCCAAAATACCCCCGGGGACCCCCCAAATACCCCCGGGGACCCCCAAATACCCCCGGGGACCCCCAAAATCCCCCCAATTTCCCCCCAGACCCCCCCTCAATTCCCCCCCCCCCCCTCCTCAAATTTCCCCCTTGGGACCCCCCCCCAAATCCCCCCTAATCCAAACAGGGACCCCCCCAATTCCCCTCTGGGACCCCCAGACGTCCCCCAAATCCCTCCCGGACCCCCCCCCCCCCCAGGGACCCCCAAATTCCCCTTCAGACCCCCCCAAATCCCCCCCTGGGACCCCCAAACCCCCCCCCAAATCCCCTTCCCCATCCTCACCCTTCCTCCCTTGGCTCTCCTCCTCCTCCTCCTCCTCCTCCTCCTCGCCCCCCCCCCAAATCCCCCCTCGCCCCCTCCCCAATTTTTTTGGGGGGGGGGGTTTGGGGTCCCCGGGCTCCTTTTTGGGGCTGGGGTCCTTTTTGGGGGGGGTGGGGGAGGGGTCCGGCCCCCCGAGGCCCCGCCCCCCCCCGGGCTCAGGCGTGGGGGAGGGGCGCGACCCCTGCGGTGGGGGGGGTGGGGGTGGGGGGCGTGGCCGCCCCTCCCCCCCCCCGTCCCCCTGCCCCTCCCCCTCCCCCCCCGAAGGCGATGTAGGAGAAGGTGAGCTCGTGGGGGGAGGGGCGGCAACGCAGCGCCGCCCCTCCTCATTTTCTTCATCATCATCGTCATCATCATCATCATCGTCATCATCCTCGGGGGGCTCCGGGAAAGGGGGGGGGTCCTCGGGGCCGCCTGATGGGGGGGGGGGTTTGGGGTAAATTTGGGGGGGTTTGGGGTAAATTTGAGGTAAATTTGGGGGGGTTTGGGGTACATTTGGGGGGATTTGGGGGAAATTTGGGGGGGTTTGGGGGAAATTTGGGGGGATTTGGGGGAAATTTGGGGGGATTTGGGGAGGTTTTGGGGTGGGTTTGGGGGGATTTTGGGGTGAGTTTGGGGGAAATTGGGGGGGGTTTTGGGGTAAATTTGGGGGGTTTGGGGTAAATTTGGGGGGTTTGGGGTAAATTTGGGGGGGGTTTAGGGGAAATCTGGGGGTTTTAGGGAGGTTTAGGGTGGATTTGGGGCAAATTTGGGGGGATTTGGGGGTGTTCAGGGAGGTCTGAAGCGAAACTGGGGTAAAATTGGGGGGGGATTTTGGGGGGATTTTGCGGTGAATTTGGGGGCGATTTAGGGAGGTTTTGGGGTAAATTGGGGGGGATTCAGGGAGTTTGGGGGACTTTGGGTGGATTTGGGGTAAATTGGGGGGATTTGGGGTAAATTGGGGGGCTTTGGGGTAAATTTGGGGGTATTAGGGAGGTTTGGGGTGGATTTGGGGTAAATTGGGGGATTTGGGGTAAATTTGGGGGGTTTGGGGTAAATTTGGGGGTTTTAGGGAGGTTTGGGGTGGATTTGGGGTAAATTGGGGGGTTTCAGAGAGATTTCGGGGGATTTGGGGTGGGTTTGGGGGATTTGGGGTTAAACTGGGGGCAGATTTCGGGGGCTTTGGGGCACTTTGGGGTGGATTTGGAGAGGTTTGAGGGGGATTGGGGTAAATTGGGTGGGTTTGGGGTAAATTTGGGGGGGGGTTGGGGGGATTTGGGGTAAATTGGGTGGGTTTGGGGTAAATTTGGGGGGGGATTTAGGAGGCCTTTGGGGGGGATTAGAGTGGTTTGGGGCAGTTTGAGGAGTTTTGGGGGGTTTGGGGTAAATTTGGAGGGGATTTGGGGCGCTCTGGGGTTCGTTGGCCAGGGCTGGGGCAGATTTGGGGGTTTTGGGGTTCCTTGGGGGGTTTGGGTTGGTTTTGGGGAGGGGTGTGGGGTGAATTTTGGGGTGAATTTTGGGGTAAATTTTGGGATAAATTTTGGGATAAATTTTGGGATAAATTTTGGGGTGAATCTTGGGAGATTTGGGGTTCACTGACGGGATTTGGGGTTTTTGGGGTAAATTCGGGGATTTTGGGGGTCCCGCTCACCCTCGGTGGAGTCCGGTGTGGTGGAGGCCGTGGACGGAGCCTCCTCTGAGGGGGGGACCCCAAACTTGGTCCGGGGACCCCCGGGACCCCCGCCCGGGAATCCACGGTGCTCCCGACCCCGGTTCCTCCCCGTTCCCGGTGCTCCCGGTCCCGGTAATTCCCGTTCCCGGTGCTCCCGGTGCTCCCGTTCCCGGTAATTCCCGTTCCCGGTGCTCCCATTCCCGGTAATTCCCCGTTCCCGGTGCTCCCGGCCCCGGTTCCTCCCCGTTCCCGGTGCTCCCGGTCCCGGTAATTCCCGTTCCCGGTGCTCCCGGCCCCGGTTCCTCCCCGTTCCCGGTAATTCCCGTTCCCGGTCCCCCCATCCCCAGCGCCTCCCGGTCCCGTGGCCCCGGATATCTTTGTCCCCGGTGTCCCCGGTGTCCCGGTTCCCGCGGTCCCGATCCCTCCCGGTAACTCCCGGTCCCGGTAACTCCCGCAGCTCCGGTCCCTCCCGGTGCTGCCGCGATCCCCCCATTCCCGGTACCGGTTCATCCCCGCTTCCCGGTGCTCCCATCCCCGTCCCGGTTCCCGGTACCGGACCCATCCCCGGCCACACCCGGTTCGCCGTTCCCCGGTTCCTCCCGCATCCCGCAGCCCCTCCCCGTTCCCCGCGCCCCGTTCCCGGTACCCGGTACCCGGTACCCCGTCCCCCACCCCCGGCCCCTCCCGCTTCCCGGTGCCGCTCCCCGGTTCCCGGTGCCGGTTCCCGGTTCCCGGCGCCGCTTCTCGGCCACTCCCGCATCCCGCAGCCCCTCCCCGCGCTCCGTTCCCCGTTCCCGGTGCCGCTCCCCGGTCCCGCATCCCCGGCCCCCTCCCGGTGCCGCTCCCCGCTCCCGGTTCCCGGTTCCTCATCCCCGATTTCCCCAGCCCCGGCCTCTCCCGGTGCCGTTTCCGGTACCCGCTCCTCCATCCCGGCCCCTCCCCGTTCCCGGTGCCGCTCCCCGTTCCCGTTCCCGGTCCCGGTTCCCGGTCCCGGTCCGTACTGCAGTGGGCGAAGCCCAGGACCTGCCCATGGCCGCGGCCCCCGCATGGGGCTCCCGGTGCCGCCATCACGGGGCCGCCATCGCCGGTGAGCGCCGCGCCCGGGGCCACGCGCGGACACAAAGGGCGGCGGCGGCGGCGGCGGCGGCGGCGGCGGCGGCGGAGAGGGCGGGGCCAAGGGGCGGGGCCAAGCGGAGGGGCGGGGACGGAACGGAGCGGCGGGAACGGGAACGGGGGGAACGGGAATGGGGAATTGGGACCGGGAACCGGGACCGGAGAGGCGCGAATGGGGAAGGGGAACCGGGAATTGGGACTTGGAATGGGGGGACCGGGAACCGGGAATGGGGGACCGGCACCGGGACCGGGCACCGGGGCTCCCCAGTTCCCCTCCGGCGCCTCCCAGTGCCCCCGGTGCCCCCGGTGCCCCCAGTGCCTCCCAGTAACTCCCAGTAAATCCCAGTAAATCCCAGTGCCCCCCAGTAACTCCCAGTAAATCCCAGTAACTCCCAGTAACTCCCAGTAACTCCCAGTGCCTTCCAGTGCCTCCCAGTAACTCCCAGTAACTCCCAGTAAATCCCAGTGCCCCCGGTGCCCCCAGTGCCTCCCAGTAACTCCCAGTAACTCCCAGTAAATCCCAGTACATCCCAGTAACTCCCAGTAACTCCCAGTAACTCCCAGTAACTCCCAGTGCCCTCCCAGTAACTCCCAGTAACTCCCAGTGTCCAGGACTGGAGAGTTCGGGGGGGACACTGGGAGGGCACTGGACATTACTGGGAGGGCACTGGAGGGCACTGGGAGTTACTGGGAGCTACTGGGAGTTACTGGGAGTTACTGGGAGCTACTGGGAGTTACTGGGAGGGCACTGGACGATACTGGGAGGGCACTGGGAGGGCACTGGGAGCTACTGGGAGGGCACTGGGGGCTACTGGACATTACTGGGAGTTACTGGGAGGGCACTGGACATTACTGGGAGTTACTGGGAGGGCACTGGACGATACTGGGAATTACTGGAGGGCACTGGGAGGGCACTGGTCGTTACTGGGAGTTACTGGGAGGGCACTGGGTCGTTACTGGTCCCGCGAGCCCCCCCCCGGTGCCGTTTCCCGGCCGCCGTTCCCGGGAGGGGCGGGGCCGGGCGGTGGGCGTGGCCCGGCGGTGGGCGTGGTCATACTCATGGGGGCGGGGCATGCTTCGGGGGCGTGGCCATGTCCGTGTGGGGGCGCGGCCATACCCGTGGGGGGCGGGGCATGCCTTGGGGGCGTGGCCATGCCCGTGTGGGGGCGTGGCCATGCCCGTGGGGGGGCGGGGCCTCTCGCCGGGACCGGCGGGTCCGGCCCCCCCCCCCCCTCCCCGCCGCCACCGGAAGGGCCCGGACCGGGCACGGCCGCCAGCATGAGGTGAACGGGGACGGGAACCGGGGGAACCGGGAGCGACCGGGAGCGAACCGGGGGCACCGGGGGCACGGGCACCGGAGCTGGGGGCACCGGCGGAAGCGTTAACGGGAACCGGGGGAGCGGCACCGGGAGAACCGGGAAAGGGAACTGGGACGAACTGGGACGAACTGGGAGGGACTGGGAGCGAGTGGGATCGGTACTGGGAGGCACTGGGATGAACTGGGGGTGAACTGGGAGAGCCGGTAACGGGCGGCGGGCGGTCCCGGGGGTGCCGGTAACGGGCGCTGGGGGCAGCGGGCGGCGCCGGTAACGGGTGCGGGGAGCAACTGGGAGAACTGGGAATCGATACTGGGAGCACTGGGAGAACTGGAACCGGGGGCTGCGGGTACTGGGAGCGGCACTGGGAGCGCCGGGATCCGGAACTGGGAGCGCCGGGAAAACCGGGAAGTGGCACTGGGAGCACTGGAATCGATACTGGGAGAGCCGGGATCCGGAACTGGGAGCACTGGGAAAACCGGGAAGTGGCACTGGGAGCACTGGGAGCACTGGGAATTGATACTGGGAGCACTGGGAGCAATGGGAACACTGGGAATTTATACTGGGAGCACTGGGACCCGGAACTGGGGTAACTGGGAACTGGAACTGGGAGCGCTGGGAGCACTGGGAATCGATACTGGGAGCACTGGGAGCGCCGGGATCTGGAACTGGGAGCACTGGGAATCGATACCGGGAGCACTGGGAGCACTGGGATCCAGAACTGGGAGCACTGGGAGCACTGGGAATCGGTACTGGGGTAACTGGGAACACTGGGAATGGATACTGGGAGCGCTGGGAGTACTGGGAGCACTGGGATCCGGAACTGGGAGCACTGGGAGCACTGGGAGCACTGGGAGTGCTGGGAATCGATACTGGGAGCACTGGGATCCGGAACTGGGAGCACTGGGAGCACTGGGACTGGGGTAACTGGGAATTGGTACCGGGTTTACTGGGAGCGCTGGGGATTGATACTGGGAGCACTGGGAGCACTGGGAGCACTGGGAATACTGGGAAGTAGGACTGGTGTAACTGGGAATGGATACTGGGAGCACTGGGAGCGCTGGGAGTCGATACTGGGACGGATTCTGGCTTTACTGGGAGCACTGGGAGTGGGGGAGGGGCGGCCCCGGGGGAGAAGAGGAAGGAAAAGGGGGGGGGGGGAGGGGGGGGGGGGGCGGTTTTGGGGTTCTCTCCCAATTTTTGGGGCTCCTCTTCCCTCTTTTCTGGGGTCCCCAGCCCCAATTTTTGGGGTTCTCTCCCCGTTTTTTGGGGTCCCCAGCCCCAATTTTTGGGGTTCTCTCCCCGTTTTTGGGGTCCCCAGCCCCAATTTTTGGGGTTCTCTCCCCGTTTCTGGGCTCGGAATCCCCCCAGGGGAGGGGGTCCCCAATTTCGGGGGGGGGGGGGGGGGGGTCTGAGCCCATCGGGGGCAGCCCCCACCCCCCAGTTTTTGCATTCCCAGCCCCATTTTCCCGAGGTTTCTCCCATTTTTCGGTGTGGTTTTTTTTCCCGTTTTTTGGTGGGTTTTTTTTCCGCCGTTTTTTTCGGGATTTCTCCCCATTTTCGGGGCTCCCCAGTACCGGGGGTCTCCAACCCCGCGGCCCCCTCCCCAGCGAGCTCTCTGGGGCGGTTTAACCCCGTTTTTTGGTGCTTTTTCGCCGTTTTTTCGGGGTTTTTTCGCCGTTTTTTCGGGGTTTTTCCCAATTTCGGGGTTTTTTCCCCCAATTTTGGGTTAACCCCGCTGTGCCCCCGCAGCGAGCGCGCCCTGTGCGCGGCCCGGGCCGTGGTGCTGCTCTATGACGAGGCGCAGAAGCTCTGGGTGCCCGCGGGGGGGGTCCCGGCGGGCGGGGCTGGGGGCGCGCCCCCCCCCCACGGCCCCCCCAGCTGTGTGCAGCTGTTCCACCAGCCCGGCTCGCTCGCCTTCCGCATCGTGGGGCGGCGCCCCCCGCCCGAGCAGCAGGTGGGGGCACCTGGGGGGCACCTGGGGGGGCGTTTGGGGGCATTTATGGGGCACCTGAAGGCGTTTGGGGGGGCGTTTGGGGGCACCTGGGGGGCGTTTGGGGGGGTTTGGGGGCATTTATGGGGCACCTGGGGGGGAGTTTGGGGGCATTTATGGGGCACCTGGGGGGGCGTTTGGGGGGGTTTGGGGGCATTTATGGGGCACCTGGGGGGGGGGGGTTGGGGGCATCTATGGGGCACCTGGGGGGGCGTTTGGGGGGGTTTGGGGGCACCCTGGGGGGGCGTTTGGGGGCATTTATGGGGCACCTGGGGGGGGGTTTGGGGGCATTTATGGGGCACCTGAGGGCATTTGGGGGGGGTTGGGGGCATTTATGGGGCACCTGGGGGGCGTTTGGGGGGCGTTTGGGGGCACCTGGGGGGCGTTTGGGGGGGTTTGGGGGCATTTATGGGGCACCTGGGGGGGCGTTTGGGGGGGTTTGGGGGCATTTATGGGGCACCTGGGGGGGGGTTTGGGGGCATTTATGGGGCACCTGGGGGGCGTTTGGGGGGGGTTTGGGGGCAGCTGAGGGGCATCTGGGCAGGTTTGGGGGGGTTTGGGGCATTTATGGGGCACCTGGGGGGCGTTTGGGGGGGGGTTGGGGGCAGTCAGGGGGATGGGAGGGACACCTGGGGGTACCTAGGGGGGGTATCTGACCCCAGGTGGTGCTGAACTGCCCCTGCCCCCCCAGGTGGTGCTGAACTGCCCCTGCCCCCCCCGTTTTGCCCCCCCAGGTGGTGCTGAACTGCCCCCTCTCGCGGGGGCTCCGCTACAGCCAGGCCACCCCCCAGTTCCACCAGTGGCGCGAGGGGCGCCGGGTCTGGGGGCTCAGCTTCGGCGCCCCCCCCCGAGGCCGCCCAGTTCGCCGCCGCCGTGCTGAGGGCGCTGCAGGCCATCGAGCAGGGTGAGAGGGGGGGGCTCTGACACCCCCAGACCCACACTGACACCCCCAGACCCTCCTGAGCCCCCCATGTCCCAGCCGTGCTGAGGGCGCTGCAGGCCATCGAGCAGGGTGAGAGGGGGGGCTCTGACACCCCCAGACCCACATTGACACCCCCAGACCCACACTGACACCCCCAGACCCCTGTGAGACCCCCAGACCCTCCTGAGCCCCCCATGTCCCAGCCGTGCTAAGGGCGCTGCAGGCCATCGAGCAGGGTGAGAGCGGGGGTCCCCAAATCCCGTGACACCCCCAGACCCACATTGACACCCCCAGACCCACACTGACACCCCCAGACCCACATTGACACCCCCAGACCCACACTGACACCCCCAGACCCTCCTGAGCCCCCCATGTCCCAGCCGTGCTGAGGGCGCTGCAGGCCATCGAGCAGGGTGAGATTGGGGGGGCTCTGACACCCCCAGACCCACATTGACACCCCCAGACCGACCCGGACCCCCTGTGTGACCCCCAAATCCCCGTGACACCCCCAGACCCATATTGACACCCCCAGACCCTCTGTGGGACCCCTGTGGGATCCCCAGACCCACATTGACACCCCCAGACCCACCCGGACCCCCCTGTGTGACCCCCAGACCCACATTGACACCCCCAGACCCACATTGACACCCCAGACCCACCCGGACCCCCTGTGTGACCCCCAAATCCCCGTGACACCCCCAGACCCACATTGACACCCCCAGACCCACCCGGACCCCCTGTGTGACCCCCAGACCCACATTGACACCCCCAGACCCACGACCCCTTCTTGTGTACCAAATCCAGCATAAATCCCCCCAAAGTCAACCCCCAAAACCGCCTTAAATTCAACCCCCAAACCCCAAAATCCATTCCGAGATCCCTCAAAATCAAACCCCAAAAACCCCTTAAATTCAACCCCCAAAACCCCCTTAAATTCAACCCCCAAATCCCCCCCAAAGCCAACCCCAAAACCCCCAAATCCATTCCGAGGTCCCTCAAAATCAAACCCCAAAAGCCCCCCAAATCAACCCCCCAATCCCCCCCCCCCAATCCAGCCATAAATCACCCCCAAAATCAGTCCCAAATCCCCCCCAAATCCCACCCAAACCCAACCCCAGACCCTCCCCAAATTCCGCCATCAATCCCCCAAAACCAACCCCAAATCCCGCCCAAAGCAACCCCAGATCCACCCAAATCCATCCCCAAAATCCCCCCCAAATCCCGCCATAACCCCCCCCCCAAAACCAACCCCAAATCCATCCCCCCAAATCCGGGCATAAAGCCCCCCAAAAATCAACCCCAAATCCGGGCATAAAGCCCCCCCAAAACCAACCCCAAATCCCCCCAAACCGCACCATAAACCCCCCCCAAAATCAGCCCCAAATCCGGGCATAAAGCCCCCCAAAACCAACCCCAAATCACCCCCAAAATCCCCCCAAATCCAGCCATAAAGCCCCCCAAAATCAGCCCCAAATCCGGGCATAAAGCCCCCCAAAATCAACCCCAAATCCCCCCAAATCCGGGCATAAAGCCCCCCAAAAATCAACCCCAAATCCGGGCATAAAGCCCCCCAAAACCAACCCCAAATCCCCCCAAATCGCGCCATAAACCCCCCCCCAAAAATCAACCCCAAATCCGGGCATAAAGCCCCCCCAAAATCAACCCCAAATCCCCCCAAAATCCCCCCAAATCCAGCCATAAAGCCCCCCAAAATCAACCCCAAATCCGGGCATAAAGCCCCCCAAAGCCAACCCCAAATCCCCCCAAAATCCCCCCCAAATCCCAGCCATAAAGCCCCCCAAAATCAGCCCCAAATCCGGGCATAAAGCCCCCCAAAACCAACCCCAAATCCCCCCAAATTCAGCCCCCAAATCCCCCCAAATTCAACCCCAAATTGATCCCCAAATGTCCCCAAACCCCCCCAATGTCCCCCCAGGGACCCCCCTGGCCTGGCCGGACCCCGATGGCTCCGCCCCCCCTGAGCCCCCCGACAGGTGAGAACCGGGGGGGGGGTCCCCAAATTTTGTGGAAGAAACCCCAAATTTTAAGGGTGGGGACCTGAATTTTTAGGGGCAGAAAACCCCCAAATTTTGAGGTGGGCGGGAACCCGAAACTTTAAGGGGGCGGGTCCCAGATTATGGGGGAGGGGCCCCCAAATTTTGGGGGAGGAACCCCCAAATTTTAAGGGTGGGAACCCCAAATTTTGAGAGGGGAAATCCCAAATTTGAGAGGGAAAATCCCAAATTTTTGAGGGAAAAGCGCAAATTTTAAGGGTGGGAACCCCGAATTTTTTATCCCAATTTTTTGGGGAAAAGCGCAAATTTTAAGGGTGGGAACCCCGAATTTTTTATCCCAAATTTTGCGGGAAAAGCGCAAATTTAAGGGTGGGAACCCCGAATTTTTATCCCAAATTTTGGGGGAAAAGCGCAATTTTAAGGGTGGGAACCCCAAATTTTGAGAGGGGAAAATCCCAAATTTTGAGAGGGAAAATCCCAAATTTTGGGGGAAAAAGCGCAAATTTTAAGGGTGGGAACCCCGAATTTTTTATCCCAAATTTTGGGGGAAAAGCGCAAATTTTAAGGGTGGGAACCCCGAATTTTTTTTGGGGTAAAAACTCCAAATTTTGGTGCTGACCCCTCCCCTCCCCTCCCCCCCCCCCAGGCCGGGTGATGGAGGAGCCCGAGGCGGCGCGGGTCAGGTGAGGGGGGAGGGGCTTCACCGCTGGCCCCGCCCCATACCCGGAGACCACGCCCCCTCCCCTTTAAAACCCCGCCCCCTCCCCCCAATTTTTTTTCTATTTTTGCCCCCCCAGGACCCCCGGCCGCCCCTCCCCCCCCGCCCCCCGGGCCCCCGCCCCCCCCGGGGCCCCCTCCCCCCCCCCCGGGCCCCCTCCCCCACCCTCGGGGGTCCCCCCGGCCCCGCCCCTGCCGGGCCTGGGGGGAGGGGCGGGCCCGGAGGGGGGGGGAGGGGCCGGGGGGGTCCCCGGGGGGGTCTCGGGGTTCGCGGCCGCTATCGCGGGGGCCAAGCTCAGGAAAGTGCCCAAGGTGAGTGATCGTTAATTAATTAATTAATTAATCGTTAATTAAGCGAATTAAGTAATTAATTTAGCTTTTTTCTTTTTTTAAAATTTTTTTTCTAAAATTAAATCCCTTAAATTAATTAAATTATTTATGGAGGGGCGTGGCGGCGGAGGGGGGGGGTGGTCCTGGGGGGATAATAAATTAATTAATTAATTAATTAAATTTATTGGTTAAAGAAACATTTATTATTCATGTTTTTAAAATTAAATTGTTTAAACTGATTAAATGATTAAGTAAAAACTGCGGGGTGGGTCCATCAAGGTGAGTGTGTGTGGAGGGGTTAATAAATTAAATTAATTGTTAAATTAATTGGTTATTGGAACATTTATTAAATAATAACCTCTTAAAAATTAAATTAAATTAATTAAATAAACAGCATGGGGGCGTCCCTCAAGGTGAGTGTGTGGAGGGGAGTAATTAACTAGTTAATTAATTAATAATGTGGGTTTGGAATTAATGGGGGGAGCCCTTCAAGGTGAGCTTGGGATGGGGAATTAATTAATTAACAGGGTGGGGAGGTAATTAATTCATTAATGAAGAGGGTGGGGGTAAATAATGTGGGTAATTAATAGGGCGAGAGGATTAATGAATGGGGTAATTAAATTAACAGCATATAAGGGGGAATTAATGGGGGGGTCCCTCAAGGTGAGAGCGGGGCGGGGTTAATTAATTAATTAATTATCAACACCGTGGGAGGCGCAATTAATGGGGGGAGGGTTCCTCAATGTAAGTGTGTGGGGGGGCTAGTTAATTAATTAATTAATTAATTAATCAATCAATCAATCCTCCTCTTCCCCCCCTCCAGGACGAGCCCCCGAGCGGGGGCGTGGCCGGGGCTGGGGGCGGGGCCGCCCCCTCGGCCCCTCCCCCAAAGTCGGGGGCGGGGCTGATGGAGGAGATGAGCGCCATGCTGGCCCGCAGGTGAGGGGGGGCCCCAAAAACCCCCAAATCCCCAAAAATCCTCAAATTTCCGAAATCCTAAAAATTCCCCAAAAAATCCCCAAATTCCCCAAAAGTCCCCAAAAATCCTCAAATTTCCAAAATCCTAAAAATTCCCCAAAAATCCCCAAAAGTCCCCAAAAGTCCCCAAAAATCCTCAAATTTCCGAAATCCTAAAAATTCCCCAAAAATCCCCAAAGTCCCCAAAAATCCTCAAATTTCCAAAATCCTAAAAATTCCCCAAATTCCCCAACTTCCCCAAAATTCCCCAAAATTCCCCAAAAATCCCCAAATCCCCCAAATTCCCCAAATCCCCCGCGCCGACCCCTCCTCTTTTCCCCTCCCCTTTAGGAGAAAAGCCGCGGAATCGCCCAGAAGGGACGATGACGTCACCGCCGTCAGTACCGACCCCCCCCACCCCGTTCCTAATTTGGGGAGGGGTCTCCGCCCCTCCCCCACCCCCAATTTTGGATCTCCCCCCGCAGGAAGAGGCGGAGCCCGGCGAGAGGAGGGCGGGGCCGGCGCCGGGTGAGCGCGCGGACTCCATCCCCCAGCATGCAGCGCGGCGGGGGCGCGCGGCGGGGCACGGTGCGGGCGCGCGGGGCACCACGGGAGTTGTAGTTCTTAAAGGGGAAACGCGGCGGATTTGCGCTTTTTTGGGGAGGGGGCTTTTTTGGTGGGGGCTGGGGGAGGTTTAAGGGTCCAACCCCTCCCCCTTCACCCCCTTTTTTTAACCCCTCAGAGCCCGTCCCGAGGCCGTGGCAAAAATCCAGCTCCACCTTGCCCAGGTGAGTTTTGGGGAGGAGCTTCTTTTTGGGGAGGGGGTCCTCAAAGCAATTATTTTAAGTATTTTAATTATTTACCACCCCCACAGGATGAAATCGGCCACTCCAGCCACCCCCGAGCCCCACAATGAGCTGGACCTGGAGCGGTTCAAACTGGTACCGGTTTGGGGGGGGGGGGGTCTGGAATTTGGGGAGGGGTCTGGGGGGATCCGGAATTTGGGGAGGGGGTCTGGAATTTTGGGGAGGGGTCTGGGATTTTGGGGAGGGTCCCAAATTTGGGGAGGGGTCTGGAATTTCGGGGGGGGGGGGGGGGGTCCTAAATTTGGGGAGGCGTCTGGAATTTGGGGGGGGGTCCCAAATTTGGGGAGGGGTCTCTGACGCCCCCTCCCCACCCCCCCCCAGGAGCTGCTGGAGGAGTTTCGGAAGGAGCTGCACAAAATGAAGGAGGAGCTCATCCAAGGTGGGGGAGGGGAATTTTGGGGAGGGGTCTCCGTGGGGGGAGGGGTCACAATGACCCCTCCCCCCACGACCCCTCCCCCAATTTTTATAATTTTTTTTTTTTTTTTTTACTTTTTCTTTTTGCCCCCTCCCCCAGCGCTGCGGACGGAGCTGAGGAAGCCGAACCGGCCCTGACCCCGCCCCCCCCCCACCAGGCCACGCCCACAATTTTGGGGAGGGGTGGGGGAGGGGTCGGACCCCTCCCAAGCCCCTCCCCCACCCCATCTCACCCCCTCCCCCCCCACCCCCAGGCCGTGCCTTACCCTCACTAATTAATTATTAATTGTTAATAATTAATTAATTAGTGCCACACTGTGCCCCTCCCCCCCCACGCACGTCACCGTGGGGGGAGGGCGGAAAGGGGAGCCCCTCCCCCCGCTCGTCCCCCCTCCCCCACCCCCGTTTTTGGGGTGTTTTTTTAAGTCACTTTTGGGTTTTTTCACTTTATTTGCACCAATAAACGGTTTTTTTTTACGGGAAAAATTTAAATTAAATGTAAATGATTTTGTTTGGGGGGCGTGGCTTGCGTGGCCACGCCCACTCCACGGGGCCACCAGCACCCTCCCACCAATCAGGGCGCTCCTTCTTGCCGGGCCCCGCCCCATCGCGTTGGCCACGCCAAAAGTGGCCACGCCCACCCTCCGCGTTAGCCCCGCCCCTTAAAGGCACAGAACAGAACACACAGAGCGGGTTTAATGCGGGGGGGCGTGGCCTGTCACAGCAGGGGCGTGGCCTGATCCGGCAGCGCCATTCACAGCTTTGCTGGGGGCGTGGCCTGAGCTTCCGTGGGCGTGTCCAGCTCCACCCTGGGCGTGTCCCGCTTCACACTGGGCGTGTCCCGATCTTACATGGGCGTGGCTTGAGGTTCCCTGGGCGTGTCCATCCTTTCCCTGGTTCTGCCCCGCCCCTCCCTGGGCGTGTCCCTGGTTCTGCCCCGCCCCTCCGTGGTTCTGCCCCGCCCCTCCCTGGGCGTGTCCAACCCCTCCCTGAGCACTTCCAGCTCCACCCAGGGCGTGTCCCGCCCCGCCCAACTCAAGCCCCGCCCCTCCCTCGTCAAGCCCCGCCCCCGCCCGCCCCCGCAGCGCCTCCAGGTCCCTGCGGAGCTCGTCCAGGTGCTCGCGGAGCTCGGCCAGGGCGCGGTCCAGGTGCTCCTCGCGCCGCCGGCCCTGCCCCGCCTGCCGCAGGTACTCGAGGTAGAGGCAGAGCCCGCCCACGCCGAACACGAGCGCCTCGCCCAGCAGCTCCGCCCCCAGCTCGGCCGCCGCCTCCTCGTTGAGCGGCTTCACCGCCGCGCCGCGGAAGCCCAGCAGGCGCATCTTGGTGCGCATCTCCACCCAGTGGTAAACTGAGGCACGGAGGGAGAGAAAAACGGGGGGGAAACTGAGGCACGGGAATGGGAAACTGAGGCACATCTTGGTGCGCATCTCCACCCAGTGGTAAACTGAGGCACGGAGGGAGAGAAAAACGGGGGGGAAACTGAGGCACGGGAAAGGGAAACTGAGGCACAGGGAATGAGTGACAGCATCTTGGTGCGCATCTGCACCCAGTGGTAAACTGAGGCACGGAGGGAGAGAAAACGGGGTAAACTGAGGCACGGGAATGGGAAACTGAGGCACAGAAAACATCCGCACCCAGTGGTAAACTGAGGCACGGAGGGAAAAACGGGGTAAACTGAGGCACAGAAAACATCTGCGCCCAGTGGTAAACTGAGGCACGGAGGGAGAGAAAATGGGGTAAACTGAGGCACATCTTGGTGCGCATCTCCACCCAGTGGTAAACTGAGAGAGAAACGGGGAAACTGAGGCACGGAGGGAGGGAAACACGGGGGGTAAACTGAGGCACAGAAAACATCTGCACCCAGTGGTAAACTGAGGCACGGAGGGAGAGAAAACGGGGTAAACTGAGGCACATCTTGGTGCGCATCTCCACCCAGTGGTAAACTGAGGCACGGAGGGAAAAACAGGGGGCAAACTGAGGCACAGAAAACATCTCCAACCAGTGGTAAACTGAGGCACAGAGGGAAAAACAGGGGGTAAACTGAGGCACGGGGAATGAGTGACAGCACCTTGGTGGGCATCTGCACCCAGTGGTAAACTGAGGCACGGAGGGAGGGAAACACGGGGGGTAAACTGAGGCACAGAAAACATCTCCACCCAGTGGTAAACTGAGGCACAAAAAAGGGAAACTGAGGCACGGAGAGAGGAAACGGGGAAACTGAGGCACAGAAATGAGAGAGAGCACCTTGGGGCGCATCTCCACCCAGTGGTAAACTGAGGCACAGAAAGGAAATGGAGGAAACCGAGGCACAGGAAACATCCCAGCCCGGTGGTAAAGTGAGAGAGAAACGGGGAAACCGAGGCACGGGGAAAGGGAAACTGAGGCACAGAAACGGGAATGAGGGAGAAACTGAGGCACAGAGAGAGAAACGGGAAACTGAGGCACAGAAAACATCCCCCAGCCAGTGGTAAACTGAGGCACGGAGAAACACGGGGGGGGGAAACTGAGGCACGGAGAAACACGGGGGGGGAAACTGAGGCACAGAAAACATCCCCCAGCCAGTGGTAAACTGAGGCACGGAGAAACACAGGGGGGAAACTGAGGCATGGGGAATGGGGAGGGAAACTGAGGCACAGCAGAGGGGGAGTGGTGGTAAATCTCCCCCAAATCCAGCCCCAAATCCCCCCCAAATCAACCCCCAAATTCCCCCCAAATCCAGCCCCAAATCCCCCCAAACCAACCCCAGATCCCCCCCCCAAATTAATCCCCAGATCGCCCCAAATTCACCCGTAAAATCCCCCCCAAATTCACCCATAAATTCCCCCCAGATCCCCCCAAAGACCCCCCCCGGTGTCCCCAGGTGTCCCCCCATGTCCCCAAGTGTCCCCAGGTGTCCCCAGGCCCCCATGACCCCTCCAAGGGGGGGTCGCACCCCCCAAATGGTGCCTGGAGCGGGGTCCCCCCGTGTCCCCCAGGTGTGTCCCCAGGTGTGTCCCCAGGTGTGTCCCCCCCCCCGTGTCCCCATGTCCCCAGGTGTGTCCCCCCCCCCCCCAGCCCAGGTGTGTCCCCAGGTGTGTCCCCCCCCCCGTGTCCCCATGTCCCCAGGTGTGTCCCCCCCCCCCCCCAGCCCAGGTGTGTCCCCAGCCGTGTCCCCCCCCGTGTCCCCAGGTGTGTCCCCAGGTTTGTCCCCCCCCATGTCCCCAGGTGTGTCCCCAGGTGTGTCCCCCCCCCCGTGTCCCCAGCCGTGTCCCCAGGTGTGTCCCCCCCCCCCAGCCCAGGTGTGTCCCCCCCCGTGTCCCCCCCCGTGTCCCCCCCCATGTCCCCAGGTGTGTCCCCCCCCCCCCAGCCCAGGTGTGTCCCCAGGTGTGTCCCCCCCAGCCGTGTCCCCAGGTGTGTCCCCCCCCGCCCAGCCGTGTCCCCAGGTGTGTCCCCCCGTGTCCCCAGCCGTGTCCCCAGCCGTGTCCCCCCCAGCCCAGGTGTGTCCCCCCCCCCAGCCCAGGTGTGTCCCCAGCCATGTCCCCCCCCGTGTCCCCAGCCGTGTCCCCCCCGTGCCCCCCCCATGTCCCCAGGTGTGTCCCCAGGTGTGTCCCCCCCCCCGTGCCCCCCCCATGTCCCCAGGTGTGTCCCCAGGTTTGTCCCCCCCCCGTGTCCCCAGCCGTGTCCCCAGGTGTGTCCCCCCCCCCAGCCCAGGTGTGTCCCCAGGTGTGTCCCCCCCGTGTCCCCCCCCCGTGTCCCCAGGTGTGTCCCCCCCCCCCCAGCCCAGGTGTGTCCCCGGGTGTGTCCCCCCGTGTCCCCGGGCGCACTCACGCTGCGCGGGCGGCAGGCAGATGTACGTGCGGAAGAAGGGCGACGCGCGCGCCCCCGCCTTGATGCGCGCGGCCAGGGGGCGGCTGAGCTGGCGCGCGCCCAGCGTCAGCAGCTTGGCCAGCGGGAACGCGCCCGCCACCATCGCGCCGCGGCCGGCCGGCGGGGGCGCGCCCGGATGACGTCACCGGGAGAGCGGGGAGGGGGCGTGGAGAGCCGGGACACGCCCACCCTTCTTCCTTCCGTCCGTCCGTCCTTCCGTCCGTCCGTCCTTCCGTCCGTCCGTCCGTCCGTCCGTCCTCTTTGTCGGGGTTGGCGCCCCCTGGCGGGCGGGCGGACCCCGCTTTCAATGAGGACACGCCCCCTCTGTGTTATGGGCACGCCCCCCTCCTGCTGGGACACGCCCCCTTGCTGTTGGGGACACGCCCCCTTCGCCCTGGTTGGCGCCCCCTGGCGGACGGGCGGACCGCGCTTTCAACGAGGACACGCCCCCTCTGTGTTATGGGCACGCCCCCCTCCTGCTGGGACACGCCCCCTTGTGTTTGGGGACACGCCCTCCTGGGTATTGGGGACACGCCCCTTTAGTTTAGGGCCACGCCCCCTTGCTTTGGGGGTGCTGGGGGACACTGGGGGACACTGGGACAGGTGTGGGGGACACTGGTGACGCACCTGGGTGACACTGGGGGACACTTGGGTGACACCTGGGGCCCCCCTGGTGACGCTGGGTGACACCTGAGTGACACCGAGACCCCCGCGGGTGGCACTGGGGGACACTGGGGATCCCCTTGGTGACATCCAAACCCCGGTGGGTGACACCGGGTGACGCTGAAAACGCCCTGGTGGCACCGGGTGACATCCGGGACCCCCGCGGGTGACACCGGGTGACATCGGGACCCCCCCCCCTCGGTGACATTGGACCCCCTGTGGATGGCACCGGGACCCCCGTGGGTGACACCGGGGGACACGGGGGACCCCCCCGGCGACAATGGGACACCCCCGGGTGGCACCGGGTGACACCGAGGCCCCTCCCAGGGGCGGTGCCCGCCCCCGCCGGTGCCACCCGGGGGTGACAGAGCCACGCGCGGAGCCACCGCCGGTGACACGGGGACACCGAGGGGACGTCGAGGGGACACCGGCCACACTCCGCGGCCACCAGGGGCCACCGGAGGCCACTCAGGGCCACCATGGGCCAGCAGGTGGCGACCCCCGGCCCGCCGGGAGCAGAGGTGAGACCCCCGCGCTGTCCCCTGATGTCCCTCGGTGTCCCCTCCATGTCCCCACCATCCCTCCCTGTCCCCCTCGATGTCCCTGCGTTGTCCCCCCCGTCCCTCGATGTCCTTGATTGTCCCCACGATGTCCCCTCTGCTGTCCCCTCTGTCCTCACTGATGTCCCCACTGATGTCCCCCTTCATTGTCCCCTGTGTCCCCTCTGCTGTCCCCATTGTCCCCTGTGTCCCCAGGAGCGCTCCGCCCCTGCTCATTGCTGTCCCCACTGCTGTCCCCATTGCTGTCCCTCTGTCCCCATTGCTGTCCCCGCTGCTGTCCCTCATTGTCCCCTTTTTGTCCCCCCCTCATTGTCCCCTCACTGTCCCCCGTGTCCCCAGGAGCGCTCCGCCCCTGCTCATTGCTGTCCCCTCTGTCCCCATTGCTGTCCCCACTGCTGTCCCCCCCGATGTCCCCTCACTGTCCCCCGTGTCCCCAGGAGCGCTCCGCCCAGGCCACCGTTGTCGCGTGGCGCCAGTACCGCCAGGCGTGCGAGCTGCACCTGCGCCTGGCCCCGCCCCCGGCAGGTGAGACCCCGCCCACACCCGCCCACACCTCGGCCACACCTTGGTGACACTTTGGCGACACTTTGGCGGCACTTTGGCGGCACTTTGGTGGCACCTTGGCGGCACTTTGGCGGCACTTTGGTGACACCTTGGCGGCACCTTGGTGACACCTTGGTGACACTTTGGCGACACTTTGGCGGCACTTTGGCGGCACTTTGGCGGCACTTTGGCGGCACTTTGGTGGCACCTTGGTGGCACTTTGGTGACACCTTGGCGGCACTTTGGTGGCACCTTGGCGGCACTTTGGCGACACCTTGGCAGCACTTTGGGGGCACTTTGGCGGCACCTTGGTGGCACTTTGGTGACACCTTGGCGACACTTTGGCGGCACTTTGGTGACACCTTGGCGGCACCTTGGTGACACCTTGGCGGCACTTTGGCGGCACTTTGGCGCCACTTTGGTGACACCTTGGCGTCACTTTTGTGGCACTTTGGTGGCACTTCTGTCCCCTCAGGGCCCGTGTGCAACCGCAGCTTCGACCTGTACGCGTGCTGGGGCGACGCCGTCCCCAACAGCACGGCCACCGTCCCCTGCCCCTGGTACCTGCCCTGGCACCACCGAGGTACCCCCGGGGAGGGGACCCCGCGGCGGCGCCGGGGTGGCACGGAGGTGACACGGAGGTGGCACGGAGGTGACAGCCGTGTCGCAGTGCAGGGCGGGCTGGTGGCGCGGCGCTGCGGCCCCGACGGGCAGTGGGTGACAGACGACAGCGGCAGGACGTGGCAGGACAACTCGCAGTGCGAGGACGTGGCGCAGGTGACACCGCTGGAGGTGGGGACAGCGAGGGGACAGCGAGGGGACAGAGAGGGGACAGGGAGGGGACAGAGAGGGGACAATGAGGGGACAACGGAGGGGACAGAGAGGGGACATTGGGGGAAACAGGAAGGGGACAATGAGGGGACAAGGGAGGAGACAGAGAGGGGACAGGGAGGGGACAATGGGGAGACAATGAGGGGGGACAATGAGGGGACAGGGTGGGGAAATTGAGGGGACAGGGAGGTGGCACTGAGGGGACAGGATGGGGATGTGGCGGGGATAAAGGGGGGACAGGGAGGGGACAATAAGGGGACAGGGAGGTGGCACTGAGGGGACAGGGCGGGGATGTGGCGGGGATAAAGGGGGGACAGGGAGGGGACAATAAGGGGACAGGGAGGTGGCACTGAGGGGACAGGGAGGGGACAGGGCAGGGATAAAGGGGGGACAGGGAGGGGACATTGGGGGAGACAGGAAGGGGACAATGAGGGGACATTGGGAGGGACAAAGGCGGGAAAGAGAGGGGACAATGAGGGGACAGGGAGAGGGACAGCGAGGGGACAATGGGGGGACAATGGGGGAGGACAGGGAGGGGATGTGGCGGGGACAGGGAGGGGACAACCAAGGGACAGGGAGGGCACAGCACGGGGCCGTTGTGGCGCTGCAGGTGGCAGCGAGGTCACAGCGCGGTGACACCGCGGGTGCCACCCCCGTGGGCGGTGCCACGCGCCCGTGCCCGTGTCGCGCTCCGTGTCACCGGGCGTGTCACACTGCGCGTGTCACACGGAGCGCAGCGTGACACCGGGTGGCGCCGGTGCCACGCTGTGCCGGCACATTGTCACCCCCCGTGTCACCCCCCGTGTCACCCCCGGTGCCACGCTGTGCCGGCACATTGTCACCCCCCGTGTCACCGCTGTGCCCCGCGTCCCGTGTCCCCGGTGCCATGCCGTGTCCTCTGTGCCATGCCGTGTCCCCTGCCGCGTCCTGTCCCCCTGTCCCCTTGTCCCCATGTCCTCCGTCCCCCACTGTGTCCCCCTGTCCCCATGTCCTCCTGTCCCCTGTCCCTGCGTCCCGTGCTGTTCCCATGCCATCTCCCCCTGTCCCCTTGTCCCCCTGCCCCGTGTCCCCCCACCCTGTCCCCGTGTCCCGCGTCCCCTGTGCCATGGCGTGTCCCTTGTCCCCATGTCCTCCTGTCCCGGTGTCCCGTGCTGTTCCCATGCCATCTCCCCCTGTCCCCTTGTCCCCCTGTCCCCATGTCCTCCTGTCCCCTGTCCCGGTGTCCCCCTGTCCTCGTGTCCCTGTGTCCCCGTGTCCTGTGCTGTTCCCATGCCACGTCCGTTGTGTCCCCGCGTCCCGGTGTCCCCCTGTCCCCTGTCCGGTGTCCCCCTGTCCCCTGTCCGGTGTCCCCCTGTCCCCTGTCCGGTGTCCCCCGTGTCCCCTCAGCGCCAGGTGTGGCTGCTGGAGCAGTTCCGCCTCCTCTACACCGTCGGCTACTCGCTGTCCCTGGTGGCGCTGCTGGTGGCGCTGCTGCTGCTGCTGCTGCTCAGGTGGGGACACACCTGGGGACACACCTGGGCGGTGTGACACACCTGGGGGACACTGACGCACCTGGGGGACACTGACACACCCTTGGGTACTCGCTGTCCCTGGTGCTCAGGTGGGGACGCACCTGGGGACACCTGGGACACCTGGGGACACCTGGGGACACTGTCACACCTTGGGGCTGTGTCCCCGTGTCCCCATGTCCCCGTGTCACCAATGCCCCCAGTGTCCCCAATGCCCCCCGTATCCCCCAATGCCCCCAATGTCCCCAGTGTCCCCAATGTCCCCAGTGTCCCCAGTGTCCCCAGTGTCCCCAATGCCCCCAATGCCCCCAATGTCCCCAGTGTCCCCAGTGTCCCCAATGTCCCCAGTGTCCCCAGTGTCCCCAGTGTCCCCAGTGTCCCCGATGTCCCCAGTGTCCCCAATGTCCCCAGTGTCCCCAGTGTCCCCAATGTCCCCAGTGTCCCCAGTGCCCCCAGTGTCCCCAGTGTCCCCAGTGTCCCCAATGCCCCCAATGCCCCCAGTGTCCCCAATGTCCCCAGTGTCCCCAGTGTCCCCAATGCCCCCAGTGTCCCCAATGTCCCCAGTGTCCCCAGTGTCCCCAATGTCCCCAATGCCCCCAGTGTCCCCAGTGTCCCCAATGCCCCCAATGCCCCCAATGTCCCCAGTGTCCCCAATGTCCCCAATGCCCCCAGTGTCCCCAATGTCCCCAGTGTCCCCAGTGTCCCCAGTGTCCCCGATGTCCCCGATGTCCCCAGGCGCCTGCGCTGCACGCGGAACCTGATCCACGCCAACCTCTTCGTGTCCTTCGCTCTTCGCGCCGCCGCCATCCTGAGCCGGGACGCGCTGCTGCCACACCCGGGCCACCAACAGGGACAGCAGGAGGGACAGCACCCGGGCCACCCCCTGCAGCTGCTGGGACAGCAGGTGGGACACTGGGGACACCTGGGGACAGCATGGGGACAGAGGGACAGCACCCGGGCCACCCCCTGCAGCTGCTGGGACAGCAGGTGGGACAGTGTGGGGACACCTGGGGACAGCATGGGGACAGCATGGGGACAGAGGGGACAGCTGGGGACAGGCAAGGGACACCAGCAGGGACACCATGGGAGGGAGGGGACAGCCACACGACCAGGGGACAGCGGTGGGGACGCTGAAAGGAGAGAGGGGACACTCGTGGAGGCGGCCGTCCCCTCGTGCCGGTGTCGGGGAGGGGACAGCAATGGCCGCAGAGGGGACGGAAGGGGACACCGCGACGGCAGGGAGGGGACAGAGGGGACACAGAGGGGCACAGAGGTGGCCGGGGAGGGGACAGAGGGGACACAGAAGTGTCCAGGAGGGGACAGAGCGGTGGCCGGGGAGGGGGGCGCCGGCGGCCAGGGAGGTGACACGGGTGGCACGGGTGGCACGGGTGGCACGGGTGGCACACACGGGCGTGGCCGCAGGCGGGCCCCGCGTGCCGCGTGGCGCAGAGCCTGGCGCAGTACTGCGTGGGAGCCAACTACGCCTGGGCCACGGCCGAGGGGCTGTACCTGCTGCGGCTGCTGCTGGCCACGCCCGCCCGGAGCCGCCTGCCCGCCTTCCTGCTGCTCGGCTGGGGTGAGGGACGCGGCCGCGTGTCACCTGTGCCGCCTGTCACCTGTGCGTGCCACCCTCACCTCTGTGCGGCGCTGCGTTACCGAGTTATCGTGTCACCTGTGTCACCTGTGTGTCACTGTGTCACTGCGTTACCGAGTTATCGTGTCACCTGTGTCACCTGTGTGTCACCTGTGCCGCCTGTCACCTGTGCGTGCCACCCTCACCTCACTGCGGCGCTGCGTTACCGAGTTATCGTGGCACCTGTGTCACTTGTTACCTGTGTGTGCCACCCTCACGTTACCGAGTTATCATGTCACCTGTGTCACCTGTGTGTCACCTGTGCTGCCTGTCACCTGTGCGTGCCACCCTCACCTCTGTGCGGCGCTGCGTTACCGAGTTATCGTGTCACCTGTGTCACCTGTGTGTCACCTGTGTGTCACTGTGTCACTGGGTTACTGTGTTATTGTGTTACCTGTGTCACCTGTGTGAGGCCACGCCCACCCGGAGCTGCCTGCCCGCCTTCCTCATCCTCGGATGGGGTGAGACACCTGTCACCTGTGCCACTGTCACCTGTGTCACTGTCACCTGTGTGTCACCTGTGTGTGTCACCGTTACCGTGTTATTGCGTTACCTGTGTCACCTGTGCGTCACCTGTATGTTCTGTGTCACCTGTGTCACCTGCCGAACCTTTGTGTCCCCCCGCCCCTCCCCAGGTGTGTCCCCGCCCCCCCCCCCAGGTGTGTCCCCCCAGGTGCACCCCCCCAGGTGTGTCCCTGCCCCCCCCAGGTGTGTCCCCCCAGGTGTGTCCCCGCCCCCCCCCAGGTGTGCCCCCCCCCAGGTGTGTCCCCGCCCTTCCCCAGGTGTGTCCCCGCCCCCCCCCAGGTGTGTCCCCGCCCCTCACCATGTGTGTCCCCCCAGGTGTGTCCCCGCCCCTCCCCAGGTGTGTCCCCGCCCCCCCAGGTGTGTCCCCGCCCCCCCCAGGTGTGTCCCCGCCCCTCACCAGGTGTGCCCCCCCCAGGTGTGCCCGTGCTCTTCGTGGTGCCCTGGGTGATCCTGCGTTACCTGTACGAGAACGAGGGGTGAGTCCCCGCCCTCACCCGCCCCGTCCCCCCCCCCACACCTGTCCCTCAGGTGAGCGGGGGGCGTGGCTGAGCGAGGCCCCGCCCCCCCGCAGGTGCTGGGAGCGCAATGAGAAGGCGCCCGTGTGGTGGCTGATCCGCTGCCCCATCCTGGCGGCCGTGGCGGTGCGTGACGTCAGCCAGGTGTGCCGCACCTGTGCCCGCACCCGTGCCGCGCCCGTGCCACACCTGTGCCGCACCCGTGCGCGCGCGTCGGGGTCACGCCCGCGTGTGTCGCACCTGCGCCAGGTGAACTTCGTGGTGTTCGTGAGGATCGTGCGCATCCTGGTGGCCAAGGTGCGCGCGCAGCAGGTGCCGCGCGGGGACACGCGGCTCAGGTGGGGACGCACCTGCACAGGTGGGGACGCGGGGGGGGGGGTGGGGACACTGGGGGGGACACGCGGCTCAGGTGGGGACGCACCTGCACAGGTGGGGACACCTGGAATGGGTGGGGACACTGGGGGGGAAGGGGACACAGGGACGCGCGGCTCAGGTGGGGACGCACCTGCACAGGTGGGGACACGGGGAGGGGGGGGGTGGGGACACTGGGGGGCACACCTGCACAGGCGGGGATTTTGGGGGGAACACACCTGCACAGGTGGGGACACCTGGAATGAGTGGGGACACGCGGCTCAGGTGGGGACGCACCTGCACAGGTGGGGACACGGGGGGGGGGGGGGTGGGGACACTGGGGGGCACACCTGCACAGGTGGGGACATCGGGGGGGACACACCTGGACGGGCGAGGACATCATGGGGGACACGGGGCTCAGGTAGGGACGCACGCTCAGGTGTGGACATTGGAGGGGACACCTGGACAGGCGAGGACACTGGGGGACACCTGGCGAGAGTGGGAACACCTGGTCCCCAGACCTCCTTGGGCGTGTCCCCAGGTGTATCCCCGCGCCCCGGGGCTGTCCCCAGGTGTCTCACCTGTCCCCAGGTGTCTCACCTGTGCCACCTGTCCCACCTGTGCCAGGTTGGCGCGCTCCACGCTGACGCTCATCCCCCTGCTGGGCGTGCACGAGGTGATTTTCGCCCTGGCCGGGGAGGGCGAGGGCGGCGGCGGCCTCAGGTTGGCCCGGCTGTGCCTGCACCTGCTGCTCACCTCCGCTCAGGTGAGGGACACACCTGGGGCGTTAATCAGGGTGTTAATGAGGTGTTAATGGGGTTAATTTGGGTTAATTTGGGTTAATTTGGTGTTGTATTGGTTAATTGGGGAGGGTCAGGCTGGCCCGGCTGTGCCTGCACCTGCTGCTCACCTCGGCTCAGGTGAGTGGCACACCTGGGGACATTGGGGCACACCTGGGGGCACACCTGAATGGTTAATGAGGTGTTAATGGGGTTAATTGGGGTTAATTGGGGAGGGTCAGGCTGGCCCGGCTGTGCCTGCACCTGCTGCTCACCTTGGCACAGGTGAGTGACACACCTGGGACACACCTGAGGGGTTAATCAGGGTGTTAATGGGGTTAATTTGGGTTAATTGGGGTTAATTTGGTGCTGTATTGGTTAATTGGGGAGGGTCAGGCTGGCCGGGCTGTGCCTGCACCTGCTGCTCACCTTGGCACAGGTGAGGGACACACCTGGGACACACCTGAGGGGTTAATTTGGGGTTAATTTGGGGTTAATTTGGGTTGATTTCGGCGAATTTGGACTAATTGGTGTTAATACGGGTTAATTTAGGTTGATCTGGATTAATTAGGGTTTATTGAGATTAATCAGGGTTAATTGGGGTTAATTGGAAGCGCCAGGCCCCCCCCCAAAAGTGTCGCCGTGTCCCCCCTCCCCCGAGCAGGGCCTGGTGGTCAGCGTCCTCTACTGCTTCACCAACAAGGAGGTGCGCCATGTCGCGACATGGGCGGGGCCTATCGCGGCGTGGGCGGGACCTATCGCGGCGTGGGCGGGGCCTATCGCGGCGTGGGCGGGCCCTATCGCCGCGGGAGGTGCCTATCGCGGCGTGGGCAGCGTCTATCGCGATGGGCGTGGTCTATCGCGGCGCGGGCGGGGCCTATCGCGGCGGGCGGTGCCCCATGTCGCGACATGCCGCCCCGCAGGTGCAGGCCGAGGTGCGGCGGGGGTGGCAGCGGTGCCGGATGGGGGTCCCCGGCCCCCCCCGGGCCCCCCCGAGGGCTCAATCGCGACGGGGGCGGCGCCCGGCGGCCGAGAGCGGCTGCTGAGGGGGCGGGGACACCTGGGGGGCACCTGGGGGGCACCTGGGGGCACCTGAGGGGGCAATTGTGGGTCTGGGGGGCAACTGTGGATCCTGGGGGGGCGACTGTGGGTGCTGGGGGGCCAATTATGGGTCTGGGGGGTCTTGGGGGGGCACCTGTGGGTGCTGGGGGGGAAGAGCCCTGAGAGTTTTGGGTGCTGGGTGTGAATTTGGGGTGAAATCCGGGGATTTTGGGTGTTTGGGGAGGCGGGGGGGGGGGGGGTGACACCTTGGGGGGGGGTCTCCGGGGTTTGTACCCCAAAATAAACCAACCACGTGACACCCGGCGGTGCCGCCCAGTCATTTTTGGGGGGGTGGGGGCCGGGAACTACAACTCCCAACACGCCCCGCGGCGGGGAACGAACTACAGCTCCCGCGATGCCCCGCGCGGGCCGCCCGGAACATGGCGGACGCGAACTACATCTCCCGTGATGCTCCGCGCAGCCGCAGGCGCGCAGCGCGGCGGGCCCCGAGCGCATGCGCGGCGCGGCACCCCGGAAGCGGCCGGAGAGGCGGAGCGGCCGCGCCCGGCACGGCCCGGTGAGCGGGGGAGGGGCGGCGGCACCGGGCGGGGCCCGGTCGGACCGGGACGGGTCGCGGGATGCCCCGGGGAGCGGCCCGGGCCTGCGGGCGGGTGGCTGGGAGCGCGCATGGCGCCTGACGGAGGGCACGGCGGGGGGATCCCGGTGCGACACCGAGCACCGGCGCCGCTCGCCCGGCGGGCGGGTGGGTCCGGTGGTGCCCCCAGACCCCGTCACCGCGTCCTGCCCGCCGGGCACCGGCGCCGGTTCCCCCCCTCCACCCCCGGTTCTCCCCCGCACCCCCCCCACGGGGCCCACACGGGACCGGGGGCCCGCCTGGCCACGCCCCCCGTGGAGGCCACGCCCCCCGCGCGCCGCGCGCGCCGCCGTCCATATATGGGCACGGCCCGAACGCCGCGCGCTGATTGGCCGGGCAGGGGGAGCGGGGCGGGGCGTTAAACGGGCGGGGCGGGGCGGGGCCTCCGCGGGAGGGGCGGGGCGTGAGGAGGGGCGGGGCTTGCGGCGCGGGAAAGGTGGGGGGGGGGGGCGGCCCCGCGATGTCCCCAAAGGTCCCCCCGGTGTCCCCAAGCGCCCTCCTGGTGTCCCCAGGTGTCTCCAAGCTTCCTCGTGGTGTCCTCAATGGTCCCTCTGGTGTCTCCAAGGCTCCCCTCAATGTCCCCGAGGGTCCCCTCCGTGTCCCCAAGGGTCCCTCCAGCGTCCCCAAATGCCCTCTTGGTGTCCCCAAAGGTCCCCTCGGTGTCCCCAAGGCTCCTCCCAGTGTCCCCAAATGCCCCCCGAATGTCCCCGAGGGTCCCCCCTGGTCCCCCAACGTCTCTCTGCAGGCCCGGGTCTCCCCAGGTGTCCCCCCACTGTCCCCAAACGCCCCCTGAATGTCCCCGAGGATCACCCCAATGTCCCCAAACAGCCCCCCACTGTCCCCAAACACCCCCCCACTGTCCCCAAACAGCCCCCCAGTTTCCCCAAGTGCCCCCCCCAGTCACCCCCCGTCTCTCCGCAGGCCCGGGCGGCCCCGGCGGCCCCGGCGGCGGCACCGGCCCCGGCGGCGGCGGCGCGGATGGAGCCCCCCAACGCCTTCCCGCAGCTGCAGCTCTGGTGCCCGCGGCCCTTCGGCACCTTCTCGCAGAACAAGCCATGCCCGTCCCCCGCCGCCATCGCCGGTGCCACCCCCGGTGCCCCCCGGTGCCCGCCGGGCTGCCGCCCCTCCGAGAACACCCCCCCGGAGCCCCCCGAGCCCGGCCCCGCCGGCGCCGCCGGTGCCACCACCGAGGACGGGCGGGTGCTGCTGGACACGTGGTACGTCATCAAACCGGGCAACACCAAGGAGAAGGTGGCGTTCTTCGTGGCGCACCAGTGCGGCGCCACCGCCGGCACCGCCGGCACCGCCGGCCGCGCCAGCACCATGAAGGTCAAGGGCAACTGGGGCAGCGACAGCTCCAAGGCCAAGCGGCGCCGGCGCTGCCACCACGAGCCCAAAGGCGCCGCCGGCCCGCCCTGGGCGGCCGGGGACGCGCCCAAGGGTGACGATGGCGGCGGCGCCGCCGGGGACGGCGCGGACCTGCTGTCGGTGGCGGAGATGGTGGCGCTGGTGGAGCGGCGCGCGGCGCTGGCCCTGCAGGGCCTGCCCCGCTCCGCCTGCGACGCGCCGGCCCCGCTGGTGCTGCTGGAGGCGCCGGGCGGCCCCGAGTGCCGGCGCGTGGCGGCCGCCGTGGCGCAGTTCGAGTCCCAGAAATCCCAAAATCAGCGCCGCGGGGAGCGCGGCGGCGCCGTCAGGCCCAACGGCGTGTGCCGGGGCGGCGCCGGAGGCGGCGGCGCCGGGACGGACGGGGGCGGCGGCGCCGCGGCCGCGGGCAGCGCGGCGGGGCCGGGCGAGGTGAGGATCGCCTTCCGCATCTCGAGCGGGCGCGAGGCCGCGGCGGCCGCCAGCGCGGAGCGGCAGAAGGACCAGATCACCTGCGACCTGTACCGGCTGGTGAGCCCGGCGCGGCTGCTGCTGGCCGCCAAGGGGGACAAGGACGGCGCCGACGAGGCGGCCGCGGCGGAACAGAGCGGCGTCGGCGTCGCCGAGGGTCCGGCGGCGCCGCGGGACTGCGCGTCCGGCTTCCACGTGGACGTGGTGGTGACGGGCGTGGTGGACCAGTGCGTGTTCTTCGGCAAGGACAGCGCCAAGCAGGTGACCGAGGAGACCGTCAGGCTGCCCGAGGAGCCGCCGCCGCCGGGACAGCTCTTCCTGCTGCCCGAGGAACCGGCGACGGCCGCGGCGGCGTCGGCGTCGTCGTCGCCGGGCAAGGACGGCGGCGCCGGCGACCCGGCGCTGTGCCGGCTGTACCGGCACGTGTCCCACGACTTCCTGGAGATCCGCTTCAAGATCCAGCGCCTGCTGGAGCCGCGGCAGTACATGCTGCTGCTGCCCGAGCACGTGATGGTGAAGATCTTCAGCTACCTGCCCACGCAGGCGCTGGCCGCCCTCAAGTGCTCCTGCCACTACTTCAAGTCCATCATCGAGACGTTCGGCGTGCGGGCGGCCGACTCGCGCTGGAACCGGGACCCGCTCTACCGCGACGACCCGTGCAAGCAGTGCAAGAAGCGCTACGAGCGCGGGGACGTGTCGCTGTGCCGCTGGCACCCCAAGCCCTACCACCACGACCTGCCCTACGGCCGCTCGTACTGGATGTGCTGCCGCCGCACCGACCGCGAGGCGCCCGGCTGCCGCACCGGCCTGCACGACAACAACTGGGTGCACCCGGCCGGCGGCGGCGCCCGCAGGGACGAGGGCAGGTGAGGGCGGGACGGACGGACGCACGGACGGACGGGCACGGCGGACGGACACACGGACGGCTCGCGGGGCGGCAAAAGCGCCGCCGCGGATGCGGATGGGGAAAAAAAACGGAGAGGAACGGAAAGGGTCGAGTGTGGAAGTGTGGGATTGGGGGTGGCACCAGCTGGGCTGGTGGCACCGGGGAGGTGACAATGTTCTCCAGGGTGGCGGCCCCATGGGATTAACCCAATGGGAATGTCCCCAGCTGGGCTGGTGTCACCAGGGAGGTGACAATGCTCTCCAGGGTGGTGGCCCCATGGGATCAACCCAATGGGAATGTCCCCAGCTGGGCTGGTGTCACCAGGGAGGTGACAATGTCCTCCAGGGTGGTGGCCCCATGGGATCAACCCAATGGCAATGTCCCCAGCTGGGCTGGTGGCCCCTGAAAGGACAATGTCCCCGAGAAGGTGACATTGCTGTGCAGGAGAGTGTCCCCATGGAGGACAATGGGATCAGCCAGCGGTGGTGTCACCAGATGGGGTGGTGGCACCAGGGAGGGTGACAGTGTTCCTCAGAGGATGGTGTCCCCATGGAGGACAATGGGATCAACCCAATGGCAATGTCCCCAGCTGGGTTGGTGGCACCAAGGACGTGACAATGTCCTCCAGGGTGGTGTCCCCCATGGAGGACAATGGGATCAGCCAGCGGTGGTGTCACCAGATGGGGGGGGGTGGCATCAGGGAGGGTGACAGTCCCATGCAGAGGGCTGTCCCCATGGAGCACAATGGAGACAGCCCGTGGTGATGTCCCCAGCTGGGCGGTGGCCCTGCGGAAGGGTGATGACCCTCAGAGGGTGACAATCCCCTCCAGGTTCACATTCACACAATGGGGACAACCAGTGGTGATGTCCCTCAGAGGGTGACAATGTCCTCCAGAGTGGTGTCCCCATGGAGGACAATGGCATCAACCCAGTGGTGATGTTACCAGGGAGGTGCCAATCCCCTCAGGGTTCATGTCCCCATGGAGGACAGTGGGGACAACCAGAGGCGATGTCCCTCAGAGGGTGCCAATCCCCTCAGGGTTCATGTCCCCATGGAGGACAGTGGGGACAGCCCATGGCGATGTCCCCCAGCCCAATGGCCATGTCCCCAGCTGGGCTGGTGGCCCTAAGGACAGTGACAATGTCCTCCAGGTTGGTGTCCGCGCAGAGAAATGGGGACAGCCCGTGGCAATGTCCCTCTGTCCCCTCCATGTCTCCCTGTGTCCCCTCCGTGTCCCTCTGTCCCTCCCGTGTCCCTCTGTCCCCTCCATGTCCCCTCATGTCCCTCCCGTGTCCCTCTGTCCCCTCCATGTCCCCTCATGTCCCTCTGTCCCCTCCATGTCCCCCTGTCCCTCCTGTGTCCCTCCCGTGTCCCTCTGTCCCTCCTGTGTCCCCCTGTCCCCCTCATGTCCCTCTGTCCCTCCCATGTCCCCCTGTGTCCCCTCCATGTCCCCGTGTCCCTCCTCTGTCCCTCCCGTGTCCCTCTGTCCCCCTGTGTCCCCTCCCCGTGTCCGTCTGTCCGTCCGTGTCCCCTCCCGTGTCCGTCTGTCCGTCCCTTTCCGCCCCACACGGGCGCGGCCTCCCCAATCCCCGCCCCCTTCCCCACAATCCCCGCCCCCCCTCCCCACAATCCCCGCCCCCTTCCCCACAATCCCCGCCCCCCTCCCAATCCGCGCTCTCCTCGTCGCCCCGCCCCTCCTCCCCCATTGGCCCCTTGAGGCCCCGCCCCCGCCATGCGCCATCTCCCGGCCGGGCCGCGCCGCCCTCGGGCCGCGGGTTCGAGTCCCGGCCCGGCCCCGGTGGCGCCGCCGGTACCGGAACCGGGCCCGGGCTGGGTCTGGGGGCTCCTCCCGCGCGGGGGGGGGGGTTACCGGGGATAACGGTGAGCATATCGGGGGGGGGGTTAATGGGGGGGATAACGGGGAGGGAAACGGGGGGTTAATGAGGGGAGATAACGGGGGGGTGAAGGGGGGTTACCGGGGGGGTTAAGGGGGGCGTTACCAAGGATAACGGGGGGTTAATGGAGGGGATAACGGGGAGGTTAAGGGGGGGTTACCGGGAATAACGGGGGGGGGGGGTTAATGGGGCAGTTAAGGGGGGGTAATGGGGATAACGGGGGGGATAACGGGGGAGATAACGGGGGGAGGGGTTAAGGGCAATTACCGGGGGTTACCGGGGGGTTAAGGGGGGGGGGGATAACGGGGGGGTTAATGGGGGAGTTAAGGGGGGGTAATGGGGATAACGGGGGGGTTAATGAGGGGAGATAACGGGGGGGGGGGGGTTAAGGGGGAATTACCGGGGGTTACCGGGGGGGTTAATGGGGCAGTTAATGGGGGGTAATGGGGATAACGGGGGGGGGTTAAGAGGAATTCCCGGGGGTTACCGGGGGGTTAGTGGGGGGGATAACGGGGGAGATAACGGGGGGGGTTAATGGGAATTCCCGGGGGTTACCGGGGGGTTAAGGGGGGGGGGATAACGGGGGGGTTAATGGGGGAGTTAAGGGGGGGTAATGGGGATAACGGGGGATACCGGGGGGGGTTAATGGGGGGAGATAACGGGGGGGGGGGGGGTTAAGGGGAATTACCGGGGGTTACCGGGGGGGGTTAATGGGGGGGGATAACGGGGTTAACAGGGTGGTTAACGCGGGGGGGGGTTAATAGGGGGGGCAACGGGGGGGTTAATGGGGGGGGATAAACGGGGGGGGTTCGGGGGGGGGTACCGGGGATAACGGGGGACGTATCGGGGGGGGGGGGTTAATAGGGGGGATAACGGGGAGATAACAGGGGTATTACCGGCGGTATGTGGGGGGGCTTAACGGGGGATTACCGTGGAAGATAACGAGGGGTTAACGGGACACCGCCCCCCCAAACTCCTCGGGACCCCCCAAAACCACTCCAGGACCACCAAAAATCACTCTGGGACCCCCAAAACCATTCCGAGACCCCCCCCAAGAACTCCCCCAAACCCTTCGGGACCCCCCCAAAATCACTCCGGGACCCCCAAATCCACTTTGGGACCCCCAAAAAACCACTGCGACATCCCCAGATCCTGCTGGGACCCCCACCCAGGACCCTCTGGGACCCCCAAAAATGCTCCAGGACCCCCCAAAACCATTCTGGGACCACCCAAACCCAAAACTGCTTTGAGACCCTCCCCATAACCACTCAAGGACCACCCAAAATCCCCCCAGGATCGCCCAAAACCCACCAGGGACCCCCTAAAATCCCCCCAGTATCCCCAGACCCCTTTGGGACCCCCAAAATCGCCTCTGGGATCCCCCAAATTTCCCCCAGGACCCCCCAAAACCCCTCTGGGACCCCTTGGAGCGCCTCCTCCAGACCCTCCTGGCCCAGCTGGACCCCCCCCAGACCCCTTTGGGACCCCCCCAAATCTCCCCAGGACCCCCCAAAATCACTCCAGGACCCCCCCAGACCTCTTTGGAACCCCCCAAGAGCCCTCCGGGACCCCCCAAAATCACCCCAGGATCAAAAAATCCCCCCCGGGACCACTTGGACTGTGCCCTCCCGGCCCAGCTGGACCCCCCAGGAACCCCCAGACCCCTTCGAGACCCCCCAAAATCCCCTCCAGGACCCCCCAAAACCCCTCGGGAACCCTCTAAAACCACTCTGGGACCCCCCAAAACTGCTTTGGGACTCCCCCGTAACCCCTCTGGGACCACCCAAAACCCCTCCGGGTCCCCCCAAATTGCCCCCGGGACCCCCCAAAACCCCTCTGGTACCCGCTGAAACAACACTGGGACCCCCCAAAACTGCTTTGGGACCCCCCCCCCCCCCAAAACCCCTCCAGGACCCCCCGAAAACCCCTTTGGGACCCACCAAAATGCCCCCAAGACCCCCCAAACCCCTTTGGGACCCCCTAAAATCCCTCCAGGACCCCCCAAAATCCCCTCTAGGACCCCCCAAAACCTCTCGAGGACCCTCTAAAACCACTCTGGGACCCCCCACAACTGCTTTAGGACCCCCCAAAAATCCTCCAGGGCCACCCAAAATCCCCCCAGGATCCCCCAAAATGCCCCTTTATGGCGCCTTCTGCGACAGTCGCGATTCACGGCCGTCTTTACGACAGTCGCGCTTTACGGCAATGTTTACAACAGTTGCGCTTTACGGCACCTTTTACGACAGTCGCGCTTTACGGCACCTTTTACGACAGTCGCGATTCACGGCACCTTTTGCGACAGTAGATTTTCCTGGGGATTTTTCCAGATTTTTTTTTTTTTTTTTTTTTTTTTTATTTTTCCGGGATTTGTGCAGGATTTAATGGATTTTTTTCCCTGGGATTTTTTGAGGGTTTTCATGGGATTTTCCAGGATTTTGTCCAGGATTTTCCCAGGGATTTTTTTCAGTATTTTCCAACATTTTGGTTTTTTTTTTTGTGATTTTTTTTTTCCAGGATTTCCTGTGATTTTTCCAGGATTTTTTTTCCTGGGATTTTCCCATGATTTTCCCAGGTTTTTTTTGGAGAATTTTTCTGTGTTTCTCACTTTCTCAATGTCCAGCAGGTCGCATTCGTAGATCTCGGCAATGGCTGCGATGGTAAAACAGCCCTGGGGGAAAATGGGGAAAAAATGGGAATATCCCATGGAAAAATAGGGAAAAATGGGAATATTCCATGGAAAATGGAAAAAACCACGGAAATAATGGGATATTCCGTGGGAAATGGAAAAAAAACATGGAAATAATGGGAATATTCCATGGAAAAATGGGAATAAACATGGAAAAATGACAAAAAAAAAAGGGAATATACCATGGAAAAATGGGGGAAAATGGGAATATTCCATGAAAAATGGGAAAAAAACCCCATGGAAATAATGGGAATATTCCATGGAGAAATGGGAATAAAAATGGGAATATTCCAGGGGAAAATGGGAATAAAAATGGGAAAATGGGAATAAAAATGGAAAAATGGAATTTTCCAGGGGAAAATGGAAAACACTTGGAAAAAATGGGAATTTCCAGGGAAAATGGGAATAAAAATCAAAATATTCCTGGGAAAACGAGAATGAAAATGGGAATAAAAATGAGAATATTCCAAGGGAAAATGGGAAAAAACGTGGAATAAATAGGAATATTCTGTGGGATAAATGTGAATTTTCCAGGGGAAAATGGAAAACATACAGAATAAATGAGAATAAAAATGGGAACAAAAATAAGAATAAAAAAGGGAATATTCTTGGAAAATTAATGGGGAATAAATGGGAATTGATGGGGTCAATAATGGGGCTGGTGCAGCTGAGCTGCCTCTGGAAATCAGGGAAAAAACCTGGAAAATTATGGAATAAATATGGAAAAGCATGGATTAAATATCCAGAATAAATTAATAATTAATGGCAATTAATGGGAAATCAATTAGGTATTAATGGGGAATTGATGGGGTCAGTGATGGGGTTGGCGTAGCTGAGCTGCCTCTGGAAAACAGGAAAAAAAAACCTGGAAAAAATATGGAATAAAGATGGAAAAAACAGAATAAATATGGAATTAACCCCTGGAATTATTGATAATTAATGGGATTAATGGGGAATTAATAGGGAATTAATGGGGTCAGTGATGGGGTTTGCTCTGGAGCTGCAGCTGCAGCTGGGCTGGTACTAGAAAACTGGCAATAAAGATGGAAAAAATAGGGAAAATATGGAATAAATATTAGGACTTAATGAATAATTAATATTTGGCCATTTTGAAGAGGTTGGCAGCGCGGGTGTAGCACTCACAGGCCTCCTCCAGCCGCGGGGAACCCCTGGGAAAATGGGAAAAAATGGGAAAAATTAAATTATTCTGGGAAAAATGGGATTTATTCTGGGAAAGCTGGGAATTCTGAGAGTTATTCTGGGAATTCTGGGGGAAAAAATGGAATTATTCCATGAAAAAAGGAGTTTTTCTGGGCAAAACCAGGAATTACTTTGGGAATTCTGGGGGGTGGGGAAGGAACCGGGGTGGGAAAAGGGGAATTGGGGCAATTTTGGGTGCCCCCCTCAGGAAAATCCCCAAATTCCCCCTCAGGACCCCCCAATTTCCCCTCATAATTCCCCCAATTCCCCTCAGGACCCCCCAATTCCCCTCATAATCCCCCCAATTCCCCTCAGAACCCCCCAGTTCCCCTCTGGACCCGCCAATTCCCCTCATAATTCCCCCAATTCCCCTCAGGACCCCCCAATTCCCCTCATAATTCCCCCAATTCCCCTCAGGACCCCGCAGTTCCCCTCATGATTCCCCAGTTCCCCTCCCCCACCCCACTTTTCCCTCACAATTTCCCCAATTTTCCCCCAATTCCCCTCCCCCCCATTCCCCTCACGACTCCCCCAGTTCCCGCCTTTTTGCCCCCCCCCTCATTTTCCCGCCCTTTTCCCCCCTCAGGCCTCCCCCTCTCCCCTTCCCCCCCGTTCCCCTCAGGCCTCCCGCGGCCTCCCCGGCCCCGCCGCCCGCCCCGTTCCCCCTCCCCGGTACCGGACGCACCCGAAGAGGCCCCCGAGGAAGGACTGAGCCCCCCGGACCTTCCGCTCGGCCTCGCTCAGCAACCGCTGCGCCTCCGCTTCCTTCTCCGCCGCCATGGCCGCCATGACGGCGCCGCCGCCGTCCCGCGTGACCCCCGCGCCGCGTCACGTGACGGGGAGCGCCCCCCTCAGCAGCGCGGGGCGCCCCCTGGCGGGCGGGAGGACTGAGGGGAGCGCCGTGTGGGCGTGGCTTATGCAAATCGGGACGCGCGGCGGGGGTGGGCAGAACTCGCGGGTGGGGGCGTGGTTTGTGGTGATTTACGGCGTGTGTGGGCGTGGTGTATGCAAATTAAGAGGGTTGTGTTTGTTGGTTTTGTGACGGGGCGTGGTTTATGTAAATGAGAGACTCAGGCTGGCGCGCTGCGCATCGGGGCGTGGTTTATTATAATATCAAGTGTAGTGGGCGTGGTTTATGCTAATCAACGCCCTGCTAGGCGTGGCTTATTCAAATGAGAGGTCCCTCACGGGGGGGGCTTGGCCGCTGAGGCGCCAGCGCGGGGGCGTGTCTATTCTAATGCCTGTCCGGGGGCGCGGTTTATGCTAATCAATTCCTCCCCGTCCTTTCGCGGGGGGGGCCCGGTACAGAGAGGGGCGATCCCGTTAAACCCCCCGTGACCTTTCCACGTCCCCTCCCGGTGGTTTCCGGTCCGCGTCGAACGGCGGCGATGCGGCGGCCGCGATCAGGCACCGCCGCGAACCCCTAAGCGGCGGGGCCCGGCGGGGTCCTGGCGGCGTTGCCCGTGCGGGGGCGCCTGGGAGACCCCGCGCCGGGCGCCGCTGAGGCCTCACGGTGAGTCCGCCACAAAAAAAAAAAAAAAAAAAAAAAAAAAAAAAAAAAAAAAAATTAAAAACGAAAAATCCCCAAAATGCCCGAAACGGCCGCAAGGCCCGAACGGCCCCGGACGGGCCCGGATCGCGGCTCTGTCGCGACAGCGGCGGCGACAGCGCGGCCGCGCCCCCTCCCCCCCCCCCGCTTCCCTCAGGCCGGGATTTCCCCCCCCCCCCTCCCCCCTCAGGGGCCGCCGCGCCCCCTCCCCCCCCCTCCCCCCCCGCACCGGGACGGGCGGGGCCCCTCCCCCACCCCCACCGGGAGCACCGGGAGCACCGGGAGGGGGGAGGGGAGCGGGTGGGGCCTTCGGCCTCATCCTCCTCCTCCGCTGCTGCTGCTCTTCCTCTTCCTCCGGCTGGGGCGGGCGGGGCGGCCGCAGCCTTCCTCGGCCTCCTCTTCCTCACCCTCATCTTCATCACCCTCCTCTTCCTCACCCTGCCCTGTCCCTGCCTCTTCCTCACCCTCATCTTCATCACCCTGCTCTTCCTCACCCTCATCTTCATCACCCTCCTCTTCCTCACCCTGCCCTGTCCCTGCCTCTTCCTCACCCTGCTCTTCCTCACCCTCATCTTCATCACCCTCCTCTTCCTCACCCTGCCCTGTCCCTGCCTCTGCCTCCTCTTCCTCACCCTGCTCTTCCTCACCCTGCTCTTCCTCACCCTGCCCTGTCCGTGCCTCCTCATCCTCCTCTGCCTCCTGCTCTTCCTCCCCTGTGCCTTCCTCAGCCTCCTCATCCTCCTCTTCCTCACCCTGCCCTGTGTCTTCCTCATCTTCCTCTTCCTCACCTTCCTCTTCCTCACCCTCCTCTTCCTCTTCCTCAGTCTCCTCTGCCTCTTCTTCCTCCCCCTGCTCTGTGCCTTCCTCACCTTCCTCTGCCTCCTCTTCCTCCTCTTCCTCCTCATCTTCCTGTGTCTGCTGCTCTTCCTCTTCCTCCTCTTTCTCGCCTTCCTCTTCCTCCCCCTGCTCTGCCTCCTCTTCCTCCTGCTGGCAGTGGAGCCTTCCTCCCCCTCCTCTTCCTCTTCCTCGCCCTGCTTTTCCTCCTCTTCCTCCCCCCTGCTCTGTGTCTTCCTCCTCTTCCTCATCTTCCTCTGCCTCTTCCTCCCCCTCCTCTTCCTCCTCCTCTTCCTCCTCCTCATCTTCCTCTGACTCCGGCTCTTCCTCCTCTGTGCCTTCCTCCCCCTCCTCTTCCTCTCCCCCGTTCCATGCCTGTGTGTGCGGCCTTCCTCCCCTTCCTCCCCTTCCTCCCCTTCCTCCCCTTCCTCCCCTTCCTCCTCCTCCTCCTCAGGGCTTTGGTGCGTGGCCTTCATCCCCTCCTCCTCCTCCTCCCTGGGGAGCTGCTCCTGCTGGGGTTGGTGCTGGAGCTCTCCTGCTCTTCCTCCCGCTCTTCCTCCTCCTCTTCCTCTTCATTTCCTTCTCCTCCTCATCCTCATCTTCCTCCCGCTCTTCCTCCTCCTCTTCCTCAGGAGCTGCTTTGGGAATGTCCCGGCTCTGGTTCTGTGTGTGGCCTTCCTCCTCCTCCTCCTCCTCCTCCTCTTCCTCCTCCTCTTCCTCTTCATTTCCTTCTCCTTTTCCTCCTCCTCCTCCTCCTCCTCTTCCTCCTCTTCCTCTTCATTTCCTTCTCCTCTTCCTCCTGGTCTTCCTCACCTTCACCCTCCTCATCCTCAGGGTGCCCCTGGCCTGTTCCCCCTTTCTGCTCTTCCTCCCCTTCCTCCTCTTCTTCCTCTTCGTCGTCTTCCTCCTCATTTCCTTCTCCTCATCTTCCTCCTCATGCTCAGGGTTCAGTTCTGGAGCTGCCCCCGGCCTGTCCTGCCCTTCCTCCCCTTCCTCCTCCTCCTCCTCCTCCTCCTCCTCCTCCTCCTCCTCCTCCTCCTCCTCCTCATCTTCTCCTATTCTTCCTCCTCCTCCTCTTTCTCCTCTTCATCTTTTCCTGCTCTTCCTCCTCCTCTTCCTCCTCCTCCTCTTCCTCCTCTCTTTCTTCATCTTTTCCTCCTCTTCCTCTTCTCCCTTCCCCCCCGCTCAGGTTCAGGATTTGGGATTTCCCCTCCCCCATCCCAGGGCCCCAGAGTCCCAAAAATCCCAAAGTCCCAAAAATCCCAAAAATCCCAAAGTCCCAAAAATCCCAAAAATCCCCAAAATCCCGGATTCCTCAGAACCCCCAAATCCTGAAATCCAGAATTTCCCAAAACCCCAAAATCCCCAAATCCCCAAAATCCCAAATTCCCCAAAACCCCAAAATCCCAAATCCTGAAATCCTGAATTCCCCAAACCCCAAAATCCCCAAATCCCCAAAATCCTGAATTCCCAAAACCCCAAAATCCCAAATCCTGAAATCCTGAATTCCCCAAAACCCCAAAATCCCAAATCCTGAAATCCTGAATTCCCCAAAACCCCAAATCCCCAAATCCTGAAATCCGGAATTTCCCTGAACACCAAAATCCCCAAATCCCCAAATCCCAAATTCCCCCAAAACCCCAAATCCTGAAATTCTGAAATTCCCAATTTCCCTGAACACCAAAACCCCCAAATCCCGGGAATCGACCCCTAAATCCCCAAAAATCCCCAAAAATCCCGGGAACCCCCAAAATCCCAAAAATCCCCAAAATTCCTGGGAACCCCCAAAATCCCAAAAATCCCAAAAATCCCAAAAAATCCCTGGAACCCCCAAAATCCCCAAAATCCCCAAAATCCCAAAATCCCAAAATCCCCGAGCTGCCCCAGAGCCGGCGCTGCTGCTCCTCCCTCGGGCCCTTTCCGGGATCTTTTCGGGAATTTTGGGATTTTCGGGAATTTTGGGGATTCCGGGGATGTTTTGGGGAATTTTGGAGATTTTTCGTGGAGTTTTGGGGTTTTTTGGGGGGGGATTCTGGAGGATTTTTTGGGGAATTTTGGGGGAATTTTGGAGGTTTTTTTGGGGAATTCTGTGATTTCTTGGGGGGATTTTGGGAGGTTTTTTGGGGAATTTTGGAGGTTTTTGGGGAGTTCTGGGGTTTTTTTAGGAATTCTGGGATGTTTGGGGAATTTTGGAGGTTTTTTGGGGAATTCTGGGGTTTTTTTAGGAATTCTGGGATTTTTGGGGAAGTTTGGAGGTTTTTTTGGGGAATTCTGGGGGTTTTTGGGAATTCTGGGATTTTTGGGGGATTCTGGGTTTTTTGGGGATTTTGGGGATTTTTGGTATTTCCGGGGAAACTGAGGCACGGTGAGAGGCAGAGGGGGAGGGGAATTCTGGGGGTTCCGGCCCTCGTTGGACGGGGCTGCGGCCTGGAGTAACCTGGGAGTAACCTGGGAGTAACCTGGGAGTATCCCTGGAGTTGTGGTGCTGTGTTTGTGGGCTGACCTTGGAGTATTCCTGGAGTAACCCCTGAGTATTCATGGGCGGGACCCAGGGTGACCCCAGAGCAACCTCGGAGTAACCTCGGGGTAACCTCGGAGTAACCTCGGGGTAACCTCGGGGTAACCTTGGGGTAACATTGGGGTAACCTCGGAGTAACCTTGGAGTAACCTCGGAGCAACCTTGGGGTAACCTCGGGGTAACCTCGGGGTAACGTGAGCTATTGCTGGAGCAAGCCCGGAGCATTGCCGGTGTAACTATGGAGTAACCCTGGAGTATCTCTGCAATGTTCTTGGCATAACCCCAGAGTATCCCTGGAGTACTTCCAGGGTGTCGTTGGTGGATTCACGGAGTAACCCTGGAGTAACCTCAGAGCAACCCCAGGGTAATCCTGGGGTATCCGTGGAGTATCCCCTGAGTGTGGGATGGAATCTGTGCCGTGTGTAACCCCTGAGTAGGAGCTTGGGGCTGGAATTCCAGCCTGGAGTAACCCTGGTGTAACTGCAGAGCATTCCTGGAGTATTAATGGAGTATCCTCGGAGTATGTCCTGAGTATGGGGTCGAGTTTGTGCTGTGTGTAACCCCTGAGTAGGAGCTTGGGGCTGGAATTCCAGCCTGGAGCATCCCCAGAGTATCCCCGGAGTATCCCTGGAGTATCCCCGGAGTAAATTCCAATCCGGGGCCGTTTCCTGTGATTTTGGGGCTCAAACTGGGACTGGGAGTCCCAAACTGGGAATTTTTCCCCAGGAATTCCCTCCCAAGAACCACAGCAAAAATGGAAATTTTGCGGTTTTTATCCCCAAAACCAGAACAAAAATGGGAATTTTGGGGTTTTTATCCCCAAAACCACAACAAAAATGGGAATTTTGCGGTTTTTATCCCCAAAACCACAACAAAAATGGGAATTTTGGGGTTTTATCCCCAAAAACACGACAAAAATGGGAATTTTGCGGTTTTTATCCCCAAAACCACGACAAAAATGGGAATTTTGGGGTTTCAAAAATGAGAATTTTGGGATTTTTGCCCCCCAGAACTGTGACAAAAATGGGAATTTTGGGATTTCAACCGGGGAATTTTGGGCTTTCCCCGGGTTTCCATGGAATAAAGGGGCAGCAGCCCCAAAGTGGGGATTTTTCCGGAACGTTCCGCGCCGTGACGCCGCCGCTCTCTCTCTCTCTCTCCCTGCAGTTGTCATGGATGATGAAGACGGCCGGTGCCTGTTAGACGTCATCTGGTGAGTCCGGAACGTTCTGGAAATCTCGGGAATTTCTGGGGAAAATGGGGAAAAAATGGGGGGAAAAATGGGGGAAAGAAAGGGGGAAAAATTGGGGGAAATGGTAAAAAATATGGGGGGGAAAAAAGGAGGGAAATGGTAGAAAAAATGGGGGAAAAAGGGAGGAGAAAATGGTAAAAAAATGGGAGGGAAATGCGCAAAAAAGGGAGGGAAATGGTCCCCAAAAAAGGGTCAGAAAGGGGAAAAAAAGGGGGGAAATGGCCCCCCCAAAAAAAGGAAAAAAAAAAAGGTGCAAATAGGGTGGGAAATGCCTCAAAAATAAGTGGGAAATGCCCCGAGAAAAGGCAGAAAATGGTAAAAAAAAAGGGGTGGAAAATGGTGCAAAAATGGGTGGGAAATGCCTCACAAAAAAGTGGGAAACGACCCAAAAAGGGAGGGAATGGTGGGAAAAAAGGAGGGAAATGGACCCAAAAAAAGGAGGGAAATGGTCCCCAAAAAGGGCAGGAAAGGGAAAAAAAAAGGTGGAAAATGGCCACAAAATAAGGAGGGAAATGGGCAAAAAATGGAGGAAAATCACCCCAAAAAAAGGAGGGAAATGGGAGAAAAAAGGAGGGAAAGGGCCCCAAAGTAAGGAGGGAAATGCATCAGAAATGAGGAGGGAAATGGATAAAAATCCTGGTGGGAAATGGTGCAAAAAAAGGGAATTCTGGGACCCCGAGGGGGGGAAATCCCAAATTTTCCCGGAATTCCCTCCTGAGGCTCCTCCCCCTCTGTCCCCAGCGATCCGCAGGCCCTGAACGATTTCCTCCATGGATCCGAGAAGGTGAGCGCCCCAAAAATTCCCATTTTCCATCCAAAAATACCAATTTTCCTTAAAAAATCCTGGTTTTCCTAATCCCCTCTATTTTCCATAAAAAATCCCGTTTTTCCATCAAAAAAACCCCCTTTTTCCATTAAAAACCCCATTATTTTCCATTAAAAATTCCCATTTTTCCATAAAAAATTCTATTTTTTCCTTAAAAACATTCTTATTTTTCCATTTAAAAATCCCCCCATTTTTCCCCCATTTCTTCCCCATTTTCCATTTTTTCATTTTCCCTATTTTTTGCATTTCCCCCCACATTTCCCATTTTTCCCCCATTTCCCCCCTTGTTTTCCCAACTTTTCCCCCACTTTTCTCCATTTCCCCCCATTTTCCCTGATTTTTATCCCATTTTTTCCCTAATTTTCCTGCATTTTCCCCCCATTTCCTCTCCCATTTCTTTTTCATTTCTCCCCCATTTTTTCCAGCCATTTTTCCCCCCTTTCTTCCCCAATTTCCCCCCCATTTCCCCCCCATATTTTCCCATTTTACCCCATTTTTTCCCCCCATATTTCCCATTTTCCCCCATTTTTCCCCCCGTATTTCCCATTTTCCCCCATTTTTCCCCATTTTCCCCAGATTTTGCAGTAATTTTCCCATTTTCGTTGCAGATTGACAGCGATGATCTCCTGGACAACTCCGGGGACGCCGCCAGCGCCTTCTTCGAGGGGGCCGGGGTGGGTGTGGGAACCGTTGGCTTCCGTTGGGTTCCGTTGGCTTCCGTTGGGTTCTGTTGGGTTCCGTTGGCTTCCATTGGGTTCCGTTGGGTTCCGTTGGGTTCCGTTGGGTTCCGTTGGCTTCCATTGGGTTCCGTTGGGTTCCGTTGGGTTCCGTTGGCTTCCATTGGGTTCCGTTGGCTTCCGTTGGGTTCCGTTGGGTTCCATTGTGTTTCCCTGAACCCCTCTGAGCTCTCTTGGGTTCCGTTGGGTTCCGTTGGCTTCCGTTGAGCTCCATTGGGTTCCGTTGGGTTTTGTTGGGTTCTGTTGAGCCCCATTGGGTTCCGTTGATCTTCACTGATCTCCACTGGGTTGTGTTGAGCTCAGTTGGGTCTCCTGAACCCCTCTGAGCTCCATTGGGTTCCGTTGGGTTCCTTTGAGCTCCGTTGGGTTTCCCTGAACCCCTCTGAGCTCTCTTGGGTTCCGTTGGGTTCCGTTGGGTTCCATTGGGCTCTGTTGGGTTCCATTGGGTTTCCCTGAACCCCTCTGAGCTCTCTTGGGTTCCGTTGAGCCCCTTTGGGTTCCATTGATCTTCACTGAGCTCCACTGGGTTGTGTTGAGCCCAGTTGGGTTCTGTTGGGCTCCGTTGGGTCTCCCAAACCCCTCGGAGCTCCACTGGGTTCTGTTGAGCTCGGTTGGGTTTCCCCGAACCCCTCTGAGCTCCGTTGGGTCCCATTGGGTCCCGCTGAGCTCCGTTGTGCTCCGTTGGGTCCCATTGATCTCCATTGAACTTTGCTGGGTTCCATTGAGCTCCATTGGGTTCCGTTGGGTTCCATTGGGTTCTGTTGGGTTCTGTTGGGATCTGTTCGGTTCCATTGAGCTCCATTGGGTTCCATTGGGTTCCATTGGGTTCCGTTGGGTTCTGTTGGGATCTGTTCGGTTCCATTGAGCTCCATTGGGTTCCATTGGGTTCCATTGGGTTCCGTTGGGTTCTGTTGGGATCTGTTCGGTTCCATTGATCTCCATTGAGCTCCATTGGGTTCCGTTGGGTTCTGTTGGGATCTGTTCGGTTCCATTGAGCTCCATTGGGCTCCGTTGGGTTCCATTGGGTTCTGTTGGGATCTGTTCGGTTCCATTGAGCTCCATTGGGTTCCACTGAATTCTGTTGAGCTCAGTTGGGTTCTGTTGGGTTCCGTTGACCTCCATTGGGTTCCTTTGAGCTCTGTTGGGTTCCATTGGGTTCTGTGGATCCTCATTGAGCTCCATTGGGTTCCATTGAACTTCATTGGGTTCCACTGAACTCTGTTGAGCTCAGTTGGGTTCTGTTGAGTTCCATTGACCTCCATTGAGTTCTATTGAGTTCCATTGAGTTTCATTGAGTTCCACTGAGCTCCATTGAGTTCCATTGGGTTCCATTGAGCTCCATTGGATTCCGTTGAGCTCCATTGAGCTCCATTGGGTTCCGTTGAGCTCCATTGAGCTCCATTGGGTTCCATTGAGTTCCACTGAGCTCCATTGGGTTCCATTGACCTCCATTGAGTTCTGTTGGGTTTTCCTGGGTTCCACTGATCTCCACTGAGCTCCGTTGGGTTCCATTGGGTTCTGTTGGGTTCCGTTGGGTTCCATTGAGCTCCATTGGGTCCCTCAAGGCCCGCCTCCATCTAAGCCCTCCTTCTTTCCCATCCCCGCAGCTCCACGGCCAGGAGGCCTCGGGGAACCCTCTGAGCTCGGAGCCCAGCCAGCCGCCGGCCAGCGTGGACCTGGACTTCCTGGAGGATGACATCCTGGGCTCGCCGGGCGGCGCCGGCGCGGGCGCCGAGCAGCCGTGCGACATCCTGCAGCAGAGCCTGCAGGAGGCCAACATCACCGAGCAGACCCTGGAGGCCGAGGCCGAGCTGGACCTGGGCTCGTTCCAGCTGCCGGCGCTGCAGCCGGTGGTGCAGGCGGCCGACGGGACGCCGCAGATCTTCTCCGGCGGCGCCGACCTGCTGGGGCTGCAGCCGCCGGCCGTGCTGGCGCCTCAGGCGCTGGTGCAGCCCCCGGACGTGGTGAACAAAGCCATCAGCGTGCAGCCCTTCCTGCAGCAGGTGGGGCTGGGCAACGTCACCATCCAGCCGCTGCCCAACCTGCCCGGCCTGCCCAACGGCAGCCCCGGCGGCGCGCTGGGGCTGGGCCCCATCCAGGTGGTGGGCCAGCAGGTGATGGCCATCAACCAGCCGGCGGCGCCGCAGCTCCTGGCCAAGCCGGCGCCGGTGGCGGCCGTGGGCGGCTACATCGCCCAGCCGGAAGCGGCGGCGGCGGCGCAAGGGGCGGGCTTGGTGATCCAGAAGAGCCTCCCGGCCGCGGCCGCCACCACGCTCAACGGCAGCTCCGTGTTCGGCGGCGTCTCGGCGGCGTCGGCGCAGCCGCTCGCGGTCACCTCGGGCTTGGGCGGCTCCTTGGTGCCGGCGCCCAACGTCATCATCCACCGCACGCCCACGCCCATCCAGCCCAAGCCGGCCGGCGTGCTGCAGCAGAAGCTCTACCAGATCACGCCCAAGCCCTTCGCCGCCGGCGGAGCCTTGGCGCTGCCCGAGGCGCCGGCGAAGAGCCAGCAGAACCTGACCTTCATGGCCGGCAAGGCCGCGCCCAACGTGGTGCTCCAGGGCTTCTCCCCCAACGTCTTCAAGCCGCCGCCGCCGCAGCCGCCGGCGCTGGGCAAGTCCATGAGCGTGCACGTGCTCAACCAGGGCGGCTCCATCGTCATCCCGGCGCAGCCCTTCCAGGGCCAGAACCAGTTCCTGCTGCCGGGCCAGCTGGCCGGCGCCTCGGCCGTGCCGCTGCCGCAGCCGCTCTCGGCGCTGCCGGCCAACGTGGGCGGCCAGCTGCTGCCGGGGGCCGGCCAGGCCCACATCATCGCCGGCCAGGGCGCCGGCGCGCAGCTGCTGGCCAACCCCGCGCTGCCGGCGCAGCTGCTGAACCAGAACCTGGCGGGGCAGCTGAACCTGGGCCCGGTGCTGGCGTCGCCGGGCGCGGCGGGCGCGGCGCACATCCTGTCGGCGGCGCCCATCCAGCTGCAGCCGGGCCAGCCGGCGCCGGCGCTCTTCCAGATGCCGGTGTCGCTGGCCGGGACCCTGCCCAGCCCCGGCTCGGCGCCGGCGCCCACGGTGATCCAGGGCGTGACCCTGGCCGGCCCCGCGGCCGCGCTCGGCGCCGGCGACGGCTTGGGCGCCGCCGTCAACGTCCCGGCGGCCGCCGGCAGCCCCGGCGCCGATCCCGGGCCCGGCTCCGGCGGCTCCGGCGCTTCCGGCGCCGCCGCGCGGCCCCCGGGGACGGTGACGCCGAGCCCGGCGCCCGCCCAGCCCCAGCCCAGCCCCGGCCTGGCCGCCAGCCCCGAGAAAATCCTGCTGGGAGCCACGGGCGCGGCGGCGGGCACGGCCGTCGTGGGCCAGGACGGGGTGCCCGTGTTCCTGCAGCAGGTGAGGGCAGAACTGGGACTCCTTGGGGTTTATTGGGGTTTATTGGGGTTTATTGGGAATTTATTGGGCATTTATTAGGATTTGTTGGGGATTTATTGGGGATTTATTGAGGTTTATTGGGATTTATTGGGGGTTTATTAGGATTTATTGGGGATTTATTAGGATTTATTGGGAATTTATTGGGGATTTATTGGGATTTATTGGGGTTTATTGGGAATTTATTGGGGATTTATTAGGATTTGTTGGGGATTTATTGGGGATTTATTGGGGATTTATTGAGGTTTATTGGGAATTTATTGGGGGTTTATTAGGATTTATTGGGGTTTATTGGGAATTTATTGGGATTTATTAGGATTTGTTGGGGATTTATTGAGGTTTATTGGGGGTTTATTAGGATTTATTGGGGATTTATTAGGATTTATTGGGAATTTATTGGGGATTTATTAGGATTTGTTGGGGATTTATTGGGGATTTATTGAGGTTTATTGGGATTTATTGGGGGTTTATTAGGATTTATTGGGGATTTATTAGGATTTATTGGGGATTTATTGGGATTTATTAGGAATTTATTGGGGATTTATTAGGATTTATTGGGGATTTGCTAGGATTTATTGGGGATTTAATGAGATTTTATTGGGATTTATTGGGAGGCTATTGGGATTTATTGATATTTATTGGAAGTTTTTTGGGAGTTTTTTGGGATTTATTGAGATTTGTTGAGGTTCTCTGGGGTTTATTGAGAGTTGTTGAGATTTATTGGGGATTTATTGGGATTTATTTGGATTTATTGAGATTTATTGGGGTTTATTGGGATTTATTTGGGTTTGTTTGGATTTATTGAGGTTTATTGGGACTTTATTGGGAATTTATTAGGGATTTATTGGGAGTTTATTGGGATTTATTGAGAGTTATTGAGACTTATTGGGATTTATTGAGATTTATTTGGGATTTATTGGGGTTTATTGGGGTTTATTGGGGTTTATTAGGAGTCTTTGCTGATTTATTGGGAATTTACTGGGAGTTTTTTAGGGGATTTGTTGGAATTGTTTTACAATTTTTTTTGAGATATTTAGGGGATTTTGGGGGGATTTTTGAGGATTTGTTGAGGAATTTATTGGGATTTATTGGGAGATTTTTTGGGGACTTTTTGGAGAACGTTTTGGGATGTATTGAGGGCTTTTAGGGATTTTTTGGTGAATTTTTTGGAGATATTTTGGGAGCATTTTTTGTGAACTTTTGGGGGATTTTGGGGGCAGTTTTTGGAGATTTTTTGGAGGATTTTTCAGGGATTTTTGGGGGCATTTTTCCAAATGTTTTGGGGATATTTGGGGGATTTTTGGGGAGTTTTTTGGGGGATTTTTTTTTTTGTGAATCTTTTTGGGGGGGTTGCGAAAAGTTTCGGTGATTTTTTGGGAATTTTTGGGGGAATTTTATGTGGATTTTTTTTGAGTTTGGGGGGATTTTTTGTGAATCGTTTGGGGGTATTTGACCAAGTTTTTGGGGATTTTTTTTTGAGAATTTTGGGGGGATTTTGTGGGGTTTTATTGGAGGGATTTTTTTTGTGGATTTGGGGGTTTGTGGGGTTTGAGGGTTCAGGGCATTTGGGGGCTCTTTGGATTCCGGCATTTCTTGGATTTGGGGATTTCCAGGGGTGGAAAATTGGGATCCAAGGTTGGAAATTTGGGATCCAAGGTTGGAAATTTGGGATCCAGCAGCAGAAATTTGGGACTCGGGGTTGGAGAATCGGGATCCAGAGGTGGAAATTTGGGATCTGGGCCTTTTCCAGCCCTTTTGTTCCCAAAATCCCAAAAGTTTTTGCCCAATTTTTGGCTGCTTCGCTGGCTTGGCGCTCACTAACCCCCAACGCTGCTGCTGCTGCCCGCCCGCGCCCCAAAATCCCCAAATTCACCCCAAAATCCCCAAAATCCACCCCAAAATCCACCCCAAAATCCACCCCAAAATCCCCCAAATCCACCCCAAAATTCACCCCAAAATTCACCCTAAAATCCCTGGAATTCAACCCAAAATCCCCAAAATTTACCCCAAATTCACCCCAAAATCCCCAAATTCACCCCAAAAGCCCCAAAATCCACCACAAAATTCACCCTAAAATCCCTGGAATTCAACCCAAAATCCCCCAAATCCACCCCAAAATTGACCCCAAATTCACCCCAAAATCCCCCAAATTCACCCCAAAATCCCAGGGATTTACTCCAAATCGGAGAATTCACCCCAAAATCCCCCAAATTCGCCCCAAACCCCCCAAATTTCACCCCAAATCTGAGAATTCACCCCAAAATCCCAGGAGTTCACCCCAAATCAGAACTGGGGCACAGTTGGGGTTCTGGGGATGAATTTGGGATCCTCTCCAAAAACTGAAAATTCGGGGCTGCATTTGGGGTTTTTGGGGCTGAATTTGCCGTTTTTAGGGTGGTTCCAAGGCGCTTTTTCCCTAAATTACCCAAAACCTCAAAATTCGGGGCTGGATTTGGGGTTTTTGGTTGGTTCCAAATCGCTTTTTCCAGAAATACCCCAAACCCCCCCAAAAAATGTGAATTTTGGGGCAGAATTTGGCTTTTTTGGGGTGGTTCCATACCCCCAAAAATGTGAATTTTGGGGCAGAATTTGGTGTTTTGGGGGCGTTCCCGAATCGCTTTTCCTGGGAATCTCCCCAAAACCTCAAAGTTCGGGGCTGGATTTGGGGTTTTTGGTTGGTTCCAAATCGCTTTTTCCCAGGAATACCCCAAAGCCCCCCAAAAATGCGAATTTTGGGGCAGAATTTGGCATTTTTGGGCAATTCCTGAGCTGCTTTTTTCCTGGGAATTGCCCAAAACCACAAATTTGGGGCTGGACTTGGCTTTTTTGGGGCGGTTCCAAACCCCCAAAGATTTGAATTTTGGGGCTGAATTTGGTGTTCTCAGCGCATCCCCGAGATGCTTTTTCCCCAGAAATTCCTCCAAAAAAAGCGAATTTTGGGTCTGAATTTGGCGTTTTCGGTGCGCTCCCGACCCGCTTTTCCTCGGGAATTCCCCAAAAACGTGAATTTTGGGGGCACAACTTGGTGGTTTTGCTGCATCCCCGAGATGCTTTTTTTTTCCCACGGAAACTCCGCCAAAAAAAGCGAATTTTGGGTCGGAATTTCCCGCGTTTTGGGGTCAGGATTTGGCGTTTTGGGTGCGTCCCCGCTCTGCCCGCCGTGCCCGCCGTGCCCGCACTAACCGAGCTCTCCCTCTCCTTCTGTTGCAGCCGAAGCTCTCGGGCGCCGCCCCGGGGGATCCTCCCGGCCCCCCGGCCCCCCAAATGTCCCAAATCCCCCAAATTTCCGCCCAAATCCCCCAAATTTCCGCCCAGATCCCGGCCCAGGCGCCCCCGGCCCGGCCGCCCTCGGAGCCGCCCCCGGGGCCCTTCCAGGGCCCGACGGAGCCTCCCCAAATGCCCCAAATTTCCCAAATCCCCCAAATCCCCCAAATTTCCCAGCTTCCACAGCAACATTCCCAAATTTCCCAACATTCTCAACATTCCCAAATTTCCCAACATCCTCAAAATTCCCAAATTTCCCAGCAACATCCCCAGATTCCCCAGCATCCCCAAATTTCCCAGCAACATTCCCAAATTTCCCAGCAACATTCCCAACATTCCCAAAATTCCGAAACTTCCCGACATCCCCAACAAATCTCCCAACACTCCCAGCAGCGCCCTCAGCTTTCGCAAGATCCTCAGCACTCCCGGATTTCCCAGCAGCATTCCCAGATTTCCCAGATTTCCCAAATTTCCCAAATTTCCCAAATTTCCCAGATTTCCCAGATTTCCCAGCCGTCCCCGTCCCCGTCCCCGTTCCCGCTGGGGGCGCTCAAGGGGCCCCCGGAGCCCCCGCGGAGCTTCGCGCCCGTCCCGGCGCCCAAGGGCGGGGCCGACAGGTCCCAGCAGGTAAATCCCGGAATTCCCAAAAAATCCCAAAGATCCCAGGTGTTCCAAATGCCAAAAAAATCCCAAATATCCCAAAAATCCCAAAAAATCCCAAATATCCCAGGTGTTCCAAATCCCCAAAAAAATCCCAAATATCCCAGGTGTTCCAAATCCCGGCAATTCCCAAAAAATCCCAAATATCCCAGGTGTTCCAAATCCCAAAAAAATCCCAAATATCCCAAAAATCCCAAAAAATCCCAAATATCCCAGGTGTTCCAAATCCCGGAATTCCCAAAAAATCCCAAATATCCCAGGTGTTCCGAATCCCAAAAAAATCCCAAATATCCCAGGTGTTCCAAATCCCAAAAAATCCCAAATATCCCAGGTGTTCCAAATCCCCAAAAATCCCAAAAAATCCCAAATATCCCAGGTGTTCCAAATCCCGGAATTCCCAAAAAATCCCAAATATCCCAGGTGTTCCAAATGCCAAAAAATCCCAAATATCCCAGGTGTTCCAATTCCCAAAAAATCCCAAATATCCCAGGTGTTCCAAATCCCAAAAAAATCCCAAATATCCCAGGTGTTCCAAATCCTGGGAATTCCCAAAAAATCCCAAATATCCCAGGTGTTCCAAATCCCAAAAAAATCCCAAATATCCCAAAAATCCCAAAAAATCCCAAATATCCCAGGTGTTCCAAATCCCAAAAAATCCCAAATATCCCAGATGTTCCAAATCCCAAAAAAATCCCAAAGATCCCAGGTGTTCCAAATCCCGGCAATTCCCGAAAAATCCCAAATATCCCAGGTGTTCCAAACCCCAAAAAATCCCAAATATCCCAGGTGTTCCAAATCCCGGAATTCCCAAAAAATCCCAAATATCCCAGGTGTTCCAAATGCCAAAAAATCCCAAATATCCCGGGTGTTCCAATTCCCAAAAAATCCCAAATATCCCAGGTGTTCCAAATCCCAAAAAAATCCCAAATATCCCAGGTGTTCCAAATCCTGGGAATTCCCAAAAAATCCCAAATATCCCAGGTGTTCCGAATCCCAAAAAAATCCCAAATATCCCAGGTGTTCCAAATCCTGGGAATTCCCAAAAAATCCCAAATATCCCAGGTGTTCCGAATCCCAAAAAAATCCCAAATATCCCAGGTGTTCCAAATCCTGGGAATTCCCAAAAAATCCCAAATATCCCAGGTGTTCCAAATCCCAAAAAAATCCCAAATATCCCAAAAATCCCAAAAAATCCCAAATATCCCAGGTGTTCCAAATCCCAAAAAATCCCAAATATCCCAGGTGTTCCAAATCCCGGCAACTCCCAAAAAATCTAAAATATCCCAGGTGTTCCAAATCCCAAAAAAATCCCAAATATCCCAGGTGTTCCAAATCCCGGAATTCCCAAAAAATCCCAAATATCCCAGGTGTTCCAAATGCCAAAAAATCCCAAATATCCCAGGTGTTCCAATTCCCAAAAAATCCAAAATATCCCAGGTGTTCCAAATCCCAAAAAAATCCCAAATATCCCAGGTGTTCCAAATCCCGGAATTCCCAAAAAAATCCCAAATATCCCAGGTGTTCCGAATCCCAAAAAATCCCAAATATCCCAGGTGTTCCAATTCCCAAAAAATCCCAAATATCCCAGGTGTTCCAAATGCCAAAAAATCCCAAAGATCCCAGGTGTTCCAAATCCCGGCAATTCCCGAAAAATCCCAAATATCCCAGGTGTTCCAAACCCCAAAAAATCCCAAATATCCCAGGTGTTCCAATTCCCAAAAAATCCAAAATATCCCAGGTGTTCCAAATCCCAAAAAAATCCCAAATATCCCAGGTGTTCCAAATCCCCAAAAATCCAAAAAAATCCCAAATATCCCAGGTGTTCCAAATCCCAAAAAATCCCAAATATCCCAGGTGTTCCAGGCGTCCCTGAGGGGTCCCGGCAGGTAAATCCCAAAAAAACCCAAAAAATCCCAAATATCCCAAAAAATCCCAAATAATCCCAAAGAATCCCAATCATTCTTGAGCGGTTCCTGCAGGTAAAGCCGCCCCAAAAAATCCCCCCAAAATTCTGAGTATTTCAAATATTCTGTATTTCAGACATTCTAAATATTCCTCAGCGGTTCCGGCAGGTAAACCCCGGGAATTCCCAAAAGTCCCAAAGTTTTGGGCTGGGATTTTTGGGATTTCAGGGATTGGATCCCCCTGGATTTGGGATTTTTGGGATTTCAGGGATTGGATTTGGGATTTTTGGGATTTCAGGGTTTGGATCCCCCCAGATTTGGGATTTTTGGGATTTCAGGGATTGGATCCCCCCGGATTTGGGATTTTTGGGATTTCAGGCCTTGGATCCCCCTGGATTTGGGATTTTTGGGATTTCAGGGATTGGATTTGGGATTTTTGGGATTTCAGGGCTTGGATTTGGGATTTTTGGGATTTCAGGGATTGGATCCCCCTGGATTTGGGATTTTTGGGATTTCAGGGATTGGATTTGGGATTTTTGGGATTTCAGGCTCTGGATTTGGGATTTTTGGGATTTCAGGCCTTGGATCCCCCCGGATTTGGGATTTTTGGGATTTCAGGGATTGGATTTGGGATTTTTGGGATTTCAGGCTCTGGATTTGGGATTTTTGGGATTTCAGGGTTTGGATGCCCCCGGATTTGGGATTTTTGGGATTTCAGGGATTGGATTTGGGATTTTTGGGATTTCAGGGCTTGGATCCCCCCGGATTTGGGATTTTTGGGATTTCAGGGCTTGGATTTGGGATTTTTGGGATTTCAGGCTCTGGATTTGGGATTTTTGGGATTTCAGGGTTTGGATCCCCCTGGATTTGGGATTTTTGGGATTTCAGGGCTTGGATTTGGGATTTTTGGGATTTCAGGCTCTGGATTTGGGATTTTTGGGATTCAGGCCTTGGATCCCCCTGGATTTGGGATTTTTGGGATTTCAGGGATTGGATTTGGGATTTTTGGAATTTCAGGGTTTGGATCCCCCCCGGATTTGGGATTTTGGGGTCCATTCCTTTTGGGATTTGGGTTTTTTGGGGCCGTTTCGATGGAATTTGAGGGTTTTGTGTTCATTCTTTATGGGATTTGAAGTTTTCGGGGCAGTTCTGACAGGATTTGGGGTTTTGGGGTTCATTCCTTACAGGAATTTAAGTTTTTTGGGTCCGTTCCTTATGGGATTTCGGGTTTTTGGGTCCATTCTTTATGGGATTTTGGGTTTTCGGGGCCATTCTGATGGGATTTGGGATTTTTAGGGCCATTCCTAACAAGATTTGGGGTTTTGGGGCCATTTTGATGGAGTTTAAGGTTTTGGGGGCAGTTCTGACGGGATTTGGGGTTTTTGGGTCCATCCTGACAGGACTTGGGATTTTTAGGGCTGTTCTGTCGGGATTTGGGATTTCTGGGGCCGTTCCTTACAGGATTTCGGATTTTTGGGGCTGTTCTGACAGGATTTCAGATTTTTAGGGCCGGGATTTTTGGAAATCTGTCAGGAATTGGGGTTTTTGGGTCTGTTCCTAACAGGATTTGGGATTTTTAGGACGGTTTAATGGAATTTGGGGTTTTTGGGTCCGTTCCTTACGGGATTTGGGATTTTGGGTCCATTCCTGACAGGATTTGGGGGTTTTGGGGCCGTTTTGAGGGAATTTGAGGTTTTTGGGTCCGTTCTGACGGGATTTGGGATTTTTAGGGCCAGGATTTCTGGAAATCTGTCAGGATTTGGGGGTTTTGGGTCCGTTCCTGACAGGATTTGGGGTTTTGGGTGCATTCCTTATGGAATTTGGGGGTTTTGGGTGCATTCCTGCCAGGATTTGGGATTTTGGGTCCGTTCCTCACAGGACCTGGGGTTTTTGGGTCCGTTCCTTATGGAATTTGGGATTTTGGGTCCGTTCCTGACAGCATTTGAGGTTTTTAGGGCCATTCTCTTAGGATTTGAGGTTTAGGGCCGTTCCTTATGGGATTTGGGATTTTGGGTCCGTTCCTAACAGGATTTGGGATTTTTTTAGGGCCGTTTAATGGAATTTGGGGATTTTGGGTCCGTTCCTGACAGGATTTGAGGTTTTTAGGGCCATTCTCTCGGGATTTGGGGCTTTGGGTCCGTTCCTGACGGGATTTGTGGTGTTCCAGGTGCCCCAGGGGCTGCTGCTGCAGCCGAAGCCGCCCCCGTCCAGCCCGGCCCCGTTCCCGGCTCCGGCCGCTCCCGTCCTGGTGCCGGCGGCACCGGCAACGCCCGGCCCGGCCTCAGGTGGGTCCGGGACCCCAAATTCCCCAAATCCCAAAATCCCCGTGTGCCAAAATCCCCATGTCCCAAAATCCCGAAATCCCCATGTCCCGAAATCCCGAAATCCCCGTGTCCCAAAGTCCCAATGTCCTGAGATCCCGATGTCCCCAATTTCCCGTTTCCATCCCCAATTTCCCGTTTTACCCCAATTTCCCATTCCATCCCCAATTTCCTGTTTCCCAATTTCCCATCCCCAATTTCCCGTTTTCCCCCAATTTTTCCGTTCCATCCCCAATTTCCCGTTTCCATTCCCAATTTCCCATCCCCAATTTCCCGTTTTATCCCCAATTCCCCGTTTCATTCCCGTTATTTCCCGGTCCCAATTCCCTGTTCCATCCCCAGGTTCCCATCCCCAGGTTCCCATCCCCAATTTCCCGTTTTATCCCAAATTTCCCATCCCCAATTTCCCATTTTATCCCAAATTGCCCATCCCCAATTTCCCATCCCCAATTTCCCGTTTTCCCCCAATTTTCCCGTTCCATCCTCAATTTCCCATTCCCATCCCCAATTTCCCATCCCCAATTTCCCATTTTATCCCAAATTTCCCATCCCCAATTTCCATCCCCAATTTCCGATCCCCAGTTTCCCACCCCCAATTTCCCATCTCCAATTTCCCATTTTATCCCAAATTTCCCATCCCCAATTTCCCATCCCCAGTTTCCCACCCCCAATTTCCCATCTCCAATTTCCCATTTTATCCCAAATTTCCCATCCCCAATTTCCCGTTTCCCCCCAATTTTCCCGTTCCATCCCCGATTTCCCATCCCCGATTTCCCGGTTTCACCCCAATTTCCCGTTTTCCCCCCAATTTCCCCGTTCCATCCCCGATTTCCCGGTTTCACCCCAATTTCCCGTTTTCCCCCCAATTTCCCCGTTCCATCCCCGATTTCCCGGTTTCACCCCAATTTCCCGTTTTCCCCCCAATTTCCCCGTTCCATCCCCGATTTCCCGGTTTCACCCCGGTTATTTCCCGTTTTTCCCGCAGGCGCCGCCGTTGCCGCCGCCGAGGCCCCGAAGCCGCCGCCGTTCTCAGGCCCCGCCCCCGGCCCAGGCCCCGCCCCCGGCCCCGCCCCCGGCAAGGCGGCCCCGCCCCCCGGGAAAGCGGCCCCGCCCCTCCCCCCCCCCGCAGCCCGCCCAGGTGAGCGCCCCTCCCCCCCCTTGGTTTGTCCTGCTTTTCCCAAGGTTTTCCCTTCATTCTGGGGTTTGCCACTTTAATTTAATCTTTTCCCATTTAAAATCCATTTTTTTCCCATTTAAAATCCATTTTTTCCCATTTCAATTCCATTTTTTTTCCCATTTAATTTAATTTTTTCTCATTTAAAATCCGTTTTTTCCCTATTTTAATTCCATTTTTTTCCCATTTAAATTCCATTTTTTCTCTACTTTACATCCATTTTTTTCTCATTTAAAATCCATTTTTTCCCTATTTTAATTCCATTGTTTTCCACATTTAAAATCCATTTTTTCCCTATTTTAATTCCATTTTTTTCCCCTTTAAAATCCATTTTTTTCCCATTTCAATTTAATTTTTTCCCTATTTTAATTCCAATTTTTTCCTGTTTAAATTCCATTTTTTTCCCATTTTAACGCTCTTTCTTTCCCTCCCTTGATTCCGTTTTTTCCCCCTTTAATTCAATTTTTTTTTCCATTTTAATTCCTTTTTTCCCACTTGACTTTCAAGGTTTTCCCCCTTTAATTCAGTTTTTTCCCCCACAATTCCACTTTTTCCTTTAGTTCCATTTGTCCTTCTTTAATCCCAGTTTTTCCACTTTTAATTCCATTTTTTCCCCCTTTAATTTAGGTTTTTTCCTTAATTCAAATTTTTCACCTTAATTCCCATTTTCCCCCTTTATTTCCACTTTTTTCACTTTAATTCCAGTTTTCCCCCCCTTTAATTCAATTTTTCCCACCTTCATTTCCAAGGTTTTTTCCCATCTTTTCCAGTTTTCCCAATGTTTCCGTATTTTTCCCATTTCACCCCAATTCTTTCCCTTTTTTCTCCAATTTTTTTCCTGATTTTTTTCCCAATTCTTTCCCAATTTTTCCCCGATTCTTTTTCATTTTCCCAATTCTTTCCCATTTTTTTTCTGATTCTTTCCCATTTTTTCCCAATTTCCTGATTTTTTCCCATTTTCCCAATTTTTTTCCCCATTTTCCCGCAGGCGAAGCCGCCGGGGCTCAAGGGCCCCCCCCAACCCTCGGGGGGGGGGAAGGGAGCCCAGGCCCCGCCCACGGTGAGTCCCAAATCCCCCAAATTCACCCCAAAATTCACCCCAAAATCCCCAAAATTAATCCCAAACATTCACCCCAAAATTCACCCCAAAATCCCCAAATTTCACCCCAAACATTCACCCCAAAATCCCAAACGTTCACCCCAAAATTCACCCCAAAATCCCCAAATTTCACCCCAAACATTCACCCCAAAATCCCAAAATTCACCCCAAAATTCACCCCAAAATCCCCAAAATTCACCCCAAAATTCACCCCAAACATTCACCCCAAAATTCACCCCAAAATCCCAAACGTTCACCCCAAAATTCACCCCAAAATCCCCAAAATTCACCCCAAACATTCACCCCAAAATCCCCAAAATTCACCCCAAAATCCACCCCAAAATCCACCCCAAAATTCACCCCAAAATTCACCCCAAAATCCCAAATGTTCACCCCAAAATTCACCCCAAAATCCCCAAATTTCACCCCAAACATTCACCCCAAAATCCCAAACGTTCACCCCAAAATTCACCCCAAAATCCCCAAATTTCACCCCAAACATTCACCCCAAAATCCCAAAATTCACCCCAAAATTCACCCCAAAATCCCCAAAATTCACCCCAAAATTCACCCCAAACATTCACCCCAAACATTCACCCCAAAATTCACCCCAAAATCCCAAACGTTCACCCCAAAATTCACCCCAAAATCCCCAAAATTCACCCCAAACATTCACCCCAAAATCCCCAAAATTCACCCCAAAATCCACCCCAAAATTCACCCCAAAATTCACCCCAAAATCCCAAATGTTCACCCCAAAATTCACCCCAAAATCCCCAAAATTCACCCCAAAATTCACCCCAAAATCCCAAACGTTCACCCCAAAATTCACAAAATTCACCCCAAAATCTGGGGATTGCCCCAAAATCCCAAACATTCACCCCAAATTTGGGAATTTTCCCAAAATCCCATAATTTCACCCCAAATTTGGGAATTTCCCAAAATCCCATAATTTCACCCCAAATTTGGGAATTTTCCCAAAATCCCAAACATTCACCCCAAAATTTGGGAATTTTCCCAAAATCCCATAATTTCACCCCAAATTTGGGAATTTTCCCAAAATCCCAAACATTCACCCCAAAATTTGGGAATTTTCCCAAAATCCCATAATTTCACCCCAAAATTTGGGAATTTTCCCAAAATCCCAAACATTCACCCCAAAATTTGGGAATTTTCCCAAAATCCCCGGATTTCACCCCGATCTCTCCCCAGCTGGAGGCGAAGCTGCCGCTCAAGAAGGCGCCGCTGCTGCAGCCCAGCAAGGAGGCCTGGTAGGGAACTGGGAGGGACTGGTTTGGACTGGGAGGGAACTGGGATTGAACTGGGAGGGACTGGTTTGGACTGGGTAAACTGGGATTGAACTGGGAGGGACTGGGAGGGACTGGGTAAACTGGGAGGGACTGGGATTGAACTGGGATAAACTGGGATTGAACTGGGAGGGACTGGGATTGAACTGGGATAAACTGGGATTGAACTGGGATTGAACTGGGATAAACTGGGATTGAACTGGGATTGAACTGGGATAAACTGGGATTGAACTGGGATTGAACTGGGATCAACTGGGATTGAACTGGGATTGAACTGGGATAAACTGGGATTGAACTGGGATTGAACTGGGATAAACTGGGATTGAACTGGATAAACTGGGATTGGACTGGGATTGAACTGGATAAACTGGGATTGAACTGGGATAAACTGGGATTGGACTGGGAGGGACTGGGATTGGACTGGGATTGAACTGGGATAAACTGGGATTGAACTGGGATAAACTGGGATTGGACTGGGAGGGACTGGGATTGAATTGGGATAAACTGGGATTGAACTGGTAGGGAACTGGGAGGGACTGGTTTATACTGGGATTAACTGGGATTGAACTTGATAAACTGGGATTGGACTGGGATTGAACTGGATAAACTGGGATTGAACTGGGATAAACTGGGAGGGACTGGGATAAACTGGGATTGAACTGGGATAAACTGGGATTGGACTGGGATTGAACTGGGATAAACTGGGATTGAACTGGGAGGGACGGGGATTGAATTGGGATTAACTGGGATTGAACTGGGATTGAACTGGTAGGGAACTGGGAGGGACTGGTTTATACTGGGATTAACTGGGATTGAACTGGGATTGAACTGGTAGGGAACTGGGAGAGACTGGTTTATACTGGGATTAACTGGGATTGAACTTGATAAACTGGGATTGGACTGGGATTGAACTGGATAAACTGGGATTGAACTGGGATAAACTGGGAGGGACTGGGATGGACTGGGATTGAACTGGGATTGAACTGGATAAACTGGGATTGAACTGGGATAAACTGGGAGGGACTGGGATTGAACTGGGAGAGAACTGGGGGCGTCTGAGAGGGGATTGGGGGTTACTGGTTTATACTGGGATGGACTGGAATTGAACTGAGAGGGACTGGGATTGAACTGGGATAAACTGGGAGGGACTGGGATTGAACTGGTTTATACTGGGAGGGACTGGGATTGAACTGGGAGGGACTGGGAGGGTCTGAGAGGCGGTTGGGGGTTACTGGTTTATACTGGGATGGACTGGGAGGGGATTGGGGGGACTGGGAGGGACTGGGATCAAACTGGGAGGGATTGGGATTGAACTGGGGGTTACTGGTTTATACTGGGATGGGCTGGGAGTGACTGGGATAGAACTGGGAGGGACTGGGGGGGGACTGGGATAAACTGGGAGGGAGTGGGATTGAACTGGGATAAACTGGGATTGAACTGGGAGGGACTGGGAGCGATGGGGGAGACTGGGATCAAACTGGGATTGAACTGGGATAAACTGGGATAAACTGGGAGGGACTGGGAGGGACTGGGAGGGACTGGGATTGAACTGGTTTATACTGGGAGGGACTGGGATCAGACTGGGATTGAACTGGTTTATACTGGGAGGGACTGGGATCAGACTGGTTTATACTGGGAGGGACTGGGATTGAACTGGTTTATACTGGGAGGGACTGGGATCAGACTGGGATTGAACTGGTTTATACTGGGAGGCACTGGGATTGAACTGGGATAAACTGGGAGGCACTGGGATCAGACTGGTTTATACTGGGAGGCACTGGGATTGAACTGGGATAAACTGGGAGGCACTGGGATCAGATTGGTTTATACTGGGAGGGACTGGGATCAGACTGGTTTATACTGGGAGGCACTGGGATCAGACTGGTTTATACTGGGAGGCACTGGGGTAGCCGTGGGATTTCATCCAGAACCGCTCCAAACCCGTGAATTTTTGTCGCCGTTCCGTCCCGAGAACCGCGAGCTCTCCTCCGCGTTCCTCCCGACACAGCGCGGTTTTCTCCCGGGGCTCCGGAGCTCTCTCTGAATTTGCCCCAATTTGCCCCAATTTGCCCCAAATTTGTGTCTTTCAGCCTCCTGGAGCAGCTGCACAAGCACCAGGGCGCCGTCCTGCAGCCGGAGCTGCGCGCGCCCTTCCGCTCGCTGGGGGACGCGCTGCGGCGCCTGCTGCCCTACCACGTCTACCAGGGCGTGCTGCCCGGCCCGCAGGAGTGCCAGCGGGGTGAGAATGTCGCGAGAGTCGCGATAGCGAGCGGGGATATCGCGATAGCGAGCGGGGATTCGCGATAGCGGGCGGGGATATCGCGATAGCGAGCGGGGACAGCACGATAGTGAGCGGGGATTCGCGATAGCGAGCGGGGATTCGCGATAGCGGGCGGGGATTCGCGATAGCGGGCGGGGGTATCGCGATAGCGAGCGGGGATATCGCGATAGCGGGCGGGGATTCGCGATAGCGGGCGGGGATATCGCGATAGCGAGCGGGGATATTGCGATAGCGGGCAGGGGTATCGCGATAGCGGGCGGGGATTCGCGATAGCGGGCGGGGACAGCGCGATAGCGGGCGGGGATATCGCGATAGCGGGCGGGGATATCGCGATAGCGGGCGGGGATTCGCGATAGCGGGCTGGGGTATCGCGATAGCGGGCGGGGGTATCGCGATAGCGGGCGGGGGTATCGCGATAGCGGGCGGGGATTTGCGATAGCGGGCGGGGGTATCGCGATAGCGGGCGGGGGTATCGCGATAGCGGGCGGGGGTATCGCGATAGCGGGCGGGGATTTGCGATAGCGGGCGGGGGTATCGCGATAGCGGGCGGGGACAGCGCGGTGTCGGGGACGGTGGGCACGCGCCGAGGCGGCCGCTGCCCTGCCGCGCGTCAGAGGCGTCGTGACGTAGGAACTATCGCGATAGTCGAGGGCGTGCAGCGCTAGTTAATGGGGACAGTGGAGTTAATTAATTCCCCGTTAATTCCCCGTGAATTCCCGTTAATCCCCCGTGAATTCTCATTAATTCCCTATGAATTCCTCGTTAAATAATTCCCCGTTAATCTCCCGTTAATTCCCCATTAATATCGCTTTAATCTCGCAATAATTTCGCGTTAATCTCCCGTGAATTTCCCCGTTAATTCCCCACCAGTCTCTCATCACTTCTGCATTAATTCCCATTAATTAATTCCCACTAATCCCCCATTAATTCCCCATCAATTCCCCACTTATTAATTCCTCATTAATTCTTCACTAATCAATTTCTTATTAATTAATTCTCTATCAATCCCCCATTAATTCCCCATCACTTCCCCACCCATTCCCCATTAACTCCCCACTAATTATCCATTAATTGTCCACTAATCTCGCATCAAGTTCTCATTAATTTCACCTTAATCTCACATTAATTCCTCATTAACCTCCCATTTGTTCCCCAGTAATTCCTCGCTAATTTCCCATTTGTTCCCCATTAATTCCCCGCAAACACGTCATTAATTCCTCCCTAATTGCCCCCATTAATTAATTAATTAATTAAGCAATCCCCGTTGCAGTGGACGAGGAGTTCGAGGCGGTGTCGGAGCAGCTCCTGCGCCGCACCCGGGCCATGCTCAACAAATACCGGCTGCTGCTGCTCGAGGAGTCCCGGGTGAGACCCCTGAGAGCCCCCCCAAAATATCCCTGAGACCCCCCCAAATATCCCCCAAATATCCCCCAAATCCCCCCGAGCCCCCCGAGACCCCCAGGGACCCCCAAATTCCCCCCTGAGCCCCCCAAATCCTCCCCGGGCCGTGCTGAACGAAGAGCGGCTGCTGCTGCTCGAGGAGTCCCGGGTGAGACCCCTGAGACCCCCCCCCAAAATATCCCTGACACCCCAAATCCCCTCCTGGGACCCCCCAAATATCCCCCAAATCCCCCTGAGACCCCCACTGAACCCCCAAATCCCCTCTGGGACCCCCCAAATCCCCCTGAACCCACCTGGGACCCCCCAACTCCCCCCCCCCGGCTGCTGCTGCTCGAGGAGTCCCAGGTGAAACCCCCAAATCCCCCTGGGACCCCCAAATCCCCCTGGGACCCCCTGAACACCCCCAGGACCCCTCAGGACCCCCCAAATCCCCCCTGGGACCCCCTGAACGCCCCCAGGACCCCCCAAATCCCCCCTGGGACCCCCTGAACGCCCCCAGGACCCCTCAGGACCCCCCAAATCCCCCCTGGGACCCCCTGAACGCCCCCAGGACCCCTCAGGACCCCCCAAATCCCCCCTGGGACCCCCTGAACGCCCTCAGGACCCCTCAGGACCCCCCAAATCCCCCCAGGGACCCCCTGAACGCCCTCAGGACCCCCCAAATCCCCCCTGGAACCCCCTGAATGCCCCCAGGACCCCTCAGGACCCCCCAAATCCCCCCTGGGACTCCCTGAACACCCCCAGGACCCCCCAAATCCCCCCTGGGACCCCCTGAACACCCTCAGGACCCCCGGGACCCCCAGGACAATCTCGGGGACCCCCCAAAGTGACCCCGCGTTGTCCCGGCAGCGCTCGAGCCCCTCGGCGGAGATGGTGATGATCGATCGCATCTTCATCCAGGAGGAGAAAACGGCGCTGGCGCTCGACCGGCAGCTGGCCCGGGACAGGCCCGGTGAGAGAATCGGGATAAACCGGGATAAACGGGGATAAATGGGGATAAACCGGGATAAACCGGGATAAACCAGGATAAACTGGGATAAACAGGGATAAACAGGGATAAACCGGGATAAACTGGGATAAACTGGGATAAACTGGGATAAACTGGGATAAACCGGGATAAACTGGGATAAACCGGGATAAATGGGGATAAACCGGGATAAACCAGGATAAACCGGGATAAACCGGGATAAACGGGGTGGGATCCATGGGAATGGGATCCATGGGACCAGCAGCTGGCCCGGGACAGGCCCGGTGAGAGACCGGGATAAACCGGGATAAACCGGGATAAACCGGGATAAACCAGGATAAACCAGGATAAACCGGGATAAACGGGGTGGGATCCATGGGAATGGGATCCATGGGACCAGCAGCTGGCCCGGGACAGGCCCGGTGAAAGACCGGGATAAACCGGGATAAACCGGGATAAACTGGGATAAACGGGGTGGGAATGGGGCAGGAATCCCGGGAAATGGGATCCATGGGACCGGCAGCTGGCCCGGGACAGGCCCGGTGAGAGACCGGGATAAACCGGGATAAACCGGGATAAACGGGGTGGGATCCATGGGAATGGGATCAGTGGGACCGGCAGCTGGCCCGGTGAGAAACCCGGGATAACGGGGGCAAAACCCCGGGAAATGGGGCGGGATCCATGGAAATGGGGCAGGAATGGGGCGGGAATCCCGGGAATGGGGCGGGAATGGGGGCGGAGTCCTGGGAATGGGGGCGGGAATGGGGCGGGATCCCGGGAATGGGGGCGGAGTCCCGGGAATGGGGGCGGAGTCCTGGGAATGGGGGCGGGAATGGGGCGGGATCCCGGGAATGGGGGCGGAGTCCCGGGAATTGGGTTTGGGGGGGGGAATGTTTGAGGTGGAGTTTTTGGGGTTCAGGGTGGAAATCCCGGGGTTTGGGGTGGAATTTTTTGGGGTTCGGGGTGGAGTTTTTGGGGTTCGGGGTGGAATTTTTGGGGTTTGGGGTGGAGTTTTTGGGGTTCGGGGTGGAATTTTTGGGGTTTGGGGTGGAGTTTTTGGGGTTCGGGGTGGAATTCCTGGGGTTTGGGGTGGAATTTTTTGGGGTTCGGGGTGGAATTTTTGGGGTTTGGGGTGGAATTTTTGGGGTTCAGGGTGGAATTCCCAGGGTTTGGGGTGGAATTTTTGGGGTTCGGGGTGGAATTCCCGGGGTTTGGGATGGAATTCCTGGGGTTTGGGGTGGAGTTTTTGGGGTTCAGGGTGGAATTTTTGGGGTTTGGGGTGGAATTTTTAGGGTTCGGGGTGGAATTTTTGGGGTTCGGCGCCAAATTCCTGGGAATTCACCCAAAGGCCTCTGAAAAAAAAAAAAAAGAGGGTCAATCAAAAGTTTATTTAGGGCCAATTAAAGGTCAATTAGCGGTCAATTAAAGGGGTTAATCAAGGGTCAATTAAAGGTCAATTAGCGGTCAATTAAAGGGGTTAATCAAGGGTCAATTAAAGGTCAATTAAGGGTCAATTAAAGGGGTTAATCAAGGGCCAGTTAAAGGGCAATTAAGGGTCAATTAAGTGTCAATTGAAGGGGGAAATCAAGGGCAAATTAAGGGCCAATTAAAGGACAATTAAGGGTCAATTAAAGGTCAATTAAAGGCCAAGTAAAGGGGAAATCAAGGGCAAATTAAGGGCCAATTAAAGAGGTCAATCAAGGCCCAATTAAAGGGCAATTAAGGGTCAATTAAGTGTCAATTGAAGGGGGAAATCAAGGGCAAATTAAGGGCCAATTAAAGGAGTCAATCAAGGCCCAATTAAAGGGCAATTTAAGGGTCAATTAAAGGTCAATTAGGGGCTGAGTAAAGGGGAAATCAAGGGCCAATAAAGGACTAATAAAGGGTCAATTAAAGGGGTCAATTAAGGGTCTCTGCAGAGTCCTGCTGCAGCCTCTGGATCTTTGGGATTTTTGGGATGAATCCCGCGGGGGGGGAAAAGGGGAATTTTGGGCAGAGGGAAGAAAAAAGGAAAATTACCCTCATTAACATGCATTAATTAATTAACGGCCCTTCTCCTTTTGCCTTGCAGACGAATACGTCACCTCCTCCTCCTCCTCCTCCTCCTCCTCATCCTCCTCATCTTCCTCCCGCTCCCACCCCCTCCCCCCCTCCTCCTCCTCCTCCTCCTCGTCGCTGCCCCTCCCCCAGCCCTCGCCCGCCCCTCCCCCTCCCGCCCCTCCCCCCCCGGCGCCCCCCAAGCTGCTGATCAAGCACGGGGGGGGCTCCCCCAGCGTGACGTGGTTGGGGGAATCCCGGGATTCCCCCGCGGCGCGGGCCGGGGGCGGGGCCGGGGGCGGGGCCCGGGCGGAGGAGGAGGAGGCGCTGCCGGCGCGGAGCCGCCCGCCCATGATGAAGACGTACGAGGCGCGGAGCCGCATCGGCCTCAAGCTCAAGATCAAGCAGGAGGCCGGGCTGAGCAAGGTGATCCACAACACGGCGCTGGACCCGCCCGGGATCCCCCCCGGGCCCGGGATCCACCGGCAGCAGCCGCCGCCGGGGCCGGGCCCGCAGCAGCAGCAGCAGCAGCAGCAGCAGCAGCAGCAGCAGCAGCTGAACGGCTCCCTGGAGAAGAAATGCCCGGTGCCGACGGGAAACGCCGGGGGCGGCGCGCCGGGGGCGACGGCGCCGTGCCGGCTGCCGCTGAGGAAAACGTACCGGGAGATCAACCGGGACGTCAACCGCGACATCCGCCGGGAGCACCACCGGGACGTGAACCGGGAGCGCCACCGGGAACACCGGGAGATGAACCGGGAGCACCGCCGGGAGGCGAGCCGGGAGATCCGAGACCGCCGGGAGCATCGGCGGGACGTGAGCCGGGACGCGCCCCCCGAGCCCCCTCCGCGCTCCGAGCGCCGCCCGGCGGTCGCGGCGCTGCGCCGGGAGCCCGGCTGCGCCGCCCGCGCCGTGCGCGCCGGCAAGGGCCCCCCCGAGGAGCCGTCGGACGGCGAGGACGAGGAGGAGGACGAGGAGGACGAGGAGGAGGACGAGGACGAGGAGGAGGAGGAGGAGGAGGAGGAGGAGGAGGAAGGCTGCGGGACGTGGGGCGGGAAGCGGCGGCGCGCCGAGGCCGAGGTGGACAAGGCGTCGTTCAGCAGCGACAGCCCCCAGGACGATTCGCTGAGCGAGCACCTGCAGAGCGCCATCGACAGCATCCTCAACCTGCAGCAGCCCCGCGGCGCCGCGCCGGGAACGGCACCGGGAGCGGCGCCGGGAGCGGCGCCGCCGGGAATGACGGCAACGGCGGCGCCGGCAATGACGGGAACGGCGGCGCCGGGAACACCGGGAGCCCTCGTGCCCCCCCCCAGCCACAACGGCGGCCTCGGAGCCGCCCGGACGTGCACCAGATGACGGCGGGGGTGGGGAAAGGACACCGGGATGGGGACGCCGGGATCGCGCCGGGATCGCGCCGGGATCGCGCCGGGATCGCGCCGGGAACGGGATCTGACCGGGGTCTGACCGGGATCCAGGACGGACGGGACACCGGGGTCTGACCGGGATAACGCCGGGGTCGGGTCACCGGCATCGGGAGCTGACCGGGACGACGCCGGCAACGGGATCGGACCAGGAATGGGACACCGGGAATGGGACCTGACCGGGATCCAGAACGGAACGGGACGCCGGGATCGGAACGGGACTGGGACGCCGGGAGCGGGATCGGGATCAGGAGAGCCAGATCCAACCGGGACGCCGGGAACGGAACGGGATCCAACCGGGATCCAACCGGGACGCCGGGAACAGACTGGGATTGGGACACCGGGAACGGAACGGGATCGGCAATGGACTGGGATCGGGAATGGGAATGAGAACGGGAATGGGACTGGGATGGGACTGGGATCGGGAACGAGAACAGGAACAGGAACAGGAACAGGGTTGGGATTGGGCTGGGATCGGGACACCGGGAATGGACATTGGGATCGGGACATTGGGATCAGAACGGGACCGGGACACCGGGAATGGGATCGGGATCAGGAGACCCAGATCAGACCGGGATCAGACCGGGATTGGGATCGGGATTGGAATTGGGATCAAACTGGGATTGGGAATGGGATTGGGATCAGACCAGGATCAGCAATGGACTGGGATTGGGATTGGGAACGGAAACGGGAACAGGAACAGAGCGGGAATGGGATTGGGATTGGGATTGGGATTGGGATTGGGATTGGGATTGGGATCAAACTGGGATAGGCAATGGACTGGGATTAGGAATGGGAACGGGATCACACCGGGATCGGGATCAGGAACGGGATCAGGAACGGGAACGGAAATGGACCAGGATGGGGATTGGGAACAGGATTGGGATCAGGAATGGGAATGGGATCGGGATTGGGAACGGGATTGGAAGTGGGAATGGGATGGAGATCGGGAACAAGATCAGGAACAGAGCGGGAATGGGAATGGGAATGGACCAGGAACAGGATCGGGATCGGGTTTGGGAATGGGGTTGGGATCAGGAATGGGATCAGGATCAGGATCAGACCGGGAATGGGATCAGGATCAGGAATGGGAATGGACCAGGAACGGGGTCGGGATCGGGATCAGGTTTGGGAATGGGATTGGGATCGGGAACAGGATCAGGATCAGGGCTGGGATCGGGAATGGGATCGGGAACAGGATTGGGATCAGGATCGGGAACGGGATCAGGAACAGGATCAGGATCGGGGCTGGGATCGGGAATGGAAATGGGAATGGACCAGGAACGGGGTTGGGATCGGGATCAGGATTGGGATCGGGATTGGGATCGGGAACGGGATCAGGATCGGGATCAGGATTGGGAATGGACCAGGAATGGGATCAGGATTAGGATCGGGATTGGGATCGGGAATGGGATCAGGATTGGACGGGAATGGGATCGGGATCGGGATTGGGAATGGACCAGGAATGGGATTGGACGGGAATGGGATCAGGATCGGGATCGGGAATGGGATCAGGATTGGGATTGGGATCGGGATTGGGATCAGGATCGGGATCAGGATTGGACGGGAATGGGATCGGGATCGGGATTGGGAATGGATCAGGTTTGGGATCGGGATCGGGATCGCGGCCCCGGCGCCGGGGAGAGCAGCGGGAATTTGGGAACGTGGGATCGGCCCCGGGATGGGAAAAACCCCAAATCCATCGGGAATGGGATGGGAAAAACCCCAAAGTCCCAAAATCTCCTGTTTTTGGCCCAAAATCCCAATTTTCCTCAAAAACCCCCAATTTTAGTCCCCAAAATCTCATTTTTAAATCCCAAAATCCCATTTTTGGCCCCAAAAGTCTCATTTGAAATCCCAAAATCCCTTTTTTTTTTTTTTTTTTTTTGGCCCCCCACCCCAATTCCCACTTTTAACCCTTTCCCTCCCATTTTGTTTCCCAAAACTTGAGGGGTTTTTAACCCTTTTTTCCCCAAATTTGGGGATTTTTTGGATCCCTTTCCATCTCAAAACTTGGGGTTTTTTTTAAACCCTTTTCCCCACAAAATTTGGATTTTTTTAACCCTTTCCCTCCTATTTTTCCCCAAAATTTGAGGATTTTTTGACCCTTTTTTCCCATTTTTATCCCAAATTTGAGGGGTTTGTAACACTTTCCATCCCGAAATTTGTTTGGTTTTTTTAACCCTTTTTACCAAAATTTGAGGGTTTTTTTTACCCTTTCCATCCCAAAATTTGGAATTTCTTTAACTCTTTCCCTCCCATTTTTATCCTGAAATTTGGGGGTTTTTTTTTAAACCCTTTCCATCCCAAAATTTGGGGGATTTTTTTAACCCTTTTTTCCCATTTTTATCCCGAAATTTTGGTGTTTTTTAACCCTTTCCATCCCAAAATGTGGGTTTTTTTTTTTCATCTTTTCCCTCCCATTTTTATCCCAAAATTTGGTTTGTTTTTTTTTTCCCATTTTTATCCCAAAATTTGGGGGTTTTTTTCCCATTTTTTTCCCCAAAATTGGGGCTTTTTTTAACCCTTTCCCTACCGAAATTTGGGTTTTTTTTAACCCTTTCCCTCCCACTGTTCCCGGCCTCCCTGGGGGGATTTTTGGGGTCGTTTCCCGGATTTTTTGGGCCGGAGGGAAATTCCCGGAATTTTCCCGGCTGGAGTTTTGTACTGTATTTATTGTCCATAGCGCGTTTTTTAAGGAATTCCGGACATTTACTATTTCTGTGTAAATTAAAATCGCTTTTAATTAACCAACGCCTCATTCCTTACATCATTAATTAAAGGGTTAACGGAGGAAACCGCGGGAAAGGGAAAATTCCCAAAAAAAAATGGGAATTTGGGGGAGGGGCTGGGGGGAATTCGGGGTTTTTGGGGTTTTTGGATTTTTGGGATCTTTGGAATTTTGGGGTTTTTGGAGTCTGAGATTTTTTGGGATTTTTGGGGTTTGAAAATTTCGAGATTTTTGGGTTATTTTGATTTTTGAGGTTTGGGATTTCTGGGGTTTTTTTTGATTTTGGGGTTTGGGGATTTGGGGGATTTTTGGTGGGTTTGGGATTTTTGGGATTTTTGGTTTTTGGGGTTTTTAGCATTTTGGAGGTTTGGGAATTTTCGGGGTTTTTTGAGATTTTCAGGATTTAGGGTTGAAATCTTTGGGGTTTGGGGGATTTTTTAAGTTTTGGGGATTTTGGGGTTTGGGATTTTTTTGCTATTTTGGGGGTTTTTTATTTTGGGGGTTTTGGGATTTTTGGGCTTTTTGGACTTGGAATTTTTGGGGTTTTGTGGGATTTTTTGAATTTTTGGGATTTTTGGGGTTTGGGATTTTTTGAATTTTGGGGATTTTGGGGATTTAGAATTTTTGCGATTTTTGGGATTTTTATTTTTGGGGTTTGGGATTTCTGGGATTTTTGTGATTTCTGTGATTTTTTGGGTTTGGGATTTTGGGGACTTTTGGGGATTTTTTGGCATTTTGGACATTTTTGGGATTTTGCTGGGGGTGGAGATTTTGGGGGTTTTGGGGATTATGGGGGGTTTTGGGGGATTTTTGGAATTTTGGGATTTTGGGGTTTGGGATTTCGTGATTTCTGGGATTTTTCAGATTTTTTGGGTTTGGGGTTTGATATTTTGGAGGTTTTTGGGGTTTTTTCGGAGTTTTGAGAGTTTGGGATTTTGGGGAGTTTTGGGTTTGGGGGGATTTCTGGTGATTTCGGGGATTTTTTGGTGACTTTTGGGGATTTTTGGGAGCCCCTGGAAGGTTCTGGAACCCTTTGGGTCCCTCCCGCTCGTCCCTCGCTCCCCCCCCAGGGCCCCCCCAGCTTTAATTAATGAATTCATTAATTAACCCCGCCCCACTCATTAACTCCCGCTGCTCTTTTACGGCGCAGCGCGGGCGGCGGGCTCGCCCTATGGTAATTTATGCTAATTTATGCAAACGAGAGGAGTTTTTCCAGCCCCTCCCGGAGGTTTTGGCGCCTCAGAGCGGCGCCCGCGGCTTTGGGGCGAAATCGGCGGAAAAAGGGAGCGGGAAAAGCGCCGGGAAAAGGTCAGAAAAATCAAATTAAAGGGGGGGGAAAAAGGGGGAAAAAACGGGGCAAAATCTGGAGGAAAAAGCCGGAAAAAAATTAAAGAAAAAACGGGAAAAAAAGGAGGGGAAAAGGGGGGGGGGGGGGGGAAAGGAAAAAAAAGTCCGGGAAAAGAAAATTTCAGGAATAAAAAAATCCCGGAAAAAAAAAAAAAAACAAAAAACAAAAAACTTTGGGCAAAACAAATTGGGAATAAACAAACTGGGAAAAAATCCGGAAAAAAATAAAACAAAAAACTTTGGGAAAAAAAAAAAACTCCGGGAGCGGCGCCGGCCCCGCCCCGGCCGCGCCCAGGGGGAAAAAATGGGAATTTTGGGGTGGAAAAAGAAGAATTCTGGGGTGGAAAAAAGAAGAATTTTGGGTGGAAAACCGGGGAATTTTGGGGTGGAAAAATGAGGAATTCGGAGTGAAAAAAAAAATAGGGATTTTTTGGGCGGAAAATACGGGGATTTTTGCGGTGGAAAAATGGGGATTTTTGGGCACAAAAATGGGGATTTTGGGCACAAAAATGGGGATTTTGGGCACCAAAAATGGGGATTTTCCCCCGGGCAGGGAGGGCAAAGGGATTTTTTGTGGGATTGGGAGCGAGGAAATTCCGGGAGCTTTGGGGTTTCCGCCTCTTTGGTGGGGGGAAATTTGGGATTTCTTGGTTTTGTTTTCCTGGGGATAAATCCCCAAAATTCCCTTTTCCGGCAGGGACCCCCAAAAACTTCACCTTTTAGATTCACTTTTATATTAAAAAATCCCTTAAGGTTCCCTTTTCCGGCTGGGATTTGCGGGTACAAAACCCGGAATTTGGGTTTTTACGGGAAAATCCCCCCAAAATCCTCATTTTTCACAGGGAAATCTCTAAAACTTCATTTCTTTGCTTATTTTGACAGGAAAACCCTCCCAGCGCCCTCATTTTCCCTCAGTTTGCGACAGCTCCACCCTGAACTTTCACTTCTGGCTCCGATTCATGGAAAAAATTCCTCTGGCTCTGTTTTCTCCCTCCTTTTAAGGGAAAAGCTGCCGAAAACTTTGTTTTTCTCCCCATTATTGCACAAAAACCCCTCAAATCTTTGTTTTTTCCCCTCATTTTTCCAGCCCAGCTCCCAAAATCTCCTTTTCCCCCTCCTTGATTCTCTTTTCCCACCTGGATTTTTGAGGATAAATCCCAAAAATTTTTTTTTTTTTTTTTTTTTTTTTTTTTTTTTGCTTCGGTTGCCACCCCAAAAGCCCCCAAAATTCTCCTTTTCCCGCCCCATTTGGGGGATCCAGGTGGGAATCCCTCCCCTCCCCCCCATGGCTCCGCCCTCCCGCTGAGCCCCTCCCCCTTTTCCCATTTTTCCCATTTTTTTTCCAATTTTTCCTCTGTGGTTTTTTTTTTTTTTTTTTTCCATTTTTCCTGGTGTTTTTCTTTTTCCCATTTCCCCCCCCTTTTTTTTTTCCTATACTTTCCCTAAAATCCCCTAAAAATCAAAAAAAAAAAAAACCAAAAATCCCCCTAAAACCTCCGAAACCCCCCTAAAAATCCCCTAAAAACCCCCAAAAAATCCCCCTTAAGACCCCATAAAAACCCTCTAAAATCCCCCAAACCTCCCCCAAACCCCCCCAAATCCCCATTAAACCCCCCCAAATCCCCCCAAACCCCCCATTAAACCCCCCTAAACCCCCCTAAAACCCCCCAAATCCCCATTAAACTCCCCCTAAACCCCCAGTAAACCCCCCCAAACCCCCCCTAACCTCCCCAAGTCCCCGATTAAACCCCCTCAAAACCTCCCCAAACCCCATTAAACCCCCCCCAAATCCCAATTAAACCCCCCCAAACCCCCCCAAATCCCCATTAAACCCCCCCAAAACCCCATAAAATCCCCCCAAATCCCGATTAAACACCCACAAACCCCCATTAAACCCCCCCCAAATCCTGATTAAACCCCCCCAAACCCCCATTGAACTCCCCCAAGTCCCCATTAAACCCCCCCAAACCCCCATTGAACCCCCCCAAACCCCATTAAACCCCCCCAAACCCCCGCAAACCCCCATTAAACCCCCCCAAACTCCCCATTAAACCACCCCAAATCCCCCCAAACCCCCATTAAACCCTCTCAAAAGCCCCCAAACCCCCATTAAAGCCCCCAAACCCCCCCAAGCCCCCATTAAACCCCCCCAAAACCCCCCCAAGCCCCCATTAAACCCCCCCAAAAACCCCCATTAAACCCCCCCAAACTCCCCCAAACCCCCATTAAACCCCCCCAAACCCCCCCAAACCCCCCATTAAACCCCCCTTAATCCCCCATTAAACCACCCCAAATCCCCCCAAACCCCCATTAAACCCCCCCAAACCCCCATTAAACCCCCATTAAACCACCCCAAATCCCCCCAAACCCCCATTAAACCCTCTCAAAAGCCCCCAAACCCCACCAAAGCCCCCCAAACGCCCCAAGCGCCCCCGAACGCCGCCATGTTCCGCCGCCCGCGCCGCGCCCGCCACGCGCCCGCCGCGGCGTCGCCGCTGGCCGAGTGCCTGGCGTCGCTGTACCGCTCCAAGCTGCTGCCCACCGAGGAGCTGCTGGGGCGCGCGGGGCTGCGCTGGCCCCCGCTGGGCCCCGGCGACTTCCAGGCCAAGCCCATGGTGCTGGTGCTGGGCCAGCGCTCGAGCGGGAAGAGCTCCCTGGTGCGGTACCTGCTGGAGGAGCCGCTGCCCGGCGCGCGCCCCGGGCCCCAGCCCGGCGCCGACGGCTTCGTGGCCGTCATGCACGGCCCGGCGCCGGGGCTGATCCCGGGCAACGCCCTGGTGGTGGATCCCAGCAAGCCCTTCCGGCAGCTGGAGGCCTTCGGGAACGGCTTCCTCAACCGGTGAGTTGGGAACCACATTGGGGTGGGTTCCTCAGCCGGTGAGGTGGGAGACACAGGGAACGGGTTCCTCAACCGGTGAGGTGGGATCCATTGGGATGGGTTTCCTCAGCCGGTGAGGTGGGATCCACATTGGGGTGGGTTCCTCAGCCGGTGAGTTGGGAGACACCGGGAACGGGTTCCTCAACCAGTGAGTTGGGATCCATTGGGATGGGTTCCTCAGCCGGTGAGGTGGGATCCACATTGGGATGGGTTCCTCAGCCGGTGAGGTGGGATCCACCGGGAACGGGTTCCTCAACCGGTGAGGTGGGATCCACCGGGAATGGGTTCTGGGCTTGGATCCACCGGGAACGGGTTCCTCAACCGGTGAGGTGGGATCCACATTGGGATGGGTTCCTCAGCCGGTGAGGTGGGATCCACCGGGAACGGGTTCCTCAACCGGTGAGGTGGGATCCACCGGGAATGGGTTCTGGGCTTGGATCCACCGGGAACGGGTTCCTCAGCCGGTGAGTTGGGAGACACCGGGAACGGGTTCTGGGCTTGGATCCACCAGGGATGGGTTCCTCAACCGGTGAGTTGGGATACACGGGAATGGGTTCCTCAGGCGGTGAGTTGGGATCCATCAGGAATGGGTTCTGGGCTGGGATCCACCAGGAACGGGTTCCTCAACCGGTGAGTTAGGAGACACCGGGAATGGGTTCCTCAACCGGTGAGTTGGGAGACACCGGGAATGGGTTCCTCAACTGGTGAGTTGGGGTGGAATCAACCTTGGGATGGGTTCTGGGCTGGGACCCATCAGGAATGGGTTCCTCAACCGGTGAGTTGGGACCCACCGGGAACGGGTTCTGGGGTGGGATCCACCGGGAATGGGTTCCTCAACCGGTGAGGTGGGATCCACATTGGGATGGGTTCCTCAACCGGTGAGGTGGGACCCACCTTGGGATGGGTTCTAGGGTGGGATCCACCGGGAATGGGTTCCTCAGCCGGTGAGCTGGGACCAACCTTGGGATGGGTTCTGGGCTGGGATCCATCAGGAATGGGTTCCTCAATTGGTGAGATGGGTGGGAACCACCAGGAATGGATTCCTCAACCGGAGAGTTGGGACCCACCTTGGGATGGGTTCTGGGCTGGGATCCACCGGGAATGGGTTCCTCAACCGGTGAGCTGGGGTGGAATCCATCAGGAACGGGTTCCTCAGCCGGAGAGTTGGGACCCACCTTGGGATGGGTTCTGGGGTGGGACCCACCATGATCCACCTTGAGATGTGCGGTGGAATCTGGGCTGGGTTCTGGGCTCGGATCCACCAGGATCCATCCTTGGATCTGGGCTGGGACCCACCAGGGACGGGTTCCTCCTCTGGTGAGGTGGGACCCACCTTGGGATGGATCCACCAGGACGCACCTTGAGAGCTGTGGTGGGATCTGGGCTGGGATCCACCGGGAATGGGTTTGTTGGGGGTTTGTTTGGGGTTTGTTTGGGGTTTGTTTGGGGTTTGTTTTGGATTTTTTTTTTATTTATTTTGGGTTTATTTTGAGGTTTATTTTGAGGTTTATTTTGGATTTATCTTGGATTTATTTTGGGTTTATTTTGGGTTTATTTTGAGGTTTATTTTGGTGGGGGTTTTTGGTTTTTTCAGGTTTATTTGGGGTTTTTTGGGGGCTTTATTTTAGGGGGTTTTGGGGGTTTGTTTTGGGTTTGTTTTGGATTTATTTTGGGTTTATTTTGAGGTTTATTTTGAGGTTTATTTTGGATTTATTTTGGGTTTATTTTGGGTTTATTTTGAGGTTTATTTTGGTGGGGGGTTTTTGGTTTTTTCAGGTTTATTTGGGGTTTTTTTGGGGCTTTATTTTGGGGGGTTTTGGGGGTTTGTTTTGGATTTATTTTGGGTTTATTTTGAGGCTTATTTTGGATTTATTTTGGGTTTATTTTGAGGTTTATTTTGGTGGGGGGTTTTTGGTTTTTTCAGGTTTATTTGGGGTTTTTTGGGGGCTTTATTTTGGGGGGTTTTGGGGGTTTGTTTTGGGTTTGTTTTGGATTTATTTTGGATTTATTTTGGGTTTATTTTGAGGTTTATTTTGACGTTTATTTTGGATTTATTTTGGGTTTATTTTGGGTTTATTTTGAGGTTTATTTTGGTGGGGGGTTTTTGGTTTTTTCAGGTTTATTTGGGGTTTTTTGGGGGCTTTATTTTGGGGGGTTTTGGGGGTTTGTTTTGGGTTTATTTTGAGGTTTATTTTGGATTTATTTTGGGTTTATTTTGAGGTTTATTTTGGATTTATTTTGGGTTTATTTTGAGGTTTATTTTGGTGGGGGTTTTTGGTTTTTTCAGGTTTATTTGGGGTTTTTTGGGGGCTTTGTTTTGGGGGGTTTTGGGGGTTTGTTTTGGGTTTGTTTTGGGTTTATTTTGGATTTATTCTGGATGAATTTTCAGTTTATTTTGGTGGGGTTTTTTGTTTATTTTGCGTTTATTTGGGGTTTTTTGGAGCCTTTATTTTGGCGTTTTTTGGAGGCTTTGTTTTGGGTTTATTTGGGGTTTATTTTGGGTTTATTTTGGGGTTTTTTTGGGTTTTTTTTGAGTTTGTTTTGGGTTCATTTTGGATTTATTTGGGGTTTAATTTAGTTTTTTTTTGGTTGGTTTTTTTGAGGGGGTTGGATTTATTTTGGATTTATTTATTTTGGATTTATTTTGGATTTATTTTGGTTTTTTGGGCTGGATTTTTCGGGGGGGTTATTTTGGGTTTATTTTGGGTTTATTTTGGATTTATTTTGGTTTTTTGGGCTGGTTTCTCGGGGGGTTATTCTGGATTTATTTTGGGTTTACCTGGGGATTATTTTGGGTTTATTTTAACTTTTTTTTGTCCCTCCCCAGGTTCGTTTGTGCCACGCTGAACAATCCGGTGCTGGAGAGCATCACCCTGATCGACACCCCGGGATCCTGGCGGGGCCCAGGCAGAGGCTCTGCAGGGGTAAGGGGGCCCCAAAATGGGGAGGGGTCCCCAAAACGGGGAGGGGTCCCTGGAACTGGGGGGAGCCAAAAAATCCAGAAAAAAAAACCCCCAAAAATCCCCAAAAAAAAAAAAAAAAAAAAATCCCACGGGAGGTGATCAGAAATCTGTCCGTGAAGGGGAGGGGACCCCGAAATTGGGGAGGGGTCCCCAAAACCGGGGAGGGGTCCCTGGAACTGGGGGGAGCCAAAAAAATCCAGAAAAAAACCCCCAAAAAAATCCCACAAAAATAAAAAAAAAATCCCATGGGAGGCGATCAGAAATCTGTCCGTGAAGGGGAGGGGTCCCCGAAATTGGGGAGGGGTCCCTGGAACTGGGGGGAGCCAAAAAAATCCAGAAAAAAACCCAAAAAAAAATCCCCAAAAAATCAAAAAAATAAATAAATCCCATGGGAGGCGATCAGAAATCTGTCCGTGAAGGGGAGGGGACCCCGAAATTGGGGAGGGGTCCCCGAAATTGGGGAGGGGTCCCCGAAATTGGGGAGGGGTCTCTGGAACTGGGGAGGGGGGGGCTGAAAAAATTTGGGAAAAAAAAAAAAAAAAAAACAAAAAAAATCCCCCAAAATCCAGAACTGAGGTTGGAAATTTGCCTGCGGATAAAAGGGCGGGGGTCCCCGAATTTGGGGAGGGGTCCCCAGAACTGGGGAAGGGAATTTATGAAATTTCGGATATTCGGGGGATTTGGGGGTGTTTTAGGGATATTTGGGGTGTTTGGGGCAGATTTTGAGGCATTTTGGGGGGAATTTTGGGGTATTTTAGGGATATTTGGGGTTCTCAGGACAGATTTTGAGGTGTCTTTTGTGAAATTTTGATATTTTGGGGTGCTTGGGACAGATTTTGAGGCGTTTTTCGTGAAATTTTGGAGATTTGGGGTGATTTTGAGGTAATTTTAGGGGTGTTTTGGGGGATTTTGGGGTGTTTGGGGCAGATTTTGAGGCGTTTTTGGGGGTAATTTTGGGGTTTTTTGGGGTTCTCGGGCCGGATTTTGAGTCATTATTTTGAATTTCGGGAATTGTGCCCGGTGGGGGCGTGGCCGGGGCGTGGCCCCCCCAATTCCCGGGAATTTCGCCAAATTTCCAGGCGGGGCCCAACCCCCCCCCCCCCGCCCCTCCCCCACCCCAAAATCCGGAACCGCCGGGGGGGGGAGGGGCGGGGAAAGGGGGGGGAAGGGGGGGGTTGGGAATGGGGGGAAAATGGGAAAAAATGGGGGAAAAATGGGAAAAAATGGGGGAAAAATGGGGGGAAAATGGGAAAAAATGGGGGAAAATGGGAAAAAATGGGGGAAAAATGGGAAAAAATAGGGGAAAAATGGGGGAAAATGGGGAAAAATGGGGGAAAATGGGGAAATTGGGAATTGGGGGGGAAAGAGAAAGAAAAGGAAAAAATGGAGGAAAACGGGGGAAAAGGAGAAAAGGGGGAAAAAGGGGATTTGGGAATGGAGGAAAAGGGAAAAAAGGGGGAAAAGGAGAAAAGGGGGAAAAAGGGATTTGGAATTGGGGGAAAGGGAAAAAAGGGGGAAAAGGGGGAAAAGGGGAAAAAGGGATTTGGAATTGGAGGGAAAGGGGGAAAAAGGGAGAAAAGGGGAAAAAGGGGATTTGGGAATGGAGGAAAAGGGAAAAAAGGGGGAAAAGGGGGAAAAAGGGGATTGGGGAATGGAGGGTGGTTTGGGGGCTGGATTTGGGATTTCCATCACAATTTCGGGATCCAGCCCCACATTTTTCCCCAGGCTACGACTTCCTGGTCCTTGCAATGAATTATTTCAGAATTAGGGCTGAGATTTGGGATTAGGGCTGAGTTTCGGATTGATTACAATTTCCATCAGGATTTCAGGATCAAATCCCATTTTTGTCCAGGCTACGACTTCCCGGCGGTGCTGCGCTGGTTCTTGGGTTAAGTTCAGGATTTCCATCAGAATTTCAGGATCCAATCCCCTGTATTTTTTCAGGTTACGATTTCCCAGCTGTGCTGGTCTTTGGGTTGAATTTAAGGCTTTCTATGAGAATTTCAGGATCAAATCCCATTTTTTCCTCCAGGCTACGACTTCCCGGCGGTGCTGCGCTGGTTTTTGGGTTGAATTTAAGGTTTCCTATAAGAATTTCAAGATCAAATCCCATTCATTTTTCCCCCAGGCTACGACTTCCCGGCGGTGCTGCGCTGGTTTTTGGGTTGAATTTAAGGCTTTCTGCGAGAATTTCAGGATCCAATCCCCTGTATTTTTTCAGGTTACGATTTCCCAGCTGTGCTGGTCTTTGGGTTGAATTTAAGGCTTTCTACGAGAATTTCAGGATCAAATCCCATTTTTTCCAGGCTATGACTTCCTGGCGGTACTGCGCTGGTTTTTGGGTTGAATTTAAGGCTTTCTGCGAGAATTTCAGGATCAAATCCCATTTTTTTTTCCAGGCTACGACTTCCCGGCGGTGCTGCGCTGGTTCGCCGAGCACTCGGACCTGGTGATCCTGCTCTTCGACGCGCACAAGCTGGAGGTGTCGGAGGAGCTGTCGGCGGCGCTGGCGGCGCTGCGCGGCCACGAGGAGAAGCTGCGCGTGGTGCTCAACAAGGCCGACGCCGTGGGCGCGCAGCAGCTGCTCCGCGTCTACGGCGCGCTGCTCTGGGGCCTGGGCCGCGCCCTGGAGGCGCCCGAGGTGCCGCGGGTGTTCGTGGGCTCCTTCTGGGACCGGCCCCTGCTGCAGGACGGCCACCGGCGCCTCTTCGAGGCCGAGCAGCGGGCGCTGTTCCGGGAGATCCGCGAGCTGCCGCGCAACGCCGCGCGCCGCAAGCTCAACGACCTGGTCAAGCGGGCCAGGATGGTGCAGGTGAGGGGTTTGGGGGGCGGTTTGGGGTGATTTCAGGGGATTTGAGGGGGTTTTGGGGTGGTTTGAGGGGGATTTGGGGGGATCTGCTGCCGCGCAACGCCGCGCGCCGCAAGCTCAACGACCTGGTCAAGCGGGCCAGGATGGTGCAGGTGAGGGGCAAGCAGGGGGGTTTGGGGGTTTTGAGGGGGTGATTTGGGGGGATTTGAGGGGATTTGAGGGGATTTTAGGGGGTTTTAGGGTGATTTGAGGGGAGTTTCAGGGAGTTTTGGGGTGGTTTGAGGGGGATTTGGGCGGATCTGCTGCCGCGCAACGCCGCGCGCCGCAAGCTCAACAACCTGGTCAAGCGGGCCAGGATGGTGCAGGTGAGGGGCAAGCAGGGGGGTTTGGGGGTTTGGGTTGATTCGGGATGGTTTGAAGGAGTTTGAGGGATTTTGGGGTGATTTGAGGGGTTTTGGGGTGATTTGGGATAATTTGAGGGGGTTTTGGGGTGATTTGAGGTAATTTGAGGGGGATTTGGGGTGATTTGAGGGTGATCGAAGGGGATCTTGGCAGGGTTTGGGACGGTCCTGGAGCTCCCTGTGGCTTTGGAGGATGTGGGGGATCTTTGGTGGATCCCAGTTAATCCCAGTTAATCCCAGTTAATCCCAGTCGCTCCCAGTCACTCCCAGTTAATCCCAGTTACCTGTTTGCTGCAGGTGCAGGCGCTGCTGCTGCGGCGGCTGCGGGAGGAGCTGCTGGGGGCGATCATTGGGGGATCTTTGGTGGATCCCAGTTAATCCCAGTTAATCCCAGTTAATCCCAGTTAATCCCAGTCGCTCCCAGTCGCTCCCAGTCGCTCCCAGTTAATCCCAGTAACCTGTTTGCTGCAGGTGCAGGCGCTGCTGCTGCGGCGGCTGCGGGAGGAGCTGCTGGGGGCGATCATTGGGGGATCATTGCTGGATCCCAGTTAATCCCAGTTAATCCCAGTTAATCCCAGTCGCTCCCAGTCACTCCCAGTCGCTCCCAGTCGCTCCCAGTTAATCCCAGTTACCTGTTTGCTGCAGGTGCAGGCGCTGCTGCTGCGGCGGCTGCGGGAGGAGCTGCCGGCGCTGCCGGGCGCCCGCAGGAAGCGCCTGGAGCAGCGGCTGCCGGCGCTGCTGGGGCGCATCCAGAGCGAGCAGCGCCTCCCGCCCGGGGACCTGCCCGACTGCCGCCACATCCAGGTGGGACCCGGCCTCGGGGCAGTTGGGGGGTTTTTTTGGGGGGGTTTTTGGTGGTCTGAAGTGAGTTTGGGGGAGGTTTGGGGGGTTTGGGTGAGTGTTTGGGGTTTTTTTGGTGGTCTGCAGCGGGGTTCGGGTGAGTTTTTGGGGTTTTTTCATGATCTGAAGTGGGTTTGGGGGAGTTTTTGGAGGTTTGGGTGAGTTTTTGGGGTTTTTTTGGTGGTCTGAAGCGGGGTTTGGGTGAGTTTTGGGTTTTTTGGTGGTCTGCAGCGGGGTTCGGGTGAGTTTTTGGGGTTTTTTTGGTGGTCTGAAGCGGGGTTTGGGTGAGTTTTGGGTTTTTTTGGTGGTCTGAAGTGGGTTTGGGTGAGTTTTGGGGTTTTTGGTGGTCTGAAGCGGGGTTTGGGTGAGTTTTTGGGGGTTTGGGTGAGTTTTTGGGGTTTTTTTGGTGGTCTGAAGTGGGGTTTGGGTGAGTTTTTGGGGTTTTTTGGGGATCTGAAGCGGGGTTTGGGTGAGTTTTTGGGGGTTTGGGTGAGTTTTTGGGGTTTTTGGTGGTCTGAAGCGGGGTTTGGGTGAGTTTTTGGGGTTTTTGGTGGTCTGAAGCGGGGTTTGGGTGAGTTTTTGGGGGTTTGGGTGAGTTTTGGGGTTTTTGGTGGTCTGAAGCGGGGTTTGGGTGAGTTTTTGGGGGTTTGGGTGAGTTTTTGGGGTTTTTTTGGTGGTCTGAAGTGGGGTTTGGGTGAGTTTTTGGGGTTTTTTGGGGATCTGAAGCGGGGTTTGGGTGAGTTTTTGGGGGTTTGGGTGAGTTTTTGGGGTTTTTTTGGTGGTCTGAAGCGGGGTTTGGGTGAGTTTTGGGTTTTTTTGGTGGTCTGAAGTGGGTTTGGGTGAGTTTTGGGGTTTTTGGTGGTCTGAAGCGGGGTTTGGGTGAGTTTTTGGGGGTTTGGGTGAGTTTTTGGGGTTTTTTTGGTGGCCTGAAGCGGGGTTTGGGTGAGTTTTTGGGGACGACGTTGTTTCCCCTGGCGCCAGGAGCAGCTGCTGTCGCGGGACCTGTCGCGGCTGCCGCGGCCGAAGCGGCGCCTGCTGAGCGGCCTGGAGGAGCTGCTGTGCCGGGACCTGCCGGCGCTGGGCCCGCTGCTGGAGCAGGAGGCGCCCGGCGAGCCCGGCGTGCGCGGCGGCGCCCTGGACGGCGCCCTGGGGCCCTTCGGCGCCGGCTCCGACGACGAGGACGACGACGGTGACGACGACGACGACGACGAATGGGTGGTGACCAAGGACAAGGCCAAGTACGACGAGATCTTCTACGGGCTGGCGCCCAGCGGGGGCAAGCTGAGCGGCAGGAGGGCCAAGGGCTGGATGGTGGCCAGCAAGCTGCCCAGCTCCGTGCTGGGGCGCATCTGGCAGCTCAGCGACGTGGACAGGGACGGCATGTTGGACCACGAGGAGTTCGCGCTGGCCGGGCACCTGATCGGGGCCAAGCTGGAGGGCCGGGGGCTGCCCGCCGACCTGCCGCCGCGCCTGGTGCCGCCCTCCAAGAGGAGGCACAAGGGCTCTGCCGAGTGACCCCAAAAACCCAAAAAAACCCACCCAGAAATGCCCCAGAAGTATCCCAAAAATAGCATCAAAAAATCCACCCAGAGAAACCCCAAAAATCCACTCAGGAATCACCCAAAAATGCCCCAAAATCAGGGATTCAAGAGGAGGCACAAGGGCTCTGCTGAGTGACCCCAAAAACCCAAGAAACCCACCCAGAAATGCCCCAGAAATAGCAAAAAAATCCACCCAGAGAAACCCCAAAAATCCACTCAGGAATCACCCAAAAATGCCCCAAAATCAGGGATTCACAGACACCGCCGCGCCTGGTGCCGCCCTCCAAGAGGAGGCACAAGGGCTCTGCCGAGTGACCCCAAAAATCCCATTATTAACCAAAGAAAATCCAGTCAGAAATATGCCAAAAATAGCAAAAAAATCCACCCAGAAAAACCCCAAAAATCCACTCAGGAATCACCCAAAAATGCCCCAAAATCAGGGATTCAAGAGGAGGCACAAGGGCTCTGCTGAGTGACCCCAAAACCCCCAAAAAATCCATCCAGAAATACCCCAGAAATATGCCAAAAATAGCATTAAAAAATCCACCCAGAGAAACCCCAAAAATCCGCTCAGGAATCACCCAAAAATGCCCCTGGTGCTGCCCTCCAAGAGGAGGCACAAGGGCTCTGCCGAGTGACCCCAAAAGTCCCATTATTGACCCCAAAAATCCACCAAGAAATACCCCAGAAATAGCAAAAATATCCGCTCAAGAACCAGCTAGAAACACCCCAAAATTCAGGGACCCCCAATAAAGGCAGAGCGAGGCTGAAGGAGTGTCCTGAATTTTGGGGTGAGGGGGAAAAGGGGCAAATTTGGGGGGTTTGGGGCCAATTTTGGGGAATTTGGTGTTCATTTTTGGGGGTTTTTACGTTCATTTTTGGGGGCATTTAGGGTTCATTTTTGGAGAATTTCGGGCTCATTTTTGGGGATGTTTGGGGCTCATCTTTGGAGGTTTTTGGGCTCAGTTTTGGGAATATTTGGGGCTCATTTTGGGGCATTTAAGGCTCATTTTTTGGGGGATTCGTGGCTAATTTTTTTGGGGTTTCAGACTCATTTTTTGGGATATTTGGGACACATTTTGGACGAGTTTTAGGTTCATTTTGAGGGGATTTGGGGCCCGTTTTGGGGAGATTCGGGGTCACTGAGTCCCCTCAGTGTTGATGGCCCCCGACCTCACCAAGATGGCGTCAGGACCAGTCCAAGCCCTTCCCAAAATGGCGGCCCAGCTCTTCCGGTCCTCCCAAAGATGGCGACGCCTCCACTTCCTGCCCTTCCCGAACCGGCAACGACCCCATTTCCGGCCCTTACAAAGATGGCGGCGAGAGCATTTCCGGTCCTGTCCGTAAGGGCGCCAGGACTTTTCCCTTCCTTCCCAAGATGGCGAAGGAAACATTTCCGCCCTTCCCAAAGATGGCGGCCATGTTGTTTACGGTCCTCCACAAGATGGCGGCGGGGCTTTTCCTCGTCGCGTTGTTCTGAGACGTCTTGAACGGAACTTGGGGCACATCTGGGAGGACTCGTGGAAATTTTTGGGAGGTTTAGCCACATCTGGTTGTGGTTTTAACACATTTTAAACTAACTTTTTGTTCATATTTCTACCCCGCGACCTTCCCAAAATGGCGGCGCCACGTTGTCACCCCTCTCTAAAATGGCGTCGCTCATGGCTTCCCGCCCTTTTTCCGGCCTCAGCCCATTTCCGGTTCCTTCCCGCCCTCACGCGGCTCCCTCACGAAATGGCGGCGGCCGAGTCGTTCCTCGCCTTCAACCCCGCGGGCGCCGCCGCCGCCTCCCGGCGCCGCTGCCGGGGCCCCCGGAACCGCAAGAAAGGCTGGAAACGCTGGAGCGGCCCCGAGGCGCGGCTGGGCCGCGAAATCGGCGATTTCCTGGAGGATGTGGGGCTGCAGGAGCGAGCGGCGGGGTGAGGAGTGGGGTGAGCGGAGTCCTGAGGGGATTTGGGGGGGTCCTGAGGGAATTTGGGGAGGTCTCAGTGGGACTTTAGGGGAGCCTGAGGGGGTTTGGGGCGTTCCGACTGGATTTGGGAGGTTTTGAGGCGATTTCAGGGTGTGCTGAGGTGATTTCAGGGGGTTCTGAGGGGATTGAGAGGGTGTCAGTGGGATTGGGGGGGGGTCCTGAGGGGATTTGGGGGTTCCTGAGGGGATTTCAGAGGATCCTGAGAGAATTTGGGGGATCTTGAGGGGATTTTGGGGGCTCTGAGGAGATTTGGAGGGTTCTGAGGAAATTTTGGGGGCTCTGAGGAGATTTGGAGGGTCCTGAGGGGGTTTTGGGGGCTCTGAGGGGATTTTGGGGGTTCTGAGGAGATTTGGAGAGTCCTGAGGGGATTTCAGGGGATCCTGAGGCGGTTTGGGGCGTCCTGAGGAGATTTGGGGGGGATCCTGAGGGGGATTTGGGAGGTTCTGAGGGGATTTGGGAGGTTCTGAGGGGATTTGGGGATTCTGAGGGGATTTGGGGAATCCTGAGGGGGTTTGGGGAATCCTGAGGGGATTTGGGGGGTTCTGAAAGGGTTTTAGAGAATCCTGAGGGGGATTTGGGAGGTTCTGAGGGGATTTGGGGGATTCTGAGGGGATTTGGGGAATCCTGAGGGGGTTTGGGGGGTTCTGAAAGGGTTTTAGAGAATCCTGAGGGGGATTTGGGAGGTTCTGAGGAGATTTGGGGGGATCCTGAGGGGATTTGGGGGCTCCTGAGGGGGTTTGGGGAATCCTGAGGGGATTTGGGGGGTTCTGAAAGGGTTTTAGAGAATCCTGAGGGGGATTTGGGAGGTTCTGAGGAGATTTGGGGGGATCCTGGGGGGATTTGGGAGGTCCTGAGGGGATTTGGGGGGTCCTGAGGGGATTTGGGGTAATCCTGAGGGGATTTGGGGGGTTCTGAAAGGGTTTTAGAGAATCCTGAGGGGGATTTGGGAGGTTCTGAGGGGATTTGGGGGGTCCTGAGGAGATTTGGGGCGTCCTGAGGAGATTTGGGGAATCCTGAGGAGATTTGGGGGGATCCTGAGGGGATTTGGGGAATCCTGAGGGGGTTTGGGGGGTTCTGAGGGGATTTCGGGGGTTCCTGAGGGGATTTGGGGATTTCTGAGGGGATTTGGGGGGTCCTGAAGGGATTTGAGGGGCTCTGAGGGCGTTTGGGTGAGGAATTTGTAGTTTTGAGGAGGATCTTTCAAATTTTGGGTGAATTTCTCATAATTTTAGGCACATCTCATTAAGTCTTTATAATTTTGGGGTGAATGTTTAGCCTTGGGGTGAAATCTCTGATGTGAGAGGGGATATTTAATTTTGTGACGGTAGCATTTCTAATTCGGGTTTTTTTTGTGTGAATATTTGGTTTTTTTGAGGCGAGTCTCTCTAATTTTGGGATGAATCTCTAAGCTGGATATAATCCCTAATTTTGGGCTGAATATTTATTTTAGTGAGGGTGAAATTTTGAATTTTGAGGTGAATCTTTTATTCTTGGGGTTAAATTTCTCTTATTTTGGGGTGAATCTCCCACTTTGGGGTAAACAATCTAATTTCAGCTTGAATATCTGACTTACTGAGGTGAATTTTTCATTTTTTGATTGGAATTTCTCAATTTTGAGGCGAATCTTTCTAATATCAGAGCGAGTCTCTAGGTTTGGGGTAAAGCCTTAGTTTTAGGATGAATCTCTCGTGTTTTAGGGTAAATATTTCATTTTTTGAGGTGAATTTCTCATTTTTTCAATATAAATTCCTCAACTTTTTCCCTTTTTTTCAGGGGTTTGATCTCAGAGCAGCCCAACGAGGACCTTTTCTTCCTGGACAAGGGGACCACCCCCAAAAGTGAGATTTTTTTTTTCCCCCCAAATTTTGGGGTTTTGGGGCACCCTGACCCCTGCGAGGGTTTTGGGGTGCCCTGACGCCCCCAAACCCCCCCAGGGAAGAAGAAGCCCCCCCAGAAGCCCCTGCACGTGGACCTGGTGCTGCAGCCCCTCTCCAAGGTGCCTCCCCCCAAAAAGTGAGTCTGGGGGCTTTGGGGGGCTCCTCACCCCAACAATTGGGACTGGGGGAGGGATTTGGGGGGGGTTCCACCACAAAAATCCCCCCCAGGACCCTCCAGTTCCTCGCAGGACCCCTTAAATCCCCTCAGGACCCCCAAATCCCCTCAGGACCCCCCAAATCCCCCTCAGGATCCCTGAAATCCCCTCAGGACCCCCAAATCCCCCTCAGGACCCCCAAATCCTCCTCAGGATCCCTGAAATCCCCTCAGGACCCCCAAATCCCCCTCAGGACCCCCAAATCCTCCTCAGGATCCCTGAAATCCCCTCAGGACCCCCAAATCCCCCTCAGGACCCCCAAATCCCCCTTAATTTCTTCAGAATTCCCCAAATCTTCCTCGGGACCCCCCAAATCCCCCTCAGGATCCCCAAAATCCCCTTACGGACCCCCCAAATCCCCTCAGGACCCCCCAAATCCCCTCAGGGACCCCCCAAATCCCCCTCAGGGACCCCTAAATCCCCTCAGGGACCTCAAATTCCCCTCAGGACCCCCAAATCCCCCCCCCAGATCCCCCAAGGACCCTCAAATCCCCCTCAGGACCCCTCAAATCCCCCCCAGGATCCCCAAATCCCCCCCCCCCAAATCCCCTCAGGACCCCCAAATCCCCTTAGGGACCCCCCAATTCCCCCTCAGGACCCCCCAAATCTCCCTCAGGACCCCCAAATCCCCCTCAGGGACCCCTAAATCCCTTCAGGACCCCCCAAATCGCCCTCAGGACCCCCAAATCCCCCTCAGGACCCCCAAAATCTCCCCCCCCAAATCCCCTCAAGGACCCCTCCCCTCACTTTTGGGGTCCCCCTTCCGCAGGTGCCGTTCTGGGGAGCCCAAGGCCCAAACCAGGGGGGTCCCGCGGGGGCTCGGGGAGCCCCGAAAGGCCCCCGGGGTGCCCCGAGAGGCGCCCGAGCCCCGAGAGGCGCCCGAGGCCCCCGGGGTGCCCCGAAAGGCGCCCGAGCGCGGCCGCTCCGACCCCCAGCGCGGCTTCTACGACATCTGGGGGGAGCACGGTGAGCCTGGGGGGGCCCCCGAAATCTGGGGGGATTTGGGGAGGGTTTTTGGGGGAGTTTGTTAAAGTTGGGGGGGATTTGGGACAATTTGGGGGGGGGTTGGGGGAATTTCAGGGGTTTTTGGGGAGGGTTTTTGGGGGAGTTTCTTAAAGTTTGGGGGGATTTGGGACAATTTGGGGGCATTTTGGGGGGATTTGGGGGAATTTTGGGGGGGGTTGGGGGAATTTGGGACAATTTCAGGGGTTTTTGGGGGGGTTTCTTAAAGTTTGGGGGGATTTGGGACAATTTGGGGGCATTTTGGGGGGATTGGGGGGAATTTCAGGGGTTTTTGGGGAGGATTTTTGGGGGAGTTTCTTAAAATTTGGGGGGATTTGGGACAATTTGGGGGCATTTTGGGGGGGTTTGGGGGAATTTCAGGGGTTTTTGGGGGAGCTTCTTAAAACTTGGGGGGATTTGGGACAATTTGTGGGGCGTTTTGGGGGGAATTTGGGACAATTTCAGGGGTTTTTGGGGGAGTTTCTTAAGATTTGGGGGGATTTGGGACAATTTGGGGGCATTTTGGGGAAATTTGGGGGCATTTTGGGGGGGGTTGGGGGAATTTGAGGAGGTTTGGGGGGGGATTTAGGATGATTTTGGGGGGTTGGTACAATTTGGGGAGGTTTTGGGGGGGGGATTTAGGATGATTTTGGGGGGTTGGTACAATTTTGGGGGGGTTTTGGGGCTGGGGGCATTTTGGGGACCCCCTCATTGAGGTCCCTGTGCCCCCCAGACCCCCTGGACGCCCCCCTGGCCGGGCAGGACCCCTGGTACCTGCAGCAGACCAAGAGGCTCAGGGTGCAGGTGGGACCCCAAAAACGCCCCAAAAACACACCTGGGAACCCCAAAATCACCTTGGGAGCCCCAAAATCCCTCAAAATCACCCCAAAAACACCTTGAGACCTTCCAAAAACATCCCCAGGATCCCCAAAACCACCCTGGGAGCCCCAAATCACCCCTGGGATCCCCAAAATCACCCTGGGAGCCCCAAAATCACCCCAAAATTGTGCCCCAAAACACACCTGGGAACCCCAAAACCATCCTGGGAGCCCCAAAATCACCCCTGGGAGCCCCAAAATCACCCTGGGAGCCCCAAAACACACCTGGGAACCCCAAAACCACCCCAAAATCCTGTTGGGACTCCCCAAAACACCCCTGGGACCCCCCAAAAATCCCCTTAGGAGCCCCCAAAACCCATCTAGGACCCCCAAAACCCATCTAGGACCCCCAAAATCCATCTAGAAACCCCAAAACCCATCTAGGAACCCCAAAATCCATCTAGGAACCCCAAAACCACCCCAAAATCCTGTTGGGATTCCCCAAAACACCCCTGGGACCCCCCCAAAATCCCCTTAGGAGCCCCCAAAACCCATCTAGGACCCCCAAAACCCATCTAGGACCCCCCAAAACCACCCCAAAAGCAACCCTGGGACCCCCCAAAATGCCCCTGGGACCCCCAAAACGCCCCTGGGACCCCCAAAAAGCCCCTGGGACCCCCCCAAAATCCCCTTAGGAGCCCCCAAAACCCATCTAGGACCCCCCAAAACCACCCCAAAAGCAACCCTGGGACCCCCCAAACCCCCTCAGAGCCCCCCCCAGTGCCGGGCTCTCATTTTGGGGTGTCCCCCCCCCCCATTTGCCAGCGCCCCCCCCGGCTCCAGGCCCGGCCGTCGCCCCTCCCCCCCGTGGAGGTCATCGGCCAGGGGGGCTCCTACAACCCCCCCTTCCAGGAGCACCAGGTTTGGGGGGTCTGGGGGCTTCTGGGGGGCTTTGAGGGGTTTGTGGGGGGATTTGAGGGGATTTGGGGGGGCTTTGAAGGGATTTTGGGGGGTTTTTAGGGTTATAAGGGGGTTCTGGGGGGGTTTTGGGGGGATTCTGAGGGATTTTGGGGGGTTTTTGGGGAGGATTTGGGGGGCTCTGAGGGGTTTTGGGGGGTCTGGGTTGGTCTTTGGGAGGGTTTGAGGGGTTTTGGGGGGGCTTTGAGGGGATTTGGGGGGGCTCTGAGGGGATTTTTGGGGGTTTTTAGGGTTTTAGGGGGGTTTTGGGGGGATTATTCTGAGGGGTTTTAGGGGGTTTTTGGGGAGGATTTGGGGGGCTCTGAGGGGTTTTGGGGGTTTTTAGGGTTTTGGGGGGATTCTGAGGGATTTTGGGGGGGTTTGGGGGAGGTTTTGGGGGGCTCTGAGGGGTTTTTGGGGGGGTCTGGGTTGGTCTTTGGGAGGGTTTGAGGGGTTTCTGGGGGGCTTTGAGGGGATTTGGGGGGGCTTTGAGGGGATTTTTGGGGGGTTTTTAGGGTTTGGGGGGATTCTGAGGGATTTTGGGGGGCTCTGAGGGGTTCTGGGGGATTTATGGAGGTTTGGGGGGGGATTTTAGGGGTTTTTGGGGGGTCTAGAGGCATTTGAGGGTCCCAGGGGGGGATTTTGGGGGGGTTTGGGGTTCCCAGAAAGTTTTTGGGGTGTTTTTGGGGTCGTTTTGGGAGGGTTTTGGGTTTGGTTTTGGGGTGGTTTTAAGGCAGATTTGAGGGTGACTTTTGGGGCAGTTTTGGGTGGTTTGGGGGCAGCTTTGGGGGTATTTTTGGGGAGCTTTTTGGGGTATTTTTTGGGGTGCTTTGGGGTGCTTTGGGGGCAGTTTTTGGGGTGACCCCGTGCCCCCCTTTCCAGGATCTGCTGCGGAAGGCGCTGGAGGTGGAGATGAGGAGGAAGAGGGAGGAGGAGAAGGTGGAGAGGAGGCTGAAGGTCACCGAGGCGCCGCCCTCGCAGGTGGGGACACCCCCAAATCTGGGGGCTGGGTTTGGCATTTGGGGTCTGGGACCCCAAATTTGGGCTCTGGGTGTGGAATTTGGGGTCTGAGTTTGGGAATTGGGGTCCGGGCCCCAAATTTGGGCTCTGGGTCTTGAATTTGGGGTCTCACCTCGGGATTTGGGGTCCGGGCCCCAAATTTGGGCTCTGGGTGTGGAAGTTGGGGTCCCACCTCGGGATTTGGGGTCCGCAGGAGGCCGTGCTGCGGGAGCAGCTGCAGGGGCTGCTGGAGGAGGAGGAGGATGATGAAGGTGAGGATGAGGAGGGGCAGCAGCAGGAGGATGAAGAGCGGCCCCGGCCCCACAGGCGGGAGCAGCCCGGGCGGAAAACGGAGAAACAGCGGCGGAGGGAGAAGGAGCAGAGGGAGAAGGTGAGAGCGGGGCCGGGATTGAGGGGAGTGAGGGGATTGGGATTGGGATTGAGGGGAGTGGGATTGGGAGTGAGGGGAGTGAGGGGAGTGGGGTTGGGATTGAGGGGATTGAGGGGATTGAGGGGATTTGGATTGATTGAGGGGATTGAGGGGAGTTGGGATTGGGATTGAGGGGAGTGGGGTTGGGATTGGGGGGAGTGGGGTCGGGATTGAGGGGAGTGGGGTTGGGATTAAAGGGATTGAGTAGTGGGATTGGGATTGAGGGGAGTGAGGGGAGTGGGGTTGGGATTGGGATTGAGGGGAGTGGGGTTGGGATTGAGGGGAGTGAGGGGAGTGGGATTGGGATTGGGATTGAGGGGAGTGGGGTTGGGATTGGGATTGAGGGGATTGAGGGGATTTGGATTGATTGAGGGGATTGAGGGGAGTTGGGATTGGGATTGAGGGGAGTGGGGTTGGGATTGAGGGGAGTGGGGTTGGGATTGAGGGGAGTGAGGGGAGTGGGATTGGGATTGGGATTGAGGGGAGTGGGGATTGGGATTGAGGGGAGTGGGGTTGGGATTGAGGGGATTGAGGGGAGAGGGATTGGGATTGAGGGGAGTGGGGTGGGGATTGAGGGGAGTGAGGGGAGTGGGATTGGGATTGGGATTGAGGGGAGTGGGGTTGGGATTAAGGGGATTGAGTAGTGGGATTGGGATTGAGGGGAGTGAGGGGAGTGGGGTTGGGGTTTAGGGGATTGAGGGGAGTGGGATTCGGGTTGGGATTTAGGAAAGTGGGATTGGGATTTAGGAGAGTGGGATTGGGATTTAGGGAAGTGGGATTGGGGTCAGGATTGAGGGGAGTGGGGTTGGGGTTTAGGGGATTTAGGAGAGTGGGGTCGGGATTGGGGTCACAGTTGGGGTTGGGATTTAGGGGAGTGGAGTTGTGATTGGGGTTGGGGTCGCAATAGAGGGGAGTGGGGTAGGGATTGAGGTCAGGATTGGGGTCAGGATTAGGATTGGGATTTAAGGGGAGCGGGGTCAGGGTTGGGGTTGGGATCAGAGTCAGGATTGGGGTCAGGATTGGTATCAAGGAATGGGATCAGGATTAGGGTTTGCATTGGGGTTGGGATGGAGAGCATTGGGATTGGGGTTGGGATTGAGGGGAGTGGGGTTGGGGTCAGGATTTAGGGGAGTGGGGTTGGGATTGGGGTCAGGATTGAGGGGGTTTGAGGTTGGGGTTGGGGTTGGGATTGAGGGGAGTGGGGTCAGGAGCGGGGTTGGGATTGGAACTGAGAGCAGTGGGACAAGGGAGGGATCTGTGGGGTCAGGACGGGTCAGGGATGGATTGATGGGATCAGGGATGGATCAGTGATGGATCTGTGGGGTCAGGGATGGATCAGTGATGGATCTGTGGGGTCAGGGATGGATCAGTGATGGATCTGTGGGGTCAGGATGGATCAGTGATGGATCTGTGGGGTCAGGGAGGGATCAGTGATGGATCTGTGGGGTCAGGGAGGGATCTGTGGGGTCAGGGATGGATCTGTGGGGTCAGGGCTGGGTTTATGGGATCAGTGATGGGATCAATGATGCATTTATGGGATCCATGATGGATTTATGGGATCAGTGATGGATCAATGATGTTTTTATGGGATCAGTGATGGATCAATGATGTTTTTATGGGATCAATGATGGATCAATGATGTTTTTATGGGATCAATGATGTTTCTATGGGATCAGTGATGGATCAATGATGTTTTTATGGGATCAGGGATGGATTGATGGGATCAATGATGGATCGCTGATGTTTTTATGGGATCAGGGCTGATTTTATGGGTTCCCCAGGCCGGTGCCCGTGCCCGTGCCCGCCTGGCCGTGCGGCGGCGCCAGGGGCTGTTCCAGCTGCGCTCCCTGCGCCGCTCCCTGCTGCTCCGGGAGCTGCAGCTGCAGCACCGGCGCCTCCTGCGGCAGCGGCTGCGGCGCCTGCGGGAAACGGCCCCGAAACGGCTGGGACGGCTCCGGTACCGGGGGAAATGGGGGAAAAAATGGGGAAAAAATGGGGATTTGGGGAGTTTGGGGTGGGAAAATGGGGTTTGGGGAGGGAAAAATGGGGATTTGGGATGAGAAAATGGGGATTTGTGGGGGAAAAATGGGGATTGAGGGGGGTTTGGGGAGGGGAAAATGGGGATTTATGGGGGAAAATGGGGATTTGTGGGGGAAAAATGGGATTTGGGGGGACAAAATGAGGATTGAGGGGGTTTTGGGGAGGGGAAAATGGGGATTTGTGGGGGAAAAATGGGGATTTGGGATCAGAAAATGGGGATTCATGGGGGGAAAATGGGGATTTGTGGGGGAAAAATGGGGATTTGGGGGGACAAAATGGGGATTGAGGGGGTTTGGGGAGGGGAAAATGGGGATTTATGGGGGAAAATGGGGATTTGTGGGGGAAAAATGGGATTTGGGGGGGAGAATGGGGATTTGGGGGGACAAAATGGGGATTGAGGGGGGTTTGGGGAGGGGAAAATGGGGATTTGTGGGGGAAAAATGGGGATTTGGGATCAAAAAATGGGGATTTGTGGGGGAAAATGGGGATTTGTGGGGGAAAAATGGGATTTGGGGGGACAAAATGGGGATTGAGGGGGTTTTGGGGAGGGGAAAATGGGGATTTATGGGGGAAAAATGGGGATTTGGGATCAGAAAATGGGGATTCATGGGGGGAAAATGGGGATTTATGGGGGAAAAATGGGGATTTGGGGGGACAAAATGGGGATTGAGGGGGGTTTGGGGAGGGGAAAATGGGGATTTATGGGGGGGAAGCTGGGGAAAATAGGGTTTGGGGTGGGGAAAATGGGGTTTGGAGTGGGGAAAATGGGGTTTGGGGTGGGGAAAATGGGATTTGGGGTGGGAAATGGGATTTATGAGGGGAAAATGGGGATTATGGGGGGAATATGGGGATTTATGGGTGGGAAATGGGGATTATGAGGGGAAAAATGGGGATTGAGGAGCAAAAAATGTGAATTTGGGGGTTTGGGCTGGGAGAAATGGGGTTTGGGTAGGGGGAAATGGGGATTTGGGATGAGAAAATGGGGATTTATGGGGGAAAAATGGGGATTTGGGGGAACAAAATGGGGATTGAGGGGGGTTTTGGGAGGGGAAAATGGGGATTTATGGGAGGAAATTGGGGAAAATGGGGTTTGGGGTGGGAAATGGGATTTATGAGGGGAAAATGGGGATTATGGGGGGAATATGGGGGTTTATGGTGGGAAATGGGGATTAATGGGGGGAAAATGGGGATTGAGGGGCAAAAAATGTGAATTTGGGGGTTTATGGGGGAAAAATGGGGTTTTGGGGAGGGGAAATGGGGATTGAGGGGGAAAATGGGGATTTGGGGTGGGAAGAGGGAATTGGGGAGGAGGAAAAAATGGGAATTTGGGATTCGGGGGGGCAGAATAGGGATTTGGGGTGGGAGAAATGGGATTTGGGGGGAAAATGGGCATTTGGAGAGGGGGAAATGCCAATCTGGAGGTGGGAAAAAGGGACGGGATTTGAGGAGATCCCCCCGTTTTTGAGGCCAAACCCCAATTTTGGTCCTTGTGGGATTTTGGGGTGATCTCTCCCATTTTTGGGGCCAAACCCAATTTTGGTCCCTGTGGGATTTTGGGGTGATCTCTCCCATTTTTGGGGCCAAACCCAATTTTGGTCCCTGTGGGATTTTGGGGTGATCTCTCCCATTTTTGGGGCCAAACCCCAATTTTGGTCCTTTCAGGTACGAGGAGCCCGAGCTGGAGGTGCAGCTGAGCGAGGAGATCCCGGAGTGCCTGAGGAGCCTCAGGGTGGGTCTGGGGCAAAATCCCAAATTATGGGGGAAAAAAAAACCCATTTTGGGAGAAAAATCTCCATTTTAGGGAAAAAATCCCATTTTTTTGGGAAAATCCTCATTTTGAGGGGGGAAAAATGTCAGGTTTAGGAGGAAAAAAATCTCTTTTTCTTTGGGAGAAAAAAAATCCCGTTTTTTGGGGACAAAAGAATCCTCATTTTTGGGGAAAAAATATCACCATTTTGGGGGCGGAAATCCTAGGTTTTGGGTGGAAAACTCCAACATTTGGATGAAAATCTCCATTTTTTTGGGGAAAAATCTCAAATTTTGCAGGGAAAAAAAATCAATTTTGTTTTTAATCCCCATTTTGGGGTGAAAACCCCAAATTTTGGGCGCGGCAGCCGGTGATGAAGCCATCCTTGCGCTGGGAGGGTTCCCAGTTTGGGAATTCCGTGAAGGTTTTGGGCTCCGGGGTTTTGTCGCGTGGACGAGGCCCCGGCGAGGCTGAGGCTGCTCCCAGCCCCAATTTGGGGTCAAATTCTCTGAAATTGGTAAAAAATGCAAAAAAATTGCTTTAAAATGCTAAAAAGTGCTAAAAAACGGTAAAAAAAGTGCTAAAAAACGGTTTAAAATGCTAAAAAAGAGATTAAAAATTATTAAAGGTTGCTAAAAAATGATTAAAAATGCTAAAAATGATAAAAATGATAAAAGAGGTAAAAAATTATAATAAATGTTTTAAAATTGCTGAAAAGATGCCCCAAAATGCTAAAAAAATGCTAAAAATTTGTTGAAAAAATGTTTAAAAATGCTAAAAAAAATTGCTAAAAAAATTGTCAAAAACTGATACAAAATGCTAGAAAAATAGCTAAAGAATGATAAAAAATTGTCATAAATTGGTAAAAAATGGTAAGAAAATGCTGGAAAAATGCTAAAGAAATGATAATAAATTATTAAAAATGCTAAAAAATGCTAAAAAATGGTAAAAAAATGCTGAACAACCTAAAAAATGCTAAAAGTTGCTAAAAATGCTTTAAAATGCTAAAAAAATGGTGAAAATGTTTAAAAATGCTAAAAAAATTGCTAAAAAATTGCCGAAAAATGCTGGAGAATGTTAAAAAAATGCTAAAAAATTGCTAAAAAATGCTGGAAAATGCTAAAATGTTCCTTAAAAAATGGTAAAAAATGTGTAGAGAATTGCTTCAAAATGCTGGAAAATGTTCCAAAATGGGAATTTTGGGTTGTGTTGGGCAGCCCGAGGGGAACCTGCTGAGGGATCGATTCCGCAGCCTCCAGAGGAGGAACATCCTCGAGCCGCGCCTCAGGGCCAAGTGAGTCACAAAAAATGGGCAAAAACCACAAAAAACTGGGGGGAATTAGGAAATTCGCACAGAAAAACCCAAAATTTACCCAGAAAAACAAAAACATTTGGGGAAAAACCCCACAATTGACACAGAAAACCTCAAAGTTGACACAGAAAAACCCCCAAAAATCAGGAGGGAAATGCAAAATTTACAGAGAAAATCCCAAAATTCAGGGCAAGAAAGCCCCGAAATTTACACTGGAAATGATAAATGTGGGGGAAAACCCCCCAAAATTCACAGGGAAACCCCCAAAATTCACAGGAAACCCCCAAAATTCAGGAAGGAAATGCAAAATTGGCACAGGAAATCCCAGATTTGGGGGAAAACCCCAAAGTTTAGGGAAAAACCCCTAAAATTCACCAGGAAAGCCCCAAAATTCACGGGGAAATCCCAAAATTTTCACAGAAAACCCCAAAATTCACAGAGAAAACCCCAAAATTCAGGGAAAAACCCCCAAAATCTGTGGGGAAACCCCCAAAATACACCAGAAAAATCCCAAAATTCAGGGAAAAAGGTTCCAAAATCCACAGGAAAAACCCCAGAATTTCGGGGGAAAACCCCAAAATGAGCAGAGAAAACCCCAAAAATTCACAGAAAAACCCCCAAATTAATGGGAAAACCCCATGAATTTATGAGAAAAACCCCAAAAATTCACAGAAAAACCCCAAATTTTGCTTTTTTCACCCAGTTTTGTTGCTTTTCTCAGGTTTAAGAGGCGCTACAAGGTGAAGTACGTGGAGAAAAGATCCTTCAGGGCCGTGACGTGAGTATGGGGCACCCCAAACTGGGCACCCCAAAACTGGGGGGACCTCGAGGTTTGGGGACCCCAAAATTTGGGACGACCTTGAAATTTGGGACCCCAAAATTTGGGGACCCTGAAAATGGGGATGCCAAAATTTGGGACCTTGAAATTTGGGGACCCCAGAATTGGGGGGACTCTGAAATGGGGACCCCAAAATTTGGGATCCCCCTGAAATTTGGGGATCCCCAAAATTTGGAGACCCTGAAATTTGGGGACCCTGAAATTTGGGATCCTGAAATTGGGGACCTCAAAATTTGAGACCCTGAAATTGGGGACACCAAAATTTGGGACCCCGAAATTGGGGGGACCCTGAAATTTGGGACCCTGAAATTGGGGACCTCAAAATTTGAGACCCTGAAATTGGGGACACCAAAATTTGGGACCCCCCTGAAATTGGGAACCCTGGAATTGGGGGGACCCTGAATTTGGGACCCCAAAATTTGGGCTCCTGAAATTTGGGACCCCCCTGAAATTTGGGAACCCCCCCCAAAATTGGGGCCCCTCCTGAAATTTGGGGACCCCGAAATTGGAGACCCCCCCCTGAAATTTGGGACACCAAAATTTGGGGACCCCAAAACTGGGGGGGACTCAGAAATTGGGGGGACCTCGAGATTTGGGACCCCAAATTTGGGGGCCCCCCCTGACCCCGTCCCCCATTTCTGTTGCAGGCTCTGACCCAGGACCCCTCCCCAAAATAAAACCTTGGAGCAGCCTCAGGGCCTGGGGGGATTTATTGGGGGGCTGGGGGCATTTGGGGGGGTCTGACCCCAATTTTGGGGGGCTTTGACCTCATTTTAGGGGGGGGTTGGGAACTTGAGGGTCTGGCCTCATTTTGGGGGGCTCTGAACCCATTTTGGGGGGCTTTGAACCCATTTTGGGGGGGCTTTGAACCCATTTTGGGGGGGCTGTTTTGGGAATTCGATGGGGTCTGGGACAATTTTGGGGGATCTGAACCCACTTTGGGGGGCTCTAAACCCATTTTGGGGGGCCTTGAACCCATTTTGGGGATTCTGACCCAAATTTTGGGGGTTCTGAACCCATTTTGGGGGGCTCTAAACCAATTTTGGGGGGCTTTGAAATCATTTTGGGGCGTCTGGGACAATTCTGGGGAGCTCTGAGTCCATTTTGGGGGTGTCTGATTTCATTTGGGGGGGATCCAAACCCATTTTGGGGGGGTCTGAACCCATTTTGGGGGATTCTGACCCCAATTTTGGGGGGTCTGAACCCATTTTGGGGTCTCTAAATCCATTTTGGGGGATTCTGAACCCATTTTGGGGGATTCTGACCCAAATTTTGGGGGGTCTTGAACCCATTTTGGGGTCTCTAAATCCATTTTGGGGGATTCTGACCCCAATTTTGGGGGTCTGGGCCCATTTTGGGGGGGCTTCGACCTCATTTTGGGGGATCTGAACCCATTTTGGGGCTCTAAACCCATTTTTGAGGATTCTCACCCCATTTCTGGGTTTTTTCACCCCATTTTTGGGGGTTCTGAGCCCATTTTTGGGTTTTTTTCACCCCATTTTGGTGTCTCTAAACCCATTTTTTGGGTTTTTTCACCCCATTTTTGGGGATTCTGAGCCCATTTTTTGGTTTTTTCACCCTATTTTTGGCGGTTCTGAGCCCATTTTTGGGTTTTTTCACCCCATTTTTGGGGATTCTGAGCCCATTTTGGGTTTTTTCACCCCATTTTTGGGGGTTCTGAGCCCATTTTTTGGTTTTTTCACCCCATTTTTGGGAATTCTGAGCCCATTTTTTGGTTTTTTCACCCCATTTTGGGGGTTCTGAGCCCATTTTTGGGTTTTTTCACCCCATTTTTGGGGGTTCTGAGCCCCCTTTCCCACAGGGACCCCCCCAAAAATCCACTCAGGTTTTTGTCACCCCTTTATTGACATTTTGGGGGGGCTCTGCCCCCCCCAGCACCTCTGAGCCCCCTCCCCAAAATCAACATTTCCTTCAAATAAATACAAATTTCAATAAATGCACCCCCCCAAAAAAAAAATTAAAGCTCTAAATTAAATTATAAAGGTCTAAAAATGAATTTAAATCTGTTTAAAATTAATAGAAATCCCCCCAAAATTAATATAAATTCTACAAATAATTACAAAGCACCCTAAAATAAATTACACCCCCTAAAATTAATATAAACCCCCTAAAATTAATATAAATCCCCTAAAATTAATATAAACCCCCTAAAATTAATAAACCCTCCCAAAATAAATACAAATCCCCTTTTTAAATAAATACACCCCAAAATAAATAAAAACCTCCCGAAAATAAATACAAATACCTAAGAATAAATACAAATTTCACTGAAATAAATAAAAATTATCCTAAATAATTACAAATTTCACTAAAATAAATAAAAATTATCTTAAATAAATACAAATTTCACTAAAATAAATACAAATACCCCAAAATAAATTCAAATTATCCCAGCCCTGTTTGCACCTGGGGGGACAAAATTAAATCAGGGGAATAAAACGAGGGGGGGAAAAATCAGCAGCAACTTTTGGGGTGAAACCCTGAAATCTGGAGAGTTTGGGGGATCTGAGGATTTTGGGGCTGAATTCCCAAAGGATTTGGGGAGAAATTTCAGATTTTTGGGTCCAGGCTCCTCCCTGGTGTTTGGGTGTAAAATTCTGGAGTTTTGGGAGGAATTTTGGTGGTTTTGGGGCAGAAATTCTGTCCCAAAGTTTGGGAGTTTGGGGCTGAAATTTTGGGGGTTTTGGGGATAAATCTCAGAAATTTGGGGGTGAAATCCTGGAGGTTTTGGGGGAAAAATCCTGGAAATTTGGGGCTGAAATCTCCACAGTTTTGGGGACAAACCCTGGAAATTTAGGGGTGAAATCCTGGGGGATTTGGGGAGAAATCCCAAAAATTTGGGGCTGAAATTTCAGGGGTTTTGAGGCCAAACCCTGGGAATTTGGGGCTGAAATCTCCACAGTTTTAGGGGTGAAATTCCAGCAGTTTTGTCCCCAGAGATTTGGGGACAAACCTCAGAAATTTGGGAATTAAATCTCCCCAGTTCTGGGGACAAACCCTGGGAATTTGGGGCTGAAATCCTCACAGATTTGGGGGTGAAATCCCAACAGTTTTGGGGACAAACCCTGGGAATTTGGGGCTGAAATCTCCACAGTTTTGGGGACAAACCCTGGAAATTTGGGGGTGAAATCTTGGGGGTTTTGGGGAAAATCCCAGAAATTTGGGGCTGAAATCCCCATGAGTTTGGGAACAAACTTTGGGGTTTTGGGGCTGAAATCTTCACAGTTTTGGGTTCCAGCCCCGACAGTTTTGGGGACAAACCCCAGAGATTTGGGGGTGAAATCCCCACAGTTTTAGGGCTGAAATCCCCACATTTTGGGGTCTAAAACCCCAACAGTTTGGGGGTGATCCCTGCTCCTTTTCAGTCCAAATCCTGGCATTTTTGGCTCCAATTCCTGATGATTTTGGTTCCAGTCTTGATGATTTTGCTTCCAATCCTGATGATTTTGGTTCCAGTCTTGATGATTTTGCTTCCAATCCTGATGATTTTGGTTCCAATTCCTGATGATTTTGGTTCCAATTCCTGATGATTTTGGTTCCAATTCCTGATGGTTTTGGTTCCAATCCTGATGATTTTCGCTCCAATTCCCGGCGATTTTGGCGGCTCTGAGCTCCGGCGATTTAGGGGTGAAATCCCAACAGTTGTGGCCCCAAACCCCCCCAGCAGTTTGGGGTGAAATCCCAGCAGTTTTGGGGTGAAATCCCAACGGTTTGGGGTGAAATCCCAACCTTGGGCTCCAGTCCCACCAGTTTGGGACCAAAACTCTCCCAGTTCTGGCTCCAGTCCAAGGCTGAACCCCTGCCCAGTTCCTCTCCTGATTCCAGTCCCAGTCCTGCCCATCCCAATCCGAACCCAGTCCAATCCCAGGCCAATCCCAGTTCAATCCCAGTCCAATCCCAGTCCAATCCCGTTCTGTTTCCTGATCCCAATCCCATCCCAGTCCAATCCCAATCCTGTTTATCCCGGTCCCATCCTAACCCAAATCCCACCGCAGTCCCAATCCTGATTCCGTCCCGATCTAATCCCATCCTGACCCCAACCCTGATCCCAGTCCTGACCCCAACCCTGATCCCATCCCGATCCCGTTCTGACCCCAACCCTGACCCCAAACCCCGATCCCATCACGCGTAGGCCGACTCGCTGCTCTGCGTCCTGCCCAGCGCGGGCACCGATCTCATCGCGATCCAACCCCAATCCCAACCCCAATCCCACCCCAATCCCAAACCTGTCCATCCCAATCCCAAACCCCGATCCCATCACACGTAGGCCGACTCGCTGCTCTGCGTCCTGCCCAGCGCCGGCACCGATCTCATCCATCCCAAATCCCAATCCATCCCCAATCCTGACCCCAAACCCCGATCCCATCACGCGTAGGCCGACTCGCTGCTCTGCGTCCTGCCCAGCGCGGGCACCGATCCCAATCCCACGCCAATCTCAACCCCATCCCGACCCCAATCCCATCCCAATCCCATGCCAGTCTCAATCCCGTCCTGACCCCAATCCCAACCCCAATCCTGACCCCAAACCCCGATCCCATCACGCGTAGGCCGACTCGCTGCTCTGCGTCCTGCCCAGCGTGGGCACCAATCTCAAGCCCGTCCTGACCCCAATCCCACCCCAATCCCAACCCCAAATCCCATCACGCGTAGGCCGACTCGCTGCTCTGCGTCCTGCCCAGCGCGGGCACCGATCCCATCCCAATCCCACGCCAATCTCAATCCCATCCTGACCCCAATCCCACCCCAATTCTGACCCCAAACCCCGATCCCATCACACGTAGGCCGACTCGCTGCTCTGCGTCCTGCCCAGCGCGGGCACCGTTCCCGTCCCCGCCGTCCCCGTCCCCGCCGCCGTCTCCCTGCGGCGCGCGTCCCCCAGGCTCTTGCGGCGCGCGCGGGCCCCGCGGACGGCGGCGCGCACCTTGCGCCAGCCCAGGTGGTTGAGCTCGGCCAGGTTGAGCAGCACGCAGACGCCCGAGACGGCGAACATGAACACCAGGAAGACGCTCTTCTCGGTGGGCCGCGACACGTAGCACTCCACCTCCTTGACGCACGGGTAGCGGTCGCACTCGAAGATGGCCGGCACGTTGAAACCGTACAGGAAGTACTGCCCGCCCAGGAAGCCGATCTCCAGCGCGTTCCTGAACACCACCTGGGCACAGAGGGACAGGTGAGGGACAGGTGAGAGGGGCTGGGGATCTCCAGCGCGTTCCTGAACACCACCTGGGCACAGAGGGACAGGTGAGAGGGGCTGGGGATCTCCAGCGCGTTCCTGAACACCACCTGGGCACAGAGAGACAGGTGAGGGACAGGTGAGAGGGGCTGGAGATCTCCAGCGTGTTCCTGAACACCACCTGGGCACAGAGGGACAGGTGAGAGGGGCTGGGGATCTCCAGCGCGTTCCTGAACACCACCTGGGCACAGAGAGACAGGTGAGGGACAGGTGAGAGGGGCTGGGGATCTCCAGGGTGTTCCTGAACACCACCTGGGCACAGAGAGACAGGTGAGGGACAGGTGAGAGGGGCTGGGGATCTCCAGCGCGTTCCTGAACACCACCTGGGCACAGAGGGACAGGTGAGAGGGGCTGGAGATCTCCAGTGCGTTCCTGAACACCACCTGGGCACAAAATTGCCACAAAATGGACACCTCTGTGCACCCACCTGTATGACGTAGAAGCGGGAGATGCCCTCCTGCCGCTTCCCCTTGGCGCTGCGCGCCGCCGCCCTCCCCGGTGCCATCCCCACCTCAGGGGGCTCCTCCTTGGGCACCCCGCCAGGTGTTTTTACACCTCTTATTTTTTAACTATTTATATTTTTACTTATTTCTACTTCTGCCTCTATATTTTTTAACCTCTATTTTTAGGGTTTTTTTTTTTTTTTTTTTTTCACCCGTTTTCCCCCGCTTCACCCACCTGTATGACGTAGAAGCGGGAGATGCCCTCCTGCCGCTTCCCCTTGGCGCCACGTGCCGGTGCCCTCACCGGTGCCATGCCCACCTCCTCCTTGGGCACCCCACCAGGTGTTTTTACACCTCTATTTTTTATTATTTACATTTTTACTTATTTCTACTTCTGCCTCTATATTTTTAGGGTTTTTTTTTTACCTGTATTTTTAGGGTTTTTTCCACCCGTTTTCCCCCGCTTCACCCACCTGTATGACGTAGAACCTGGAGATGCCCTCCTGCCGCTTCCCCTTGGCGCCGCGCGCCGCCGCCCTCGGTGCCGCCGCGCCCAGCTCGGGGGGCTCCTCCTTGGGCACCCCCTCGGCGCCCAGGCCGCCGTTGGGGCGCGGCCGGCGCGGCTCCAGCAGCGGCTGCAGGAAGGAGCAGCGGCGCTCGCGCTGCTTGGCCGCCTGGTGCACCGAGTAGGTGATGAAGCACAGGCTGGGCGTGCACACCAGGATGATCTGGAACACCTGCGGCGCAAAGAACCCGGGGTAAAAATAAAAAACCCGTTCGGGTTTGAGCGGAATTCACGTCCCGGAGCGCGGGGGATCGGCGTGCGGGCTGGCTGCAGAGCCTGAGCGCGGAGAAACGGCCTGAGGGATGGACAGAGGGACGGGGAGTGACCAGCAGGGTCCTGGGGATGGACAGAGGGACAGGGAGTGACCAGCAGGGTGCTGGAGATGGACAGAAGGACAGGGAGTGACCACGAGGGTCCTGGGGATGGACAGAGGGACGGGGAGTGACCAGCAGGGTGCTGGAGATGGACAGAGGGACGGGGAGTGACCAGCAGGGTCCTGGGGATGGACAGAGGGACAGGGAGTGACCACGAGGGTGCTGGGGATGGACAGAGGGACAGGGAGTGACCAGCAGGGTCCTGGGGATGGACAGAGGGACAGGGAGTGACCACGAGAATCCAGGGAATGACCAGCAGGGTCAGCAGGGACAGGGAGTGACCAGCAGGGTCCTGGGGATGGACAGAGGGACAGGGAGTGACCATGAGGGTCCTGGGGATGGACAGAGGGACAGGGAGTGACCAGCAGGGACAGGGAGTGACCAGCAGGGTCCTGGAGATGGACAGAGGGACAGGGAATGACCAGCAGGGTCCTGGAGATGGACAGAGGGACAGGGAGTGACCATGAGGGTCCTGGGGATGGACAGAGGGACAGGGAGTGACCACAAGGGTGCTGGGGATGGACAGAAGGACAGGGAGTGACCACGAGGGTGCTGGGGATGGACAGAGGGACAGGGAGTGACCAGCAGGGTCCTGGAGATGGACAGAGGGACAGGGAGTGACCATGAGGGTCCTGGGGATGGACAGAGGGACAGGGAGTGACCAGCAGGGTCCTGGAGATGGACAGAGGGACAGGGAGTGACCAGCAGGGTCCTGGAGATGGACAGAGGGACAGGGAGTGACCAGCAGGGTCCTGGGGATGGACAGAGGGACAGGGAGTGACCATGAGGGTCCTGCGGATGGACAGAGGGACAGGGAGTGACCAGCAGGGACAGGGAGTGACCAGCAGGGTCCTGGGGATGGACAGAGGGACAGGGAGTGACCAGCAGGGTCAGGGACACAGAATCTGCTGCGAGAGCGGCTCAGCCCGACCCAGGGATTCTCTCTGGTAAAGAAGAACCAGCAGCAAAAGTCACAGGAAATTCCTAACAATGAAAATGGGAAATTTTGGAGATGTGAAATGTTAAAAATGTGAAATTTTGGAGATGTGAAATTTTGAAGATGAGGAATTTTGAAGATGTGAAATTGTGTGCAGGTGGATTTGAGAAGGAGATAAAAAGGGACCTGAAATTTCCAATTCCCACATTTCATTTTAGGGGAACGATTCCCACGTGCGTCCAGCACTGGAATGAACATTTTTTTATAATTTTCACCAAAGTTTTGGGATTTGATTTTTGGTTTTGAGTTCTGATTTTTGGTTTGGGTTCTGATGTTTGGTTTTGGGTTCTGGTTTTTGGTTTTGGATTCTGATTTTTGGTTTTGGGTTCTGATTTTTGGTTTTGAGTTCTGATTTTTGGTTTTGAGCTGTAATTTTTATTTTTGTGTTCTGGTTTTTGGTTTGGGTTCTGATTTTTGGTGTCGGGTTCCGATTTTCGGTTTTGAGTTCTGATTTTTGGTTTTGAGCTGTAGTTTTTGTTTTTGGGCTCTGGATTTTGGTTTGAGGTCTGATTTTTGGTTCTGACTTTTGTTTTTGGGTTCTGATTTTCGGTTTTTGGGTTCCGATTTCGAGCTGTAATTTTTGTTTTTGCGCTCCGGGTTTTGGTTCGGTTCCCGTGCCCCTCGCTGCGGCCGTACCCAGTAGCGGATGTGCGAGATGGGGAAGGCCTTGTCGTAGCAGGCCTGGTTGCAGCCCGGCTGCAGCGTGTTGCACATGAACATCGTCTGCTCGTCCTCGTAAACCGTCTCGCCCACGATGGCCACGATCAGGATGCGGAAAATGACCACAACCGTCAGCAGGATCCTGGGGAGGGGACAGAAAAGTGACCACCGTGGTCAGCATGGTCAGGGAATGACCACGACCCTCAGCAGGATCGTGGGGAGGGGACAGAAAAGTGACCACCATGGTCAGCATGGTCAGGGAATGACCACGACCCTCAGCAGGATCCTGGGGAGGGGAAATGGACACAGGGAATGGTCAGCGGGGTCAGCATGGTCAGGGAATGACCACGACCCTCAGCAGGATCCTGGGGAGGGGACAGAAAAGTGACCACCGTGGTCAGCATGGTCAGGGAGTGACCAGCGGGGTCAGGGAGTGACCACCACCGTCAGCAGGATGCTGGGGAGGGGACAGAAAAGTGACCACCATGGTCAGCGGGGTCAGGGAGTGACCAGCAGGGTCAGGGAAATGGACACGGAATGACCAGCGGGGACAGGGAATGACCAGCAGGGACAGGGAGTGACCAGCAGGGACAGGGAATGACCAGCGGGGTCAGGGAAATGGACACAGGGAATGACCAGCAGGGACAGGGAGTGACCAGCAGGGACAGGGAAATGGACACGGAATGACCAGCAGGGACAGGGAGTGACCAGCAGGGACAGGGAATGACCAGCAGGGTCAGGGAAATGGACACAGGGAATGACCAGAAGGGACAGGGAGTGACCAGCAGGGTCAGCAGGGTCACAGAAACGGACACAGGGACAAGGACAGCAGAGTGACCACCGTGGTCAGCAGGATCCAGGGACAGGGACAGGTGTGGTGGGGAGGGGTCTGCACCAGGGGTGACACCTGGGTGGCACCTGGGGGATTGGGGTGACACCAGAGTGACACCTGGGGCTGGGTGGGTCCCACGTGGCCTTGTCCCCCTCCCCAGCCTGGCTCACCTGGGCCAGCCCAGGTCTCCCCTGGCCGTTCCCGGTGTCACCTGGGCTCACCTGGCCAGCGCCACGTGGCCGTGCTGGTGCTGCCGCAGGGACCGTGGGCGGCCCTGAGCCACCAGGGTCACCTGGGGCCACCTGGGCACACCTGGGGCCACCTGGGCACACCTGGGGCGCACCTGGGGCCACCTGGGCACACCTGGGTCACACCTGTGCCCCCCAGTCCCACCCGGGTCACACCAGTGCCACTCCAGTGTCACTCCAGTGTCACCAGTGTCACGCCAGTGTCACCTGCTGCCCGAGGGGAGGTGACAACGAGGAGGGGACAGCGGCGGGGGGGAGGTCCTGGGGGTTTGGGAGGGGAATTTTGGGTCCTGGAGGGGGGGGGGGGGGAGGGATTTGGGGGGATTCCAGATGGATTTGGGGGTCCCAGGGGGGATCTAAGTGGATTTAGGGGGTCCCAGGTGGGGACCCGGGGGCATTTGGGGTGGATTTGAGGTGGATTCAGGGGTCCCGGGGGGGGATTTGGGGGTCCCCAGGGGAATTTGGGAAGGATTTAGGGGATCCCTGGGGGAATTTGGGGTGGATTTGGGGTCCCGGGGGTGGATCCGGGGGTCCCGGGGATGGACTTGAGGTGAATCTGGGGGTCCAGGGGTGGATTTTGGGGAGGATCTGGGGGTCCAGGGGTGGATTTGGGGTCCCGGGGATGGATTTGGGGTGAATCCGGGGGTCCAGGGGTGGATTTAGGGATGGATTTGGGGTCCCGGGGGTGGATTTGGGGTCTCGGGGGTGGATTTTGGGGTGGATTTGGGGGTCTCGCGGGTGGGATTGGGGGAGGATCCGGGGGTCTCTGACCTGCCGATCATGGTGGAGTGCTGCTGCACCGCCGCCTCCAGCAGCCGCTCCAGGATGGTCCATTCGCCCATGGCTCCGGCCCGGGGGGCAACGGGACCCCCCGGGAACCCCGAGACCCCCGGGAACCTCCGGGACCCCCCCGGGACCCCTCGGGGACCCCTCGGGACCCCCCCGGGACCCCCCGGTTCAGGCGCGGCGCCCCCCGCGCCCCCCCCGCCCCCCGGGATCGGGCGGATCCAGCGGAACCCCGGGATCCATCCGAGCGCTGGGGGAGGGGAGGGGCGGGACTGGGAGCGACTGGGAGGGGACTGGGAGCACTGGGGACACGGGGGGAGGGGCTGGGAGGGACTGGGAGGGGATTGGGAGGGACTGGGAGGGACTGGGAGGGGGATTGGGATAAACTGGGAGGGGACTGGGAGCGCTGGGGACGCTGGGGAGGGAGTGGGAGGAGATTGGGATAAACTGGGAGGGGATTGGGATAAACTGGGAGGGACTGGGATAAACTGGGAGGGACTGGGAATTGGTTTCACTGCTCCCGTACTGGTCCCGTACTGGTTTCAGTGGTCCCGTACTGGTTTCAGTGATCCCGTACTGGTTTCAGCGGTCCCGTATTGGTTTCGGTGGTTCTGTACTGGTTTCACTGGTCCCGCACTGGTTTCGCTGGTCCCGCACTGGTCTCACTGGTCCCGCACTGGTCTCACTGGTCCCATACTGGTTTCGGTGGTCCCGCACTGGTCTCACTGGTCCCGTACTGGTCTCACTGGTCCCGCACTGGTTTCGCTGGTCCCGCACTGGTCTCACTGGTCCCATACTGGTTTCACTGGTCCCGCACTGGTCTCACTGGTCCCATACTGGTTTCGCTGGTCCCGCCCCTCCGGCGCATGCGCAGTTGCCGCCATGGCGCCGCTCCGAGTCCATGTCCTTTACTGGTACCGGGGGGGCCCAAACTGGGGGGGGGCCCAATTATGGGGGGGGGGGGGGGGGTCCCTGATCCTGGGGGGGTCCCCAGTTATGGGGGGGGGGGGGGGGTCCCTGATCCTGGGGGGGGGGCCCCAATTCTGGGGGGGTGGGTGCCGTTAATCCTGGGGGGCGTGTCCCCAGTTCTGGGTTTGTCCCCAGTCCCGGGTGAGGGTCCCCAATTCTGGGTGAGGGTCCCCGGTTCTGGTGAGGGTCCCCAATTCTGGGTGAGGGTCCCCGGTTCTGTTTGAGGGTCCCCAATTCTGGTGAGGGTCCCCAATTCTGGATGGGGGGTCCCAAAATCTGGGAGGGGTCCCCAATTCCAGGGGTCTCCCCAATTCTGGGTGAGGGTCCCTAATTCTGGTGAGGGTCCCCGGTTCTGGATGGGGGTCCCCGGTTCTGGTGAGGGTCCCCAATTCTGGGTGAGGGTCCCCGGTTCTGGTGAGGGTCCCCAGTTCTGGGTGAGGGTCCCCGGTTCTGGATGGGGGTCCCCAATTCTGGGTGAGGGTCCCCGGTTCTGGATGGGGGTCCCCAATTCTGGGTGAGGGTCCCCGGTTCTGGGTGGGGGTCCCCAATTCTGGGTGAGGGTCCCCAATTCTGGGTGGGGGTCCCCAATTCCAGGGGTCTCCCCAATTCTGGGTGGGGGTCCCCAATTCTGGGTTTATCCCCAGTTCTGGGCGGGGGGGGGTCCCCAATCCTAAAATGGGTCGGGGGTCCCATTTTAACCCCCCCCCCCCACTGCCCATCCCCCAGCGGAGCCTGAGGCTACAAACCCAAGGTGAGCCCCTCCCCCACCTCCCTTTTCTGACGCCCCCTCCCCAAATTCCCGGGGGGGGGAAAACACCCCAAAATATCCGTGGGGAGCCCCCTCCCCATTGGAGCCCCCTCCCCAAATTGCAGTTTGTGAAACTGAAGCAGGAGCTGGAGCGGCGCTTCCCGGGAGCCCTGGACGTGGTGGGGCGGGGGGTCCCCAAATTTGGGGCGGGGGTCCCCGAATCTGGGGGGGTCTGGGGTGGTTTGGGGCTGGGGTCCCCAAATTTGGGGTTCTGGGGGATCCCAAATTTGGGGGGGTCTGGGGTGATTTGGGTCTGGGGTCCCCAAGTTTTGAGGGTCTGGGGTGGTTTGGGGCTGGGGTCCCCAAATTTGGGGGTGGAACCCAGAGGATTTTGGGGGGAACCTTGGGATTTTTTGGGGTGGGGTCTCGGGGGATTTTGGGGCGATTTTTGGGGTTTTTGGGGTGGGGTCCCCAGGGGGGATTTTGGGGGAATTTTTGGGATTTTTTTGGGACGAGGTCCCAGGGGGGATTTTGGGGGGGATCTCAGAGTTTTTTGGGGTGGAATCCAGAGAATTTTTGGGGGGAACCTTGGGATTTTTGGGGTGGGGTCTCCAGGGCAGATTTTGGGGGGATTTTGGGGGTTTTTTTGGGGTGGGGTCCCTAGGGGGGTTTTTGGGGTGGAATCCAGAGGGGATTTTGGGGGGATTTTTTGGGGTGGGGTCCCCAGGGGTGATTTTGGGGGGGATCCAGAGGATTTTAGGGGGATTTTTGGGGATTTTTTGGGGTGGGGTCCCCAGGGGTGATTTGGGGGGGGATCCAGAGGGTTTTAGGGGGATTTTTGGGGGCTTTTGGGCTGGAATCCAGAGGGGATTTTGGGGGGATTTTTGGGGGTTTTTTGGGGTGGGGTCCCAGGGGGGATTTTGGGGTGTCTCAGCTGCCCCCCCCCCCTCACCCCCAGACTGGCCAGGGCACCCCGGAGGTGACGGGATGGTTTGAGGTGACCGTGGGGGGACACCTGGTCCACTCCAAAAAGGTGCGTGCCCCTCCCCCACCCCACCCCCCCATTTTGGGGTCCCTGTCCCAGTTTTGGGGTCCCCATCCCCAATTTTGGGGCGTCCCCCTCCCCAGAACGGCGATGGCTTCGTGGACAGCGACCCCAAACTGCTCAAGATCGTGGCCGCCATCGAGTCCTGCCTGGCCTAGGCCCCGCTAGGGGGGGTGCTGTCGCGACATGTCACGATAGAGCGCGAGATATTGGCAGATATTGCACAGTATCGGGGGTTATCGCGGGATATCGCGATATATCGGGGAATATCAGTGAATATCGTGATATAGCGCCAGATATCGGCGGATATATCCCGATATATCGGGAGACATCGATTGATGTCGGCGGATATATCGGGGAATATCAATGAATATTGTGATACAGCGCCAGATGTCGGTGGCTATATCGCGATATATTGGGAGATATTGATGGATCTTGCCATTTATTGGGTGATATTGGGATATATTTCTGTATATTGTGATATATTGGGAGATATCAGGAGATATCACCAGATATTGTGATATATCAGGAGGTATTTGGAGATATCGCTGGATATCACGATATATTGAGAGATATCAGGAGATACCACCAGATATCACGATACATCAGGAGATATCAGGAGATACCACCAGATATCACAATACATCAGGAGATATCACGATATATCGCGAGCTATCGCCGGATATCCGCCGCCATCGGGACATGTCGCGACAGCGCTGCCCCCCCAGCCCCGCCCCCCCCGCGCTCCATGACGGGAATCGCCGAAACGCCGCCGGCACCGGGCGCTGCCCTGACCCCGCACGGGGGGGAAATGGGGCTGGGGGCGGCACAGCCCACCCCAAACCCACCCAGAATCCCATAAATCCCACCCTGAGCCCACCCTAATCCTCCAAATCCCACCCAAAACCCCTCAGATCACACCCAAAATCCCTTCATTCCACCCTAAACCCTCTGAGCCCACCCTAAATCCTCAAATTTCACCCCAAAATCCCTTCATTCCACCCTAAACCCTCTGAGCCCACCCTAAACCCTCTAAATCCCACCCTAAATCCTCAAATTTCACCCCAAAATCCCTTCATTCCACCCTAAACCCTTCAAATCCCACCCCAAATCCCTCTGAGCCCGCCCTAAATCCTCAAATTTCACCCCAAAATCCCTCTGAGCCCACCCTAATCCCATCCTAAATCCTCAGATTCCACCCTAAATCCTCAAATCCCACCCTAAATCCCTCTGAGCCCACCCTGATCCCACCCTAAATCCTCAAATTTCACCCCAAATCCCTTCATTCCACCCCAAACCCCTAAAATCCCACCCTAAATCCCTCAAATTTCACCCCAAACCCCTCAAATCCCACCCAAAGCCCCTCAGATTCCACCCAAAACCCTCAAATTTTGCCCTAAATCCCTCAAATTTCACTCAAAATCCCCCAAATCCCACCCTAAATCCCTTCATTCCGCCCTAAACCCTCAAATCCCACCCAAAACCCCTCAGATTTCACCCCAAATCCCACCCTAAATATTTCATTCCGCCCCAAACCCTTCCTATCCCACCCCAAAATCTTTTCCCTCTCCCCAAAATTCCCTTTTTTACCCCCAAATCCTTCCCCTGGCTCCGGCTCCTCCTTTCCCCGAGCTGCCTTCGCCCTTTTGGGCCAAATTCGGCTTTTTTTGGGATTTTCCTTCCACAGAACTCTCCCTGACAGGCTGGAAAATGGGAAAAACTCTTTTAAACCACTGAAAATACTCAATTATTTTATTATTTCCTCATTTATTTGTTCTTCACCCTCCATTTTGTGGCCTTTTGGGAATAAAAGATCCAAAATTTGAGCCAGATTTGGGCTGGTTTTGGTTTTAAGTGGTTTTAGGAGGAGCTGAGGGAGGAGGGATGGGGGATGTGCTCTTTAAAATTCCTTTTTATTGCTTAATCCTAAAAACCAGATTTGTGGAATTGTGAAATTGTTCATTTTGGGAATAAAAGGATGGATTTGGTTTGGGGTTTTGGGGTTTGTTTGAGGGTTTTTTGGGATCAACACACTTTGAGTTTTTCAAAGTGTCATCCACTTACTTAATCCTAAAAATAATTCAATCGGGGACTTGCTCCTCTTGGGAATAAAAGATGGAAAACCAAGAAGGTTTTGGTTGGTTTTATGGATTTTTTGGGGTTTTTTTTGGTTGGTTTTGTGGGGGTTTTTTATTGGTTTTGTGGGGTTTTTTTGGGATCCTATTGAGTGTTTTCATGGGAAAAGGGAAATGATGCCTCACTCCCAGCTCTTCCAAACTCTATTTTCTTTCTTAAACGCCAAAACTGAACATCCCAGAGTTGGGAAATTATAGAATTTATGGAATTTTGAGGTGGAAAAATCTCCCAGATCCCCTCAGGCCCCTCACGGCGCCCAAGATGGCGGCGCAGCCTCACTCCAAGGTCTCCCAAACTCTGTCCTTTATCCTAAACCCCCCCAAACAGAACATCCCAGAGTTGGGAAATTATGGAAATTACAGTAATTATGGAATTTATCAAATGATGGAATTCTGAGGCGGAAAAAGCTCCGGGATCCCCTCAGGCCCTCACGGCGCCCAAGATGGCGGCGCGGCCTCACCTCAGCCGACCCCCCCCGTTCCCGCCCCGCCGCGCGCGGGGCACGACGGGAACCGCCCTCAGCCGGGACCCGCCATTTTCTGCCGGGAAAGGCGGGAAGGGGGAGATCGAAGCCGCCGCAGCTGCACCGCGGGACCCGCACGGCTCCAGCGCCGCCGCCAGCGCCGCTCGCAGGTACCGGGGGCGCGGCGGCGGTCGGGGGTCGGTACCGGGGAGCGGTGGGGGGGAAGCACCGGGAAGGCTCCGGTACCGGGGGAGGTGTGGGGGGGGGGCCGGGGTCGCCTGAGGAGACGCTGCTCCTTAGTCCCGCCTTCCGTGCGGTGCCGGGCGCTGATTGGCCAGCGGGCCGCGACGTGATTGGCCGCGAGGCACGTCTATCAAAGGCAGGGCGCGTGAGCGCCGCCGCCCCGGCGAATCAGCGGGGGCTTCGCGGAGGTTTCTGGGTGTTGTAGTTCGCGGTCGCGCCTGCGTCACGCTCAACCAATCAGGCGCTGGGAAACGATCACGTGACGAGGCGCGGGGCGCTGCTGGGAGTTGTAGTCGCGTAGGCCGCGCGCGGCCCTCTCTCCCGGTTTTTCCCGTTTTTCCCGTTTTTTTCCCTCGTTTCTCTCCCCGCGCTCAGGCTGTGACGGCCCGGGATGGCCCGCACCAAGCAGACGGCTCGGAAATCCACCGGCGGCAAAGCGCCGCGCAAGCAGCTCGCCACCAAGGCGGCCCGGAAGAGCGCGCCGTCCACGGGGGGCGTCAAGAAACCGCATCGCTACCGGTAACTGGGGAGACTGGGGGGGACTGGGAGGGACTGGGGATACTGGGAGGGACTGGGAGGGACTGGGGATACTGGGAGGGACTGGGGATACTGGGAGGGACTGGGGATACTGGGAGGGACTGGGAGGGACTGGGGATACTGGGAGGGACTGGGATGGACTGGGGATACTGGGAGGGACTGGGGATACTGGGAGGGACTGGGATGGACTGGGGATACTGGGAGGGACTGGGAGGGACTGGGGATACTGGGAGGGACTGGGAGGGACTGGGGATACTGGGAGGGACTGGGAGGGACTGGGGACACTGGGAGGGACTGGGAGGGACTGGGGATACTGGGAGGGACTGGGAGGGACTGGGGATACTGGGAGGGACTGGCGAAACTGGGAGGGACTGGGGGAACTGGGGGTGTCAAGAAACCGCATCGCTACCGGTAACTGGGGAGACTGGGGGGGACTGGGAGGAACCGGGGGTGATACTGGGGGGACCGGGGATACTGGGAATACTTGAAGGGACACTGAGGGACTGGGGACACTGGGAGGGACTGGGGGATACTGGGGACACTGGGACACGGAGGGGACACAGGTGGGACACAGGGCCACACGTGGGTGACAACGACACAGGCGGGTCTCAGGAGTGACACAGGTGAGTCACAGCGATAAGGAGGGGACACAGGTGAGTGACAGGGACAGAGGGGGGACGCAGGTGGGACGTAGGCTCAGGGAGGCGACAGTGACACAGGTGGGACACAGGGACAGGGAGGGGACAAAGGGGATGGCACAGGTGAGTGACAGGGACATGGGTGGGACACAGGTGGGTCATAAGGACAGGGAGGGGACACGGGAGGATCACAGTGACACAGGTGGGACACAGGAGTGACACAGATGGGACACAGGTGAGCGTCAGCCCCTGGGGGTGTCCCATCAGTGTCCCCAATGTCCCCGTGTGTGCGTCCCCAGCCCCGGGACGGTGGCGCTGCGCGATGGGGGTGACACAGGTGGGTGACAGTGGCAGGGAGGGGACACAGGTGTGTGACAGGGACACAGGTGGGACACAGGTGAGCGTCAGTGTCCCCAATGTCCCCGCGTGTGCGTCCCCAGCCCCGGGACGGTGGCGCTGCGCGAGATCCGGCGCTATCAGAAATCCACGGAGCTGCTGATCCGGAAGCTTCCGTTCCAGCGGCTGGTGCGGGAGATCGCGCAGGACTTCAAAACCGACCTGCGCTTCCAGAGCGCCGCCATCGGGGCGCTGCAGGTGAGGGACACACCTGGGCAGGTGAGGGACACACCTGGGGACAGCTGGGTACTGACAGGGACAGCCCGAACTGGGACAGCGACACCCCAAAACCGACCTGCGCTTCCAGAGCGCCGCCATCGGGGCGCTGCAGGTGAGGGACACACCTGGGCAGGTGAGGGAAACCTGGGGACACACCTGGGGACAGCTGGGCAGGGCTAGAACACACCTGGGTACTGACAGGGACAGCCCCAAACCAAGCTGCGCTTCCAGAGCGCTGCCATCGGGGCGCTGCAGGTGAGGGACACACCTGGGACAGGTGAGGGACACACCTGGGGACACCTGGGACACACCTGGGTACCAACAGTGACAGCCCAAATAGGGGAATTGTGGGCGGGGCTAAACCCAAATAAGGGAGTGTGGGTGTGGCTACACCCAAATAAGGGAATTGTGGGTGTGGCTACTCCAAATATGAGAAAGTGGGTGTGGCTAAACACGAATAAGGGAATTGTGGGTGTGGCTACACCCAAATAAGGACATGTAGGTGTGGCTTCCAGAGCACCACCACGAGGGACACACCTGGACAGGTGAGGGACACACCTGGATACACTTGGGGCACACCTGGGGACAGCTGGGCACACCTGGGACACGCCTGTGAATGTCACACCTGTGAATGTCACACCTGTGAATGTCACACCTGTCCCTTACCTGTGCAGGAGGCGAGCGAGGTGTACCTGGTGGGGCTGTTGGAGGACATGGGGACATGGGGGTGGGACAGACGGACAGGTGACGCCATGGGTGACACACCTGTGTCACACCTGTCCCTTACCTGTCCCCAGGAGGCGAGCGAGGCGTACCTGGTGGGGCTCTTGGAGGACACGGGGACATGGGGGTGGGACAGATGGACAGGTGACCCCATGGATGACACACCTGTGAATGTCACACCTGTGTCACACCTGTCCCCAGGAGGCGAGCGAGGCGTACCTGGTGGGGCTGTTGGAGGACACGGGGACATGGGGGTGGGACAGACGGACACGGGGGTGGGACAGACGGACAGGTGACGCCATGGATGACACACCTGTGTCACACCTGTCCCCAGGAGGCGAGCGAGGCGTACCTGGTGGGGCTCTTGGAGGACACGGGGGTGGGACAGACGGACACGGGGGTGGGACAGACGGACAGGTGACGCCATGGGTAACACACCTGTGTCACACCTGTCCCTTACCTGTCCCCAGGAGGCGAGCGAGGCGTACCTGGTGGGGCTCTTGGAGGACACGGGGACACGGGGGCGGGACAGACGGACACGGGGGTGGGACAGACGGACAGGTGACGCCATGGGTGACACACCTGTGTCACACCTGTCCCTTACCTGTCCCCAGGAGGCGAGCGAGGCGTACCTGGTGGGGCTCTTGGAGGACACGGGGACACGGGGGCGGGACAGACGGACACGGGGGTGGGACAGACGGACAGGTGACGCCATGGATGACACACCTGTGTCCCTTACCTGTCCCCAGGAGGCGAGCGAGGCGTACCTGGTGGGGCTGTTCGAGGACACCAACCTGTGCGCCATCCACGCCAAGCGCGTCACCATCATGCCCAAGGACATCCAGCTGGCGCGGCGGATCCGCGGCGAGCGCGCCTGAGCGCGGCCGGGGAGAATTCCCCCAGATTCGGGCAAACCCGGCAATCTCGGGAATTTCGGGATTCTCGGAATTCCGGGAGTTTCCGGGATCCCGGAGCGCCGCGAGTTTGGGGCGGGTTCCTCCCGTTTTTGTACAATTGGGGGTTCCACGTTTTTCTACGCGAGGGTTTTTTGGGGGGGAACGGGAATTCCTTGGGCAAAAAATGGGAATTTTTGGGGGGGAAAAATCGGGAATTTTTTGGGGCAAAAAATGGGAATTTTTCAGGGGAAGAACTGGGAATATTTTTGTGGGGGATGTGGGAATATTTTTGGGGGAAAAGAGGAATTTTGGGGGGGGGAAATGGGAAATTTTTTGGAGGAAAATGGGAATATTTTTGTGGGAAAAACAGGATTTTTGGGGGAGAGAACGGGAATTTTTGGGGGGAAAACTGGGTTTTTTTGGGAAAAAAATGGGATTTTTTTTTTTTGAAAAGATGGGAATTTTGGGGGGGAAATTGGGGGAAAAAATTGGGAATTTTTGGGAGCAATTGGGAAATTTTTTGGAGGAAAATGGGAATTTTTGGGGGGGAGAAATGGAATTTTTTGGGGCAGAAAATGGGAATCTTTGGGGGGAAGAAAATGGGAACTTTGGGGGGGAAACAGGAAATTTTTCGGGGAAAAACGGGAATTTTTGGGGGGGGCAGGAAAATGGGGAATTTTGGGGGGGAAAAAATGGGAATTTTGGGGGGATGTCGGTGCTGCCCTGTTGGAATAAAGAGAAAATCCCACGGAAAATTCGGGATTTTTTTTTTTTTTTCATTCCCTCCCCCCAAAATCTCTGGGGGTGTCCCCAAGGTGCCACCACCCCTCCAGGGGTCCCCAAGGTGTCCCCAAGGTGCCACCAGGGCTCTGGGGGTGTCCCCAAAGGTCTGGGGGTGTCCCCAGGGTGCCACCAGGGGTCAGGAAGTGTCCCCAAAGTGCCACCAGGTGTCCCAAGGTCGCCGCTGTCCCCTCCCCGCTGTCCCCACCCGGGGCAGAGTCCAGGCCGGGCGGTGCCACCTGTGCCAGGTGTGTCCCCAGTGTCCCCAATGTCCCCAACCCCCCCCACAATGTCCCTTATCAGTCCCTTATCAACGTCCGGACCCCGCCCTGGGAGGGGCAGGAACTGGGGGGGCCCCGGGGCTATAAAGGGACCCCGGTGCCACCTGTGCCACCGTTGTCACCTCGTTGTCACCTCTTTGTCACCGCTGCCACCCCACCATGGCGTTCGTGCCCCCACCCGGGTACCAGTCCTACTACAACCCGGTGGGTACCCCGAAAATGGGGAGGGGGCGCCCCGAAATGGGGCTGGGGGGGTCTGTGGGACATTGGGGGGTCCTTGGGAGGGACACTTTGGGGTCCCTGTCACCCTGCTGGGGACATTTGGGGTCCCTGTCACCCCAAAAAATGGGGGGAAGGGGTTTTGGAAGGGGTCTCTGGGACATTTGGGGGTCATTGTCACCCCGAAATGGGGCTGGGGGCACCCTGAAAATGAGGAGGGATTGGGGAGGGGTCCCTGTCACCCTGATGGGGACATTTTGGGGTCCCTGGGGACATTTGGGGTCCCCCTGACCCCAAAAACCAGGTGGGAAAAGGTCTGGGGGGTCCCTGTCACCATTTTGGGGTCCCTGTCCCCCTTGTGGGGACATTTGGGGTCCCAATGACCCCAAAACCGGGGGGAGGGGGTTTTGGGGGGTCCCTGTCACCATTTTGGGGCCCCTGGAGCCATTTTGGGGGGTCCCTGACCCCCTGTTGGGGACATTTTGGGGTCCCCGGTGCCATTTTGGGTCCCTGGTGCCATTTGGGGACCCCCTGACCCCAAAAACCGGGGGGAGGGGGTTTTGGGGGGGTCCCTGTCCCCATCGGGCCCCCCTGACCCCCCGTTTCCGTGCCCCCCCCAGCCCCTGTCACTATTTTGGGGGGTCCCTGTCCCCATCGGGCCCCCCTGTCCCCATTCGGGACCCCCCTGTCCCCATTTCGGGGGGTCCCTGTCCCCATTTCGGGGGGTCCCTGTCCCCATCGGGCCCCCCTGTCCCCATTTCGGGGGGTCCCTGTCCCCATTTGGGGTCCCTGTCCCCATTTCGGGGGGGTCCCTGTCCCCACTGTGCCCCCCTGACCCCCGTTTCCGTGCCCCCCCCAGCCCCTGTCACTATTTTGGGGGGGTCCCTGTCCCCATTCGGGACCCCCTGTCCCCATTTTGGGGGGTCCTTGTCCCCATTCGGGACCCCCTGCCCCCATTTCGGGGTCCCTGTCCCCATTTGGGGTCCCTGTCCCCATTTTGGGGGGTCCCTGTCCCCATTCGGGACCCCCCTGTCCCCATTTTGGGGGGTCCCTGTCCCCATTTGGGGTCCCTGTCCCCATTTCGGGGGGTCCTTGTCCCCATTTTGGGGTCCCTGTCCCCATTTCGGGGGGTCTCTGTCCCCATTCGGGTCCCCCTGTCCCCATTTCGGGGGGTCCCTGTCCCCACTGTGCCCCCCTGACCCCCCGTTTCTGTGCCCCCCAGCCCCTGCCCTACGTGGCCCCGGTGCCCGGGGGGCTCTGGCCGGGCATGGCCGTGAGCGTGCAGGGCGTGGTGAGAGCGCAGGCGGAGCGGTAATGCCGGGGGGACTGGGATAAACTGGGAGGGACTGGGAGGGACTGGGGGGGACTGGGAGGGGACTGGGAGGGACTGGGGGGGACTGGGAGGGGATTGGGAGGGACTGGGAGGGGACTGGGAGGGACTGGGATAAACTGGGATAGACTGGGAGAGAATTTGGGGAGATTGGGAGGGGATTTGGGGACATTTAAGGGGGGATTTGAGGGACTGGGAGGGACTGGGATGGGATTGGGGGGCACTGGGAGGGACTGGGAAGGACTGGGGGGGACTGGGAGGGACTGGGGGGGACTGGGAGGGGATTGGGAGGGGACTGGGAGGGACTGGGATAAACTGGGATAGACTGGGAGAGAATTTGGGGAGATTGGGAGGGGATTTGGGGACATTTAAGGGGGGATTTGAGGGACTGGGAGGGACTGGGATGGGATTGGGGGGCACTGGGAGGGACTGGGAAGGACTGGGAGGGACTGGGAGGGACTGGGAGGGACTGGGGGGGACTGGGAGGGGATTGGGAGGGGACTGGGAGGGACTGGGATAAACTGGGATAGACTGGGAGAGAATTTGGGGAGATTGGGAGGGGATTTGGGGACATTTAAGGGGGGATTTGAGGGACTGGGAGGGACTGGGATGGGATTGGGGGGCACTGGGAGGGACTGGGAAGGACTGGGAGGGACTGGGAGGGGATTGGGAGGGAAGTGGGGACATTTTGGGGGGGATTTGGGGGGAATTGGGGCACTGGGAGGGACTGGGAGGGGACTGGGAGGGACTGGGAGGGACTGGGAGGGTATTGGGTGACATTGGGTGACACTGGGGTGACACTGAGTTGACACAGGTGACACACAGGTGACACACAGGTGACGTTCCTGTCCCCAGGTTCCGCGTTAACCTGGCCATGGGTCCCCAATGAGGACACAGAACATCAATGCCCGATTTGGGGCTGGGGTCTCGGGGGGGACATTGGGTGACACACAGGTGACACTGAGGTGACACTGAGGCGACGTTCCTGTCCCCAGGTTCCACGTTAACCTGGCCATGGGTCCCCACGAGGACGCCGACATCGCCCTGCACGTCAATCCCCGATTTGGGTCTGGGGTCTCGGTGCTCAACAGCCGCCGCGGGGGGAGCTGGGGGGACGAGCAGAGACGGGACCTGCACCCCCTGTGCCCGGGGACCCCCTTCGAGATGATCATCAGTGTCACCCCCGAGGGCTACCGGGTATGGGGAGGGGTCCCGGGGGTCTCTGGGGGGGCATTCAGGGGCTTTGGGGTCATTAGGGGGGAAATTGGGATCATTGGAGGGAGATTTGGGGTCGTTAGGAGGGGATTTGGGGGGTCCTTAAAGGAATGGGGAGACCCTTCGAGATGGTCATGAGTGTCACCCCCGAGGGCTACCGGGTATGGGGAGGGGTCCTGGGGGGGTTTTGGGGGGTCCTTGGGGGGTTTGGGATCCTTAGGAGGGGATTTGGGGGCTTTGGGGTCGTTGGGGGGGGGATTTGAGGGGTCCTTGGGGGGGGGGTTGAGGAGTCCCTGGGAGGTTCTGGGGTCCCTGGGGGATTTGGGGTCACTGAGGGAAGATTTTGGATCTTTAAGAGGGGGTTTGGGGCGTCCTTGGGGGGATTTGGGGGGTCCTCTGGGGGGGTCTGAGGTGTCTTAGGAGGGATTGGGGATGATTGGGGGAGGTCTCAGGGGTCCCTGGGGTCCTTAGGAGGGGATTTGGGGTCACTGGGGGGAGATTTGGGGTCCTTAGGTGGGGATCTGGGGAGTCCCTGGGGGTATTTGGGGGATCCTAGAGGGGTTTGGGGTGACTGGGGGGAGGTCTCAGGGGTCCCTGGGGGGTCCTTAGGGGGGGATTTTGGGGGGATCTGGGGTCCTTAAGGGGGGATTTGGGGTCACTGGGGGGAGATTTGGGGTCCTTAGGTGGGGATTTAGGGGGTCCTTGTGGGGATTTGGGGTGACTGGGGGGAGGTCTGGGGGGGTCTCTGGGGGGTTTGGGGGGATTTGGAATCCTTAGGGGGGAGTTTGGGGGGTCCCTGGGGGAATTTGGGGGTGCTTAGGATCCTTGGGAGGGGATTTGGGGTGTCCTAGGGGGGATTTGGGGTCACTGGGGGGAGATTTGGGGTCCTTAGCGGGGCGATTTGGGGTCATTTGAGGGAGGTTTGGGGGGTCCTTGGGGTGCCCAGGGAGGGTTCAGGGTCATCAGGGGAGAATTTGGGGGGTCCAGGTGGGGAACTGAGGGGTCCAAGGGGGGGATTTAGGGGGTCTCTGGGGGGGGTTTGGGGTGCTTAGGAAGGGATTTGGGGGGTCCAAGGGGGGATTTGGGGGGTCCTGGGTTTATTTTGGGATTTCTGGGTGGGTATTTGGGGCGTCCCAGGGGTATTTTGGGGTATCCCAGGAAGATTTTGGGGTCCCAATGGGGCATTTTGAGGTCCCAGGGGTATTTTGGGGTGTCCTGGGTGGGTATTTGGGGTCCCAATGGGGTATTTGGGATTTCTGGGTGGCTGTTTGAGGTGTCCCAGAGGTATTTTGGGGTCCCTGGGGGTGTATTTGGGGTACTTTGGGGTGTCCCAGGGATATTTTGGGGTCCCAATGGGGCATTTGAGGTCCCAGGGATATTTTGGGGTTTCCCAGGTGTATTTTGGGGTATCCCACAGATATTTTGGGATTCTAATGGGGTATTTGGGGTCCCTGGGGGTGTATTTGGGGTATTTTGGGGTGTCCCAGGGCTATTTCGGGGTCCCAGTGGGGTATTTGGGGTGTCCTGGGTGGGTATTTGGGATTTCAAGGCTATTTTGGGGTCCCTGGGTGTGTATTTGGGGTATTTTGGGGTATCCCGGGTGTATTTTGGGGTCCCAATGGGGCATTTTGGGGTGACCCACAGATATTTTGGGGTATCCCAGGGATATTTTGGGCTCCCAATGGGGTATTTGGGGTGTCCCGGGGGTATTTTGGGGTGTCCTTGGGATATTTTGGGGTATCCCAGGGATATTTTGGGGTCCCAATGGGGCATTTTGGGGTCCCAATGGGGTATTTGGGGTGTCCCAGGGGTATTTTGGGGTCCCAATGGGGTATTTTGGGGTGTCCCGGGGGTATTTTGGGGTATCCCAGGGATATTTTGGGGTCCCAATGGGGCATTTTGGGCTCCCAATGGGGTATTTGGGGTGTCCCGGGGGTATTTTGGGGTGTCCTTGGGATATTTTGGGGTATCCCGGGGATATTTTGGGCTCCCAATGGGGCATTTGGAGGTCCCAGGGGTATTTTGGGGTGTCCCAGGTGTATTTTGGGGTCCCTGATCCCCCTTTTTCCCCCCAGATCCTGGTGAACGGAACCTTCTACGAGGAGCTCCCGCACCGGCTGCCCCCGGAGCACGTGACGGCCGTGACCGTGGACGGGGACCTGGAGCTGCACTCGGCCTCGGTGCTGGGTGGAATGGTGAGACCTGAACCCCAAAAATATCCTGAACCCCAAAAAATCAGATCTGCACCCCAAAAACAAACCTGGACCCCAAAATCAGCCCTTAAAACCACCCCTGTGTCCCTAAAACCGCCCCTGTGTCCCCAAAAACCGCCCCCAAAACACACCTGGAGCTGCACTCGGCCTCGGTGCTGGGCGGAGGGGTGAGACCCCAAAAACTCCCTGAACCCCAAAATCTGCACCCCAAAAATCAGCTCTGCACCCTAAAAATAACCCTGGACCTAAAACCAGCCCCACAAACGGCCCCTGGACGCCAAAAAACAGCCCCAAAACACACCTGGAACCCCCCCTTACCTGGAGCTGCACTCGGCCTCGGTGCTGGGTGGAGTGGTGAGACCTGAACCCCAAAAAAGGCACCCCAAAAATCAGCCCTGAACCCCAAAACTGACCCTGACCCCAAAACCAACACAGGACCCAAAAAACGGCCCCAAAAACGACCCCTGGACCCCAAAAAATGGCCCCAAAACACACCTGGAGCTGCTCTCGGCCTCGGTGCTGGGCGGAGGGGTGAGACCCCAAAAACGCCCTGAACCCCAAAACCTGCACCCTAAAAATGACCCCTGCACCCTAAAAACAACCCCTGAACCCAAAATCACCCCCTGAACCCCAAAAAACGGCCCCAAAAACGGCTCCTGGACCCCAAAAAACGGCCCCAAAACACACCTGGAGCCGCTCTCGGCCTCGGTGCTGGTTGGAGGGGTGAGACCCCAAAAACGCCCTGAACCCCAAAATCTGCACCCCAAAAATGATCCCTGCACCCCAAACCAACTCCGGATCCCAAAATTCCACCCCTAGACCCCAAAATTTCACAACTGAACCCCGAAATTCCCCCCTGCACCCCAAATTTCCCGTCTGACACCCCCTCTTCCCTTGCAGGGCGCGTGTCCCCCGTGCGTCCCGGTGAGTCTGGGGGGTCCCCACATGATTTTTTGGGGGGTCTCCAGGTGGGTTTGGGGGGTCCCCAGATGGATTTAGGGGATCCCCAGGTGGGTTTGGGGGTCCCCAGGTGGGTTTGGGGGGGTCCCAGATGGATTTTGGGGGTCCTCATGTGAATTTTGGGGATCCCCCAGGTGAATCTTGGGGATCCCCAGGTGAGTTTGGAGATCCCCAGGTGAATTTTGGGGAGTCCCAGATGGATTTTGGGGATCCCCAGGTGGGTTTGGGTTGTCCCAGGTGAATTTAGGGGGTCCCGAGGTGAATTTTGGGGATCCCCAGGCGATTTTAGAGGGTCCCCAGGTGGATTTTGGGGGTCCCCAGGTGAATTTTGAGTTTCCCAGGTGAATTTAGGGGGTCCCGAGGTGAATTTTGAGGATCCCCAGGTGATTTTAGAGGGTTCCCAGATGGATTTAGGGGTTCCCAGATGGATTTAGGGGATCCCCAGATGGATTTTAAGTTTCCCAGGTGAATTTTGAGGGTCCCCAGGTGAATTTTGGGGATCCCCAGGTGAATTTTGGGGTCCCCATGACCTCTGTTTCCCCCCCTCAGGACGCCCCCCAGGTCACCCCCATTTACCCCGACTGTAACCTGCCGGTAAGTGGGGAGGGGTCCCCCCAAAATTCATCCCTCACCCATCAGGGGGGTCCCTGGGGGGGTCCCCCAGGTGCGGCCCCCCCTCATGGACCCCAAATTGTCCCCCACAGATGATGGGGCAGCCCCCGACCCTGCACCCGGTGAGTCTGGGGGGGAATTGGGGGTTCCATGGAGGTTTTGGGGTGATTTGGGGGATTTGGGGTGAATTAAGGGGGGATTTGCATGGTTTAAGGGGGGATTTGGGGGTCCCAGGGGGTTTTGGGGTGATTCAAGGGGGGATTTGGGGGTCCCAGGGGGTTTTGGGGTGGCTTAAGGGGAGATTGGGGGGTTTGGGGTGGCTCAAAGGGGGTTTGGGGGATTTTGGGGTGGGGGTCAGGGGGTTTTGGGGTGGATTTGGGGGATTTTGGGGTGGGGCTCAGGGGGTTTTGGGGTGGATTTGGGGGTCCCGAGGGGGTTTTGGAGTGATTTGGGGTGAATGAAGGAGGGATTTGGGAGTTTTGGGGTGAATTAAGGGGTGATTTGGGGTGGCTTAAGAGGGGATTTGGGGGTCCCAGGGGGTTTTGGGGTGATTTGTGGGGATTTGGGGTGGCTGAGGGGGGTTTGGGGTGGTTCAAGGGGGGATTTGGGGGTTCGGGGTGGTTTAAGGGGGGATTTGGGGTGACTTAGGGGGGATTTGGGGCTCCCAGGGGGTTTTGGGGTGGCTTAGGGGGCGCGATTTGGGGTGGCTTAAGGGGGTCCCAGGGGGTTTTGGGGTGATTTGGGGGATTTTGGGGTGGCTTAAGGGGGTTTTGGGGTGGTTTGGGGGGATTTGGGACGTTTGGGGTGACTCAAGGAGGGATTTGGGGGGGGGTTGGGGTGGGACTTTGGGGATTTGGGGGTCCTGGGGGGGTTTTGGGGGGTGTTGGGGTGGGATTTGAGGGGGTCTGGGGGATTTGGGGGTCCCTGAGGGTGGGATTTGGGTTCTGGGGGATCTGTTGTGATTTGGGGGGTCCCGGGGGGTCTCACCCCACTCTGAGCCCCCCATTTGTGCCCCCCCAGCCCGTCCCCTTCATTGGCACCATCCCAGGGGGGCTGATCCCCAAAAAAACCATCATCATCAAGGGCTTCGTCCCCCACGACGCCAACAGGTACTGGGGACCCCCAGAGACCCCTCCCCAAAATCCCCCTGAGCCCCCCACAGCCGTCTGTGTCCCCCAGACTTCTCCCAGGATCCCAAAACCTCCCAAAATCCACCCCAGCACCCCAAAATCTTCTACAAGACCCCGTCTTTGACTTGCCCCCACCCCAAATCCTCTGTCAACACCTCAGGACCCCCAAACCCCCCAAAATCCCCGAAATCCCTCTCAAACACCCCAAAATCTCCCCAAACACCCCCAAATTCCCCCCAAATCCCCCTCAAATCACCCCCAAACTCCCTCATCACCACCCCAGGACCTCCAAACTCCTCAAAATGCCCCCAAACCCCCACCAAACCCCCCAAAATCCCCCCCAAACCCAATGAAATTGCCCCCCAAACCACCCCTGTCACCATCCCAGGATCCCCAAAATTCCCTCCAAATGCCCCAAACCCCAAGAAATACCCCCCAAACATCCTAAAATACCCCCCAAACCCCCCCGTCACCACCCCAGGGCCACCAGAATCCCCCCAACCGCCCCAAATCCCCCAAGATTCCCCCAAACCCCCCAAAATCACCCCCAAGATCCCTCCAAACACTCCAAAATCCCCAAACTCCCCAAAATACCTTCCAAACACCCCGAAACACCCCCAAATATCTCCAAAATCACCCCCGAATCCCTCCAAAATCGCCCCCAAATCCCCCCAAAATGCTCCCAAACCCCGCCAGGTTCCAGATCAACCTTCGGGTGGGCCCTGCTGGGAACGTGGTGCTGCACTTAAATCCTTCCAAACCCCCTATAATTGCCCCCAAACCCCCAAAAATCCACCCCAAACACCCCCAAACGCCCCAAAATCCCCCCCCAAAATCCACCCCAAACGCCCCAACCCCCCCCAAAATCTCCCCCATGTTCCACATCAACCTTCGGGCGGGCCCTGGGGGGGACATTGTGCTGCACCTGAGCCCCTCCAAACAGCCCCAAATCCTCCCCAAACACCCCAAAATCGCCCCCAAATCTCCCAAAATTCCCCCCCAAACACCCCCAAAATCACATCCAAACTCCCCAAAAACCCCCAAAATCCCCCCCAAACACCCCAAAATCGCCCCTAAATCCCCCAATATCCTCCCCTAAACACCCCAAAATGCCCCACATACATGCCAAAATCCCCCCCAAACACCCCCCAAACACCCCCATCCCCCCAAAATCACCCAAAAATCCCCCCCAGGTTCCACATCAACCTCCGGGCGGGCCCCGGGGGGGACATTGTGCTGCACCTGAGCCTGAGGATGGACGAGGGCGACGCCGTGGTGCGGAATTCCTGCCTGGGGGGCGGCTGGGGCCACGAGGAGAGAGAGCTGCCCTGCTGCAGCCCCTTCCAGCGCGGCCACTACTTCGATGTGAGAGGGGGTCTGGGGTCCTGAGGGGGTTTGGGGTGCTGGGGAGGGGGTTTGGGGTCCTTAGAGTGGGTTTGGGTGGGATTTGGGGCGCTCAGAGGGGTTTGGGTGGGATTTGGGGTACTGGGGAGGGGGCACAGGGTGGGATTTGGGATCTGAGGTGACTCTGGGATCTCTGAGGTAACTCTCGGGGGTCCTTGGGGTGACTCTGTGGGTCTCTGAGGTGATTTTGAGGGTCTCTGAGGTGACTTTGGGCATCTCTGGGATGATTTTGGGGGTCTCTGAGGTGACAGCCCCCTCTTTGTTCCCCGTTCCCCTCCAGCTTTCAATCCGCTGCGGCAACCATCGCTTCAAGGCGTTCGCCAATGGGCAGCCGCTCTTCGACTTCCACCACCGGGTGCCAGCCGGGCCCCATGTGGACGTGCTGGAGATCACGGACGATGTGGTCCTGTCCTATGTCCATTTCTGACCCACAAGTGTCCTGTCGCTGCAAAATAAGTGCCCTGGAACAACCCCATAACTGCCCTGTAATTGCCCCATAAATGTCCCCCTTAAATGCTCCCCAAATGTCCTCTCCAAACACTGACCTCAATAAAGCTGTTCCTGCTGCAGCTCGGGAGACTGAGGGGAAAATGGGTGGGGAAGGTGAGGGGAAAATGGAGGGAAATATGAGGGGAGAAAAGGGCGGGAATCGTGAGGGGAGAGGGAAGGAAATGTGAGGGGGAAAAGGGCGGGAATCCTGAGGGGAGAAAAGGGCGGGAATCATGAGGGGAGAAATGGGTGGGAATCGTGAGGGGAGGAGAGAAACGTGAGGGGAGAAGGGAGGGAAATGTGAAGGGAAATATGAGGGGGAAAGTGAGAGAAATGTGAGGAGAAAAGAGAAAAATGTGAGGAGAAAAGAGAAGGGAATGTGAGATGTGAGAGGAGAGAAGGGTGGGAATCATGAAGGGAGAAGGGAGAGAAACGTGAGGGGAGAAGAGGGAAATGTGAAGGGAGAAAAGGGCAATGTGAAGGGAGAAAAGGGCGGGAATCACGAGGGGAAAAGCGGAGAACGTGAGGGGAGAAGGAAGGGAAATGTGAGGGGAAAAGGGGGTGAAATGTGAGGAGAAAAGAGACAGAAATGTGAGGGGAAAAGGGAGGGCAATGTGAGGGGAACAAAGAGGGGAAATGTGAGGGGAAAAGGCAAACGTGAGGGGAGAAGAGAGAGAAACGTGAAGGGGAAAGGGAGGGAAATGTGAAGGGAGAAAAAGGCAGGAATTGTGAGGGGAGAAAAGGTCGAGAATTGTGAGGGGAAAATGGGTGGAGAACGTGAGGGGAGAAGGGAAGGAAATGTGAGGGGAAAAGAGGGAAATGTGAGGGAAGAAGAGAGAAATGTGAAGGGAGAAAAGGGAGGGAATCATGAGGGGAGAAAAGAGAGGGAATTGTGAGGGGAGAAGAGGGAAATGTGAGGGGAGAAAGGAGGGGAAATGTGAAAGGAAAAGAGAAGGAAACGTGAGGGGGAAAGGGGGGAAATGTGAAGGGAGAAAGGGGGGAAATGTGAGGGGAAAAGAGAGAGAAGTGTGAGGGGAAAAGGGAGGGAAGTGTGAGGGGAAAAAGGGGGAAATGTGAGGGGAGAAAAGGGCGGGAATCGTGAGGGGAAAACGGGTGGAGAACCTGAGGGGAGAAGAGAGGAAAATGTGAGGGGAGAAAAGGCGAGGAAATGTGAGGGGAAAAGAGAGAGAAGTGTGAAGGGAAAAGAGAGGGAAATGTGAGGGGGAAAAGGGGAGAACGGAGGGGAGAAAAGAGTGGGAAACGTGAGGGGAAAAGGGAAAGAAACGTGAGGAGAAGACAGAGGGAAATGTGAGGGGGAAAGAAAGGGAAACGTGAGAGGAGAAGAGAGAAAAAGAGAAAAAAGGTGGGGGGGAACGGGAGGGGAAGACAGGGAAATGTGAGGGGAGAAAAGGGTGGGAAAAACATCAGGGGAGAAGAGAGAGAATCGTGAGGGGAGAAAAGGGTGGGAATCTTGAGGGGGAAACAGGCAGGGAACGTGAGGGGAAAAGGGAGGGAAATGTGAAGGGAGAAAAGGGCGGGAAACGTGAGGGAAGAAGAGAGAGAAATGTGAGGAGAAAAGGGTGGGGAACATGAGGGGAAAAGGGAGGGAAGCGAGGGGAGAAGAGAGAAATGTGAAGGGAGAAAAGGGTGGGAATCGTGAGGAGAAGACAGAGGGAAATGTGAGGGGAAAAGAAAGGGAAATATGAGGGGGAAAGAGAGGGAAATGTGATAGGAACAAAGAGGAAAATGTGAGGGGAAAAGGGCAGGAGAAAACAGAAAATGTGAGGGGAAAAAAGAAAAGAAGTGAGAGAAAAAGTGTGGGAAAGGGGAGATAAAAAAGGACGGTGAACACGGGGAAAATGCCCCAATACAACTTAGGGACCCTGCACTCACATTTTACCCCAAAAATATTCCTTCCATCACTTATAGATATCTCAGGTTTTACCCCCACAATTTTGCTGACCCGTCCAAAAAAATCACCTCAATTTTACCCCAAAAATGTCCCCTCCCAACAACCTCATTTTTACCTCAAAATGGTCATTTTCTCCCCTCAAGATTGGCTGTACCTGGGGAAAAAGTGAGGAAAAACTCCAAGATCTCAGAGGTTGTTTTTTTTTCCAGCAATATTTTAATTACAGGACAAAGAAGCTGCTACGTGAATATATATTTATATAATAAATCCGTAAAGTTATAAAGGAAACCGGAATTTTCTGCTTCCCGTCAAAATTTTCCAGGATCAGGCGCTTTATTAGGTGGATTTCTCATAATTTTCCTCCTTGTTTCTCTTAATTTTTAAGACTTTTTCACAGTTCTCCTTATTTTTCTCTTGATTTTTCTCCTTACTCTTCTTTATCATTATTTTCCCATATTTTTCTGTATTCCTCCAGATTTCTCTATGATTTTCCTCATTCCTCATCTAATTTTTCCACATTTTTCATTTCTCTTTATTTTTTTCCTAATTTTCCATTTCTCTCCACATTTTTATCCACATTTTTCCTCCTATTTTTTTCCTAATTTTAATTCCTCTGTGCTTCTCATTTCTCGCCGTTTTTCCCTATTCCCCCCCTATTTCCCCCATTTATTTTTTGGTCCACAAAACGCTGCTCCGAGGCGGGAATGTGAGTGAAAAAACCTAAAAAAAAAACCCCCTAAAACCCCGAAATTTTTCCCCATAAATTACGTGAGAAGTGGGGGCAACGTGAGGGGAGAGGGAACCCTCGGGCTGCGCCGCTGATCCCGCGGAAAACAGTGGGAATTTCTCTTTTCTCTCTCTCTCTCTTCTTCTGTGTCTCGTTACCAAAAATAACCATTTCCGGGAGGCGGAACCCGAGGAAAAGTGGGAATTGCATCCCGAAATATCCCAAGATCAATCGACTGTTGCATAGTAGGAGGCGGGGAGGGGGTCGGGGATCCTGGGGGACCCTCGGGGCTTCTGGGGGACCCTCAGGGATCTGAGACCGTCAGGAATCCTGGGGGATCCTTGGGGATCTGGAACCATCAGGGATCCAAGATCCTCGGGGATTTGGGACCACTGGGGACCACTGGGGACCCTTGATCCTCGGGGATCCTCAGGGATCCAGGACCATCAGGAATCCGGGATCCTCGGGGATCCTGGGGGACCCTCGGAGATCCGGGACCATCAGGGACCCTCAGGGATCCAGGACCATCAGGAGCCGTCAGGGATCCGGGATCCTGGAGGATCCTGGGGGATCTGGGACTGTTGGGGATCCTGAGGGTCCTTGGGGATCCTGGGGGATCCGGAACTGTTGGGAATCTGGGATCCTCAAGGATCCTGGGGGACGCTTGGGGATCCTGGGGGATTTGGGACTGTCAGGGATCCGGGATCCCTGGGGATCCTGGGGGATCTGGGACTGTTGGAGATTTGGGATCCTCGGGGACCCTCGGGGATCCTGGGGGGTCCTTGGGGATCCTGAGGGATCTGGGATCCTCGGGGATCGTCAGGGATCCGGGATCCTTGGGGACCCTTGGGGATGCGGGACTGTCGGGAATCTGGGATCCCCAGGAATCCTGTGGGATCCTCAGGGGTCCTGGGGGATCCTCAGGGATCTGGGACTGTTGGGGACTTGGGATCCTCAGGGATCTGGGATCCTGGGGGGTCCTCGGGGATCCTGAGGGACCCGAGACTGTCGGGGATCCGGGATCCCCAGGGATCCTGGTGGAATCCCTGGCAATTCTGGGGGATCCTCAGGGATTTGGGACCATCTGGGATCCTCGGGGATCGTCAGGGATCCAGGATCCTTGGGGACCCTTGGGGATTTGGGATCCCTGGGGACCCCTGGGGATCCTGAGGGGTCCTGGGGGGGTCCTTGGGGATCCTGAGGGACCCGGGGCCGTCGGGGATCCCGGGGGAATCCTGAGGGACCCCGATGGATCCCGCTCAGAGGTCGCTCTCGCCGTAGAGCGCGGTGCTGAAGGATTTGTAGTCCAGCGCGCCGGGCACGGCGTCGGGGCCGGCGTAGGGCGCCATGCGCGCGATGCAGTACTCGGCCTGCGCCGCCGGCAGCTCCCGCCGCAGCTCCGCCGCCGTGATGTAGTTCTGGGGGGGAAACGGGGGGAAAAACGGGGGGAGAAATGGGGGAAAAACGGGGGGAAAATGGGGCAAAAATGGGGGAGAAATCAGGGGGGAAATGGGGGGAAAATGGGGGAGAAAACAGGGGGTAAATGGGGGGAAAATGGGGGGGAATGGGGAAAAAAAGGGGGTAAATGGGGAGAAATGGGGGGGGGAATTGGGGAAAAAACAGGGGGGAAATGGGGGAAAATGGGGGAGAAATCAGGGGATAAATGGGGGAAAATGGGGGGGAATGGGGAAAAAACAGGGGTAAATGGGGAGAAATGGGGAGGAAATTGGGGAAAAAACGGGGGAAATGGGGGGAAACGGGGGAAAATGGGGAAAAAATGGGTAAATGGGGAGAAATGGGGGGAAATTGGGGAAAAAACGGGGGAAATGGGGGAAAATGGGGAGAAACAGGGGGGAGAATGGGGGAAATGAGAAATGGGAAAATGGGGGGAGAATTGGGAAAATGGGGGGTAAATGGGGGAAAATGGGAGAATGAGGGGGGAAATGGGAGGAAAATGGGTGGAAATGGGGGAAAAATGGGGAAAAAGGGGGAAAATGGGGGGAGAATGGGGAAATGGGGGGAAATTGGGGGAAATGGGAAAAATGGGGGGGAAATGGGGGAAATAGGGGGAGAATGGGGGAAATGGGGAAAAACCAGGGGTAAATGGGAGAAAAGTGGGGAAATATGGGAGAAAAATGGGGGGAAATGGGGAAAAACAGAAAAATGGGGTAAATGGGGGGTAAATGGGGAAAAACAGAGGGGAAATAGGGGGAGAATGGGGGAAATGGGGAAAAAACACGGGGAAATGGGGGGAAAATGGAGAAAAAATTGGGAAAAATGGGGGTTAACCGAGCCCCAGTGTCAGCGATCCCACCAGGGGATTGATGAACTTTGAAAGAGTGGTCCCCAAATCCCACTTTGGTCTTAATCCCCAAATCTCACCCTCAATTCCCAAATCTCATTATGTAATTTTGCTGTGTCCATCCCAAACCCCGCCTTGGTCTTACTCCCCAAATCTCAACCTCAATTTCCAAATCCCACCCTGGAATTCCCAAATCTCACCACTTAATTCTGCTGCCCCCTCCCCAAAGCCCTCAGAACCATCCCAGACCCCCCAGAACCCATTCCAAGCCCTCCAGAACCATCCCAAACCCTCCAGAACCATCCCAGACCCCCCAGAACCAACCCAGACCCCTCAGAACCATCCCGGACCCCTCAGAACCACCCCAAACCCCCTCAGAACCATCCCAAACCCCCCAGAACCATCCCAAACCCCTCAGAACCATCCCAAACCCTCCAGAACCACCCCAAACCCCCCAGAACCACCTCAAACCCTCCAGAACCATCCCAAACCCCCCAGAACCACCCCAAACCCCTCAGAACCACCCCAAACCCCCTCAGAACCATCCCAAACCCTCCAGAACCATCTCAAACCCTCCAGAACCACCCCAAACCCCCCAGAACCATCCTGGACCCCCCAGAACCACCCCAAACCCCCTCAGAATCATCCCAAACCCTCCAGAACCATCCCAAACCCTCCAGAACCACCCCAAACCCCCCAGAACCACCCCAAACCCCCCAGAACCATCCCAAACCCCCCAGAACCACCCCAAACCCCCTCAGAATCATCCCAAACCCTCCAGAACCACCCCAAACCCTCCAGAACCATCCCAAACCCTCCAGAACCATCCCAGACCCCCCAGAACCACCCCGGACCCCTCAGAACCACCCCAAACCCTCCAGAACCATCCCAGAACCCCCAGAACCACCCCGGACCCCTCAGAACCACCCCGGACCCCGCAGAACCACCCCAAACCCCCCAGAACAATCCCAAACCCCTCAGAACCATCCCAAACCCCCCAGAACCACCCCAAACCCCCCAGAACCATCCCAAACCCCCCCAGAACCACCCCAAACCCCATTTCCCCCGTTCCCGAGCCCCCCAAACCCCATTTCCCCCGTTCCCAATCCCCCAAACCCCGTTTCCCCCGTTCCCAATCCCCCAAACCCCGTTTCCCCGTTCCCGAGCCCCCCAAACCCCGTTTCCCCCGTTCCCAATCCCCCAAACCCCGTTTCCCCCGTTCCGAAGCCCCCCAAACCCCGTTTCCCCGTTCCCGAGCCCCCCAAAGCCCCCTTTGCCCACCTTGTCGCCGGCCAGCACGCGGAAGCTGTTGATGACCTGCTCGGCTGTGTCCGTGTCCGTGGTCTCGCGGGACATGAAGTCGATGAAGGCCTGGAAGGTGACGCTGCCGCTGCCGTTGGGATCCACCACGGCCATGATGCGCTGGAACTCGGCGTCGCCCTGCGGGGACGGGCGGGAGCGGGGCTCTGCTGGTGCCCAGGGCGTTCCAGAACGTTCCAGCAGGGAACTGGGGGGCTCTGCTGGTGCCCAGGGCGTTCCAGAACGTTCCAGCAGGGAACTGGGGGGCTCTGCTGGTGCCCAGGGCGTTCCAGAACGTTCCAGCAGGGAACTGGGGGGCTCTGCTGGTGCCCAGGGCGTTCCAGAACGTTCCAGCAGGGAATTGGGGGGGTTTCCAGGGCTTTCCAGAACGTTCCACCAGGGAAATGGGGGGGGTTTCCAGAACGTTCCACCAGGGAATTGGGGAGGTTTTCCAGAACGTTCCACCAGGGAGTTGCAGAATGTTCCACCAGGGAATTGGGGGGCTCTGCTGGTGCCCAGGGTGTTCCAGAATGTTCCACCAAGGAATTGGGGGGGTTTTCCAGAACGTTCCACACGGGAATTGGGGAGGTTTTCCAGAACGTTCCACCAGGGCGTTCCAGAACGTTCCAGCAGGGAATTGGGGGAGTTTTCCAGAACGTTCCACATGGGAATTGGGGAGGTTTTCCAGAACGTTCCACCAGGGCGTTCCAGAACGTTCCAGCAGGGAACTGGGGAGCGCTGCTGGTGCCCAGGGCGTTCCAGAACGTTCCAGCAGGGAATTGGGGGGGGTTCCAGGGTGTTCCAGAACGTTCCAGCAGGGAATTGGGGGGGTTTCCACCATTCCTGGGGTTCTCCTTGCCCTTCGTCCTCCCCCCGCGGGGATGGGATGGAAAAAGGAGGAAAAGAGGAGGAAAAATGATGGAAAAAGGAGGAAAAAAAATGATGGGAAAAGGAGGAGATCAAAGGTGAAAAAGCAGGAAAAAGGAGGAAAAAAGGAGGACTAAAGAAGGAAAAAAAGGATGGAAAAAAAAGGAGGAAAAAAGGATGGAAAATGGAGGAAATCAAAGGTGAAAAAGGAGGAAAAAAGGAGGGAAAAATGATGGAAAAAGGAGGAAAAAAGGAGGGAAAAAAGGATGGTAAAAAAGATGGACAAAGGATGGAAAGAAGGAGGAAAAATTATGGCAGAAGGAGGAAAAAAGGATAAAAAAATGAGGAAAAAAGGAGGAAAAAAGGAAGAAAAAAGGAGGGAAAAGGAGGAAATCCAAGGTGGAAAAGCAAGAAAAAGAGGAAAAAGAGGAGGTTACCAGGCCGGATCCTGCAGAGCCCAGCAGGGCGCGGAAATCGTTGGAGGCCGAGCGGCGCTTGGGCTGCGGGGACGGAGAGGAGGAGGAGGAGGAGGAGGAGGAGGAGGGAGAGAAAAGCAGAGAATCCGTTAGAGGAGAAAAGCGGCTCAGAAATGGAGGGCAGCAATGGGAGGAAGGAATCTGGGAATCTAGGAAGGAAGGGATTTAGGAAGGAGTTTAGGAGGGAAGCAATTTAGGAAGGAATTTAGGAGTTTAGGAAGGATGGAATTTAGAAAAGAATTTAGGAAGGAATTTAGGATTTTAGGAAGGAATTTAGGAAGGAATTTAGGAATTTAGGAAGGAAGGAATTTAGGAAGGAATTTAGGAATTTAGGAAGGAAGGAATTTAGGAAGGATGGAATTTAGGAAAGAATTTAGGAAGGTATTTAGGAAGGAAGGAATTTAGGAAAGAATTTAGGAAGGAAGGAATTTAGGAAAGAATTTAGGAAGGGATTTAGGATTTTAGGAAGGAATTTAGGATTTTAGGAATTTAGGAATTTAGGAAGGATGGAATTTAGAAAAGAATTTAGGAAGGAATTTAGGAATTTAGGAAGGAAGGAATTTAGGAAGGAATTTAGGAAGGCATTTAGGAATTTAGGAAGGAATTTAGGAATTTAGGAAGGAAGGAATTTAGGAAGGATGGAATTTAGAAAATAATTTAGGAAGGGATTTAGGAAGGAAGGAATTTAGGAAAGAATTTAGGAAGGGATTTAGGATTTTAGGAAGGAATTTAGGAATTCAGGAAGGAATTTAGGAATTCAGGAAGGAATTTAGGAATTTAGGAGTTTAGGAAGGAAGGAATTTAGGAAAGAATTTAGGAAGGAATTTAGGATTTTAGGAAGGAATTTAGGAAGGGATTTAGGAAGGAATTTAGGAAGGAAGGAATTTAGGAAGGGATTTAGGAATTTAGGAAGGAAGGAAGGAGAGGAGAGGAACCAGAGGAGAGGAAGGAGAGGATGAGGATGAGTGTGAGGATGAGTGTGAGGATGAGGATGAGGGTGAGGATGAGGGTGAGGATGAGTGTGAGGATGAGTGTGAGGATGAGGATGAGTGTGAGGATGAGGATGAGTGTGAGGATGAGCATGAGGGTGAGGATGAGGATGAGGATGAGGGTGAGGGTGAGGATGAGGATGAGTGTGAGGATGAGTGTGAGGATGAGGATGAGGGTGAGGATGAGTGTGAGGATGAGGATGAGGGTGAGGATGAGGATGAGGATGAGGGTGAGGGTGAGGATGAGGGTGAGGATGAGGATGAGGGTGAGGGTGAGGATGAGCATGAGGGTGAGGATGAGGATGAAGCAGGCCGTACCTGCCGGTCGTTCTCCACGTCGTAGCCCAGGCTGATCAAACAGGCCTTGAACTCCTCAGGGCCCAGGGCGCCGCCGTGGTCCTGAGCAAATGGGGAAAAATGGGGGAAAAATGAGGGAAAAATGAGGGAAAACAGGATCCCAAATCCCCCCAGATCCCCATGGTCCTGAGCAAACACAGAAAATGGGGGAAAATGAGGGAAAACAGGATCCCAAATCCCCCCAGATCCCCTGGGATCCCTCTGGTCCCAGGGCACCGCCGCGATCCTGAGCAAATGGGATAAAAGGGGAAAAATGAGGGAAAACAGGACCCCAAATCCCCCAGTCCCCCCAGACCCCCATGGTCCTGAGCAAACACAGAAAAAATGGGGAAAAACGAGGGAAAACAGGAACAGCTCCATCCCAGATCCCCTGGGATCCCTCAGGGCCCAGGGCACCACCGAGATCCCGAGCAAACACAGAACATGGGGGAAAATTAGGGAAAATGAGGGGAAAACAGGATCCCAGATCCCCCATTCCAGGGGGGACCCCAAACCCCCAGATCCCCCCGGATCCCCTGGGATCCCTCAGGGCCCAGGGCACTGCTGTAGTCCTGAGCAAACACAGAGGAAAAAATGGGGGAAAATGAGGGGGAAAACGAGGGAAAATGAGGGGAAGCAGGATCCCAGATCCCCCATTCCAGGGGGGATCCCAAACCCCCAGATCCCCCCGGATCCCCTGGGATCCCTCAGGGCCCAGGGCACCACCGAGATCCCGAGCAAACACAGAACATGGGGGAAAATGAGGGAAAATGAGGGGAAAACAGGATCCCGGATCCCCCATTCCAGGGGGGACCCCAAACCCCCAGATCCCCCCGGATCCCCCGGGACCCCCGACCTTGTCGAAGTGGTTGAAGGAGGCGCGGAACTCCTGCATCTGCTCCTGGCTGATGCCCTTGGCGTCGCGGGTCAGGATCTGGTTCTCCACCTCGTTGATGGTTCGGGCGATGGTGGTGAGCAGCTGCTCCCAGCCCACGCGCAGGTGCTGCACGCGGAGGGGAAACGCAGACCCTGAGCACCTGGGGGGGATCTGGTGATCCTGGGAGCACCTGGGGGGGATCTGGTGACCTTGGGAGCACCTGGGGGGATCTGGGAGCACCTGGGGGGGATCTGGTGATCCTGGGAGCACCTGGGGGGATCTGATGCCCAAAGGATCATCCTGAGAGGGATCTGGTGAACTGGGAGCACCCTGGGAGGGATCTGGTGACCTTGGGAGCACCTGGGAGGCATCTGGTGACCTTGGGAGCACCTGGGGGGGATCTGGTGAATTGGGAGCACCTGGGAGGGATCTGGTGACCTTGGGAGCACCTGGGGGGGATCTGGTGCCCAAAGGATCATCCTGAGAGGGATCTGGTGAACTGGGAGCACCCTGGGAGGGATCTGGTGATCCTGGGAGCACCTGGGGGGGATCTGGTGACCTTGGGAGCACCTGGGGGGATCTGGGAGCACCTGGGGGGGATCTGGTGATCCTGGGAGCACCTGGGAGGGATCTGGTGATCCTGGGAGCACCTGGGGGGGATCTGGTGACCTTGGGAGCACCTGGGGGGATCTGGGAGCACCTGGGGGGGATCTGGTGACCTTGGGAGCACCTGGGGGGATCTGGGAGCACCTGGGGGGGATCTGGTGATCCTGGGAACACCTGGGGGGATCTGGTGCCCAAAGGATCATCCTGAGAGGGATCTGGTGATCCTGGGAGCACCTAAGAGGGATCTGGTGACTTTGGGAGCACCTGGGAGGGATCTGGTGAATTGGGAGCACCCTGGGGGGGATCTGGTGACCTTGGGAGCACCTGGGGGGGATCTGGTGACCTTGGGATCACCCTGAGGACCTTGGGAGGGATCCGGTGCCCAAAGGATCATCCTGATCAACTTGGGGGTGATCCAGTGACCTTGGGAGCACCCCGAGCACCTTGGGGGGGATCTGGTGCCTAAAGGATCATCCTGAGAGGGATCTGGTGACCTTGGGACCACCCTGAGCACCTTGGCAGGGATCCGGTGCCCAAAGGATCATCCTGATCCCCCAGGATGGGACCCAGTGCCCAAAGGATCACCCTGAGCACCTTGGCAGGGATCCAGTGACCTTGGGAGCATCCTGATCCCCTAGAGGACCCCAAGCCCCCTTGGAATGACCCCAAATCCCTTGGGTGCCCCCAAAACCCCCTTGGGACAACCTCAGATCTCCTTGGATTGACCCCAAATCCCCTCAGGATGACCCCAAACCCCCTCAGTGACCCCGAACCCCGAGGGACAACCCCAAATCCCCTTGGAATCACCCCTAATTCCCTCAGGACAACATCGAATCCCCTCAGGCTGACCCCAAACCCCCTTGGTGACCCCAAACCCCCTCAGGACGACCTCGAATCCCCTCAGAGTGACCCCAAATCTCCTTGGGACAACTCCAAATCCCCTTGGGATGACCTCGAATCTCCTTGGGACAGCCTCGAGTCTCCTCGGGTTGACCCCGGACCCCTTTGGTGACCCCGAACCCCTCTGGTGAGCCCAGGTCCCACCTCCATGGTGTAGTTGGAGTGCTGGTTGTCGAAGATGAGCGCCTCCTGCACCAGCTGGTGCTGCTGCTCCAGCAGCTCCAGGTTGGGCTTGTACTCCACGATGTTCTGCTCGTACTCCTTCAGGTGGTTCAGCTGGTCCTCCAGGGTGCCGTTCATCTCGATGGAGATGCGCCCGATCTCCTGGGGACACCAAGGCCGGGATTCCATTCCAGAGCTGATCCCGTTATCTCAGGCCCCCAATCCCACCAGATCCCCACGGTGATCCCAGACCCCTAAGGCAGGAATTCCATGCCGTTCATCTCGATGGAGATGCGCCCGATCTCCCGGGGACATGGACATGGAGGGTTCCGTTCCAGAGCTGGTCCCAACGATCCCGGCCCCACCAGAATGATTCCAGAGCTGCTTCCATCATCTCCACCATCACCATCATCTCCATCATTCCACCACCTCCACCATGCCACCATCCCACAATCCCTGTCTCCATCTCCACCTTCTCCACCATCCCACCATGTCCATCATCTCCACCTCCACCATATCCACCCGATCTCCTGGGGACATGGACATGGAGGGTTCCGTTCCAGAGCTGGTCCCAACGATCCCGGCCCCACCGGATCCCACCAGGGCGATTCCAGAGCTGCTTCCATCATCTCCACCATCACCATCATCTCCACCATGCCACCATCCCACAATCCCTGTCTCCATCTCCACCTTCTCCACCTTCTCCACCATCCCACCATGTCCACCATCTCCATCTCCACCATTTCCGCCCGATCTCCCGGGGACATGGACATGGAGGGTTCCGTTCCAGAGTTGATCAATCCCAATGATCCCGGCCCTCCCAGAAGCCCACCGGATCCTCCTGGGTGATTCCAGAGCTGATTGCACCATCTCCACCCTCTCCACCATTCCGTATCTCCATCATCTCCATCATTCCACCATCTCCATCTCTACCATCTCCACCATCTTCACCATATCTATGTCCACCATGTCCATCATCCCACCGTCCCTCCATCTCCACCACTTCCACCATCCCCATCACCTCCATCTCCACCATCTCCATCATCTCCACCATCTCCATCCCACCATCCCAGTGCTCCCAGTATTCCCAGTTTGGGGGTGGTGGTTCCTGACCTCCATCTTGGTCTGGATCCAGGGCCCCACGCGGTTGGCCTGGCTCCCGAACTGAACCCATCTCAACCATCTCCACCCCACCATCTCCATCTCCACCATCTCCATCTCCACCATCTCCATCATCTCCACCCCACCATCTCCATCATCTCCACCATCTCCATCCCAGTATTCCCAGTTCCCGACCTCCATCTTGGTCTGGATCCAGAGCCCCACGCGGTTGGCCTGGCTCCCGAACTGAACCCATCTCCACCATCTCCACCCCACCATCTCCACCATCTCCATCCCACCATCTCCATCTCCACCATCTCCATCCCACCATCTCCATCTCCACCTTCTCCATCCCACCATCTCCACCATCTCCATCATCTCCATCTCCACCATCTCCATCCCACCATCTCCATCATCTCCATCTCCACCATCTCCACCCCACCATCTCCATCTCCATCATCTCCATCTCCACCATCTCCACCATCTCCATCCCACCATCCCAGTATTCCCGACCTCCATCTTGGTCTGGATCCAGGGCCCCACGCGGTTGGCCTGGCTCCCAAATTGTCTCCTCAGGTGCTCGTTGGAGTTCTGCCGGTTCTGCTCCTCCTGCAGCGCCTGGTCCCGCTTGGGCACCAACTGCTGCACCTGCGAGTGGGGAAACGGGGAAAAATGCTGGGAAATGGGGAAAAATGATGGGAAATGGAGAAAAGACATGGGAGATGGGGAAAAATGATGGGAAATGGGGAAAAATGCTGGGAAATGGGGAAAAATGATGGGAAATGGAGAAAAGACATGGGAGATGCTGCTGGGAAATGGGGAAATTGGGAAAAAATGGGAAAAAATATGGGAAATGGGGAAAAGTATGGGAAATGCTGCTGGGAAACTGGGAAATTGGGAAAAAATGGGAAAAAATATGGGAAATGGGGAAAAGTATGGGAAATGCTGCTGGGAAATTGGGAAAAAATGGGAAAAATATGGGAAATGTTGCTGGGAAATTGGGAAAAATGGGAAAAAATATGGGAAATGCTGCTAGGAAACTGGGAAACTCTGCTGGGAAACTGGGAAATTGGGAAAAATGGGAAAGGGTGGGAAATGCTGCTGGGAAACTGGGAAAAGGGGTGGGAAACCCTACTGGGAAACTGGGAAAAATGGGGAAAAAAAGTGGGAAAAGGGTGGGAAATGCTGCTGGGAAACTGGGAAATTGAGGAAAAATGGGGAAAGGGGTGGGAAACGCTGCTGGGAAAGGGGAAAAGCAGGAAAGGGGATGGGAAAACCTGCTGGGAAACTGGGAAACCACGGGGGAAAATTGGGAAACGCCGCCGGGGAACGGGGATGGAAAACTCCATTGGGAAAGGGCGCAAACGGCAGGAAAACGGGAAAAACCGCAGGGAAAAGCGGGAAAAGGTGGGGAAAGGGAGCGAGGCCGTCCCCGTACCCGCTCCCACTTGGAGTTGATGACCTGGGCCGTGACCGAGGTGTAGGGGTTGCCCGCGGGCAGCTGCAGCCCGTGCAGCTCCGCCAGGCGCTGCGCCTCGCCCTGGATGCCCAGGATGGCCTCGCGCTCCCGGTCGGCGTCGCCCAGCGTGGACTTGAACTGCTCGTGGGCTGTGATCAGGCCCTGCAGGGACAGGGGACAGAATTCATTAATTATTGCTCAAATTAATGATTCCATGGATTATTCCGTGCCCGGGATGGCCTCGCGCTCCCGGTCGGCGTCGCCCAGCGTGGACTTGAGCTGCTCGTGGGCTGTGATGAGGCCCTGGGGAAATGGGGCAGAGGGAATTGTTCCACAGAATTATTGCTCAGAATTGTTCCTTAGAATAATTCCACAGAATTATTGCTCAGAATTGTTCCTTAGAATAATTCCACAGAATTATTGCTCAGAATTGTTCCTTAGAATAATTCCACAGAATTATTGCTCAGAATTGTTCCTTAGAATAATTCCACAGAATTATTGATCAGAATTGTTCCTTAGAATAATTACATAGAATTATTGATCAGAATTGTTCCTTAGAATAATTCCACAGAATTATTGATCAGAATTGTTCCTTAGAATAATTCCATAGAATTATTGCTCAGAATTGTTCCTTAGAATAATTACATAGAATTATTGCTCAGAATTATTGCTCAGAACTGTGACTCAGAATTGTTCCACAGAGTTGTTCCACAGAATTATTCCTCAGAATTATTCCACAGATTTATTCTACAGACTAATTCCAGAGACTAATTCCAGAGAATTCCTTAGAATTATTCCACAGAATTATCCCACAGAATAATTCCACAGAATTATGCCACAGAATTATGCCACAGAATTATCCCACAGAATAATTTCACAGAATTGTTCCACAGAATTAATTCCACAGAATTATCCCACAGAATTATTCCATGGAATTATCCCACAGAATTATTCCATAGAGTTGTTCCACAAAATTCCTCAGAATTATTCCACAGATTTGTTCCTTAGAATAATTCCACAGAATTATTCCATGCAATTATTCCAGAGTATTTCAAAGTAATTCCACAGGATTATTCCTCAGAATTGTTCCACAGAATTGTTCCACAGAATTATTCCACAGAATTAATTCCCACAGAATTATTCCACAGAATTGTTCCTCAGAATAACTCCACGGAATTAATTATTCCACAGAATTAATCAGAATTATTGCTCAGAATTATTCCACAGAATAGTTCCTCAGAATTGTTCCATGGAATAATTCCACAGAATTGTTCCACAGATTTATTCCTCACAATAATTCCACAGCATTATTCCTCACAATTCCACAGAATTATTCCTCAGAATTATTCCACAGAATAATTCCACGGATTTATTCCACAGAATTAACTCCACAGAATAATTTCACAGAATTATCCCACGGAATTATTCCATGGAATTATCCCACAGAATCGTTCCACAAAATTCCTCACAATTCCACAAAAGAGTTCCACAGAACTCCTGAGAATTATTCCACAGAATAAGTCCTCAGAATAATTCCACAGAATAAATTCCACAGAATTATTGCACAGATTTATTCCACAGAATAATTCCTCCAAATTCCAAGGATTGCAGCTGGGAGCTGCTCAACCCCCAAACCTCCATCCTCTACCACAAAACCACCAAGAAAACGCCCAAACCCCACCCAAAACCACCCTGAAAATGTCATTTTTTTGGTTTTTTAAAATTATTTTTGGGACGGGAGCGTGGAATGGTGGATCCCCACCTGGATCTCCTCGATGGTGTGCACGATGAACATGTCCTGCAGGTCCTCCATGGCGCTCTCCATCCAGTTGTTGAACGGCGCCGCGCGCTTGGCGTACTCCAGGTGCAGCTCGTCGATGGTCTCCAGCTGCTTCTCCATTTTCTGGGGACAGAAACGCCAAAATTGGGATCAGGGGCTGGGATCTGGGGTTGGGATCCATGGATTGGGATGCAGGTGCAGCTCGTCGATGGTCTCCAGCTGCTTCTCCATTTTCTGGGGACAGAAACATCAAAATTGGGATCAGGGGCTGGGATCTGGGGATGGGATCTGGGGTTGGGATCCAGCTCGTCGATGGTCTCCAGCTGCTTCTCAGTTTTCTGGGGACAGAAACGCCAAAATTGGGATCAGGGATGGGGATCCAGGGGTGTTTGGGATCAGGGGCTGGGATCTGGGGTTGGGATCTGGGGTGGGGATCTGGGGTTGCGATCTGGGGTGGGGATCTGGGGTTGGGATCCAGCTCATCGATGGTCTCCAGCTGCTTCTCCGTTTTCTGGGGATAGAAATGCCGAAATTGGAATCTGGGGGGATCCAGAGGTTGGGATTTGGGGAGGATCCAGGGGGATCCAGGGCTGAGATCCAGGAGTTGGGATCCAGGAGTTGGGATCCAGGGTTGGGATCCTGGTTTGGGATCCTGGTTTGGGATCCCGGGGTTGAGATCCAGGGTTGGGATCCTGGAGTTGGGATCCAGGGTTGGGATCCTGGTTTGGGATCCCGGGGTTGAGATCCAGGGTTGGGATCCAGGAGTTGGGATCCTGGAGTTGGGATCCAGGGTTGGGATCCAGGGTTGGGATCCTGGTTTGGGATCCCGGGGTTGAGATCCAGGGTTGAGATCCAGGAGTTGGGACCTGGGGTTGGGATCTGGGCTGGGACCTGGGGTGGGATCCAGGGGTTGGGATCTGGGGTTGAGATCCCAGGGTTGAGATCCAGGAGTTGGGATCCATCTTGGGATCCCAGGAGTGTTTGGGGTCCTGGGGCTGTTTGGGATCCAGGGTTGGGATCCAGGGGTTCTTTGGGATCTGGAGATGGGATCCTGGGGTGGGATTTGGGGCTGTTTGGGATCCAGGATTGGGATCCGGGGGTTCTTTGGGATCTGGGGCTGCTTGGGATCCAGGATTGGGATCCAGGGGTTCATTGGGATCTGGGGCTGTTTGGGATCCTGGGGTGGGATCCAGGGGCTGTTTGGGATCTGGGGCTGTTTGGGATCCTGGGGTGGGATCCAGGGGCTGTTTGGGATCTGGGGCTGTTTGGGATCCAGGACTGGGATCCAGGGGTTCATTGGGATCTGGGGCTGTTTGGGATCCAGAACTGGGATCCAGGGGTTCATTGGGATCTGGGGCTGTTTGGGATCCAGGACTGGGATCCAGGGGTTCATTGGGATCTGGGGCTGTTTGGGATCCAGGACTGGGATCCAGGGGTTCTCTGGGATCTGGGGCTGTTTGGGATCCCTGGACCCACCTCGAGGGCCTCCCGCCGGCTGTGGGTCAGCGAGCCCAGCAGGTCCCACTGGTCACAGATCTTCTGGCACCGCGCGTTGACGCTCGGGGAGTCGTAGTAATCCAGCTCGCTGGGGAAAATGGGGAAAAACTGAGGAAAATGGGGAAAAATGGGGGGGGAAATGGGAAAAATAGGGGGGAAATGGGGAAAATAGGGAAAAATGGAAAGGAAATGGGGAAAAACCCAAGGGAAATGGGGAAAAATGGGGAAAAATGGGGGGTGTATTGGGTTCCTGCACTTGAGCTCCTGAAGTTTGTTTTTGGGGACACCTTGGGGGTGATTTTGGGGTACAGTCTGGGGCATTTTGGGGTTCCCATACTTGAGCTCCTAGGGTTTGTTTTCGGGGACACTTTGGGGGTGATTTTGGGGTCCAATTTAGGGCATTTTGGGGCTGTTTGGGGTTCCCATACTTGAGCTCCTAGGGTTTGTTTTTGGGGACACCTTGGGGGTGATTTTGGGGTACAATCTGGGGCATTTTGGGGTTCCCATACTTGAGCTCCTAGGGTTTGTTTTCGGGGACACTTTGGGGGTGTTTTGGGGTCCAATTTGGGGTGTTTCAGGGGTATTTTGGGGGCATTTTGGGCTCCCGTACTTGAGCTCCTGGGCGATGGCGGCGATCTGCTCCACGCGGTCCTGGTGCGCCGCCAGGTCCGACTCGAAGGCCTCGTGCTTGCGGAGCAGCGCCCGCACCTGGGCCAGCGAGGCCGTGCCCGAGTCCCGGTCCCGCAGGGCCACCTCCTTACCTGGGCACAGGTGGGGACAGCCCTGAGACCCCAAATCCCTGCCCTGTGCCACCTCTGTGCCACCTCCCTACCTGGGCACAGGTGGGGACAGCCCTGAGACCCCCAAACCCACCCTGTGCCACCCCTGAGACCCCAAATCCCTGCCTGTGCCACCTCCTTACCTGGGCACAGGTGGGGAAACCTCTCAGACCCCCTAAACCCACCCTGTGCCACCCCTGTGCCACCTCCTTACCTGGGCACAGGTGTGGGGACAGCCCTGAATCTCCATCATCCCCACATCCATCCCCTGAACCCCAAATCCCTCCCTGAACCCCCAAATCCCTGCCCTGAACCCCCAAATCCCTCCCTGAATCCCAAATCCCTGCCCTGAACCCCCAAATCCCTCCCTGAACCCCCAAATCCCTGCCCTGAACCCCCAAATCCCTCCCTGAACCCCAAATCCCTGCCCTGAACCCCCAAATCCCTCCCTGAACCCCAAATCCCTGCCCTGAACCCCAAATCCCTGCCTGAACCCCAAATCCCTCCCTGAACCCCCAAATCCCTGCCCTGAACCCCAAATCCCTGCCCTGAACCCCAAAACCTGCCCAGCCCACCCCGTACCTTCCGTCCACCCCTCGTGGATCGAGGCTTTCTGCCGGAATTTCTCGGCCAGGTGATCGAGGCGCTCCAGGCGCCGCAGCTCCGTCAGCAGCCACTCCTCGTGTCCCTTCTCGGCCTGCTCCAGGCGCTGCCACCCCGCCCCGATGTCCTGGGGACCCCAAAATCATCCAGGGTCACCCCAAAAATCCCTCAGAGTCACCCCAAAACTCCCTGGCGCAGGTGCCCCCACTCCTCGTGTCCCTTCTCGGCCTGCTCCAGGTGCTGCCACCCTGCCCCGATGTCCTGGGGACCCCAAAATCATCCAGGGTCACCCCAAAAATCCCTCAGAGTCACCCCAAAATCCCTCAGAGTTATGCCTCCTTTGGGACACCCCAAAACCCCCTGGCGCAGGCGGCCCCCACTCCTCGTGTCCCTTCTCGGCCTGCTCCAGGTGCTGCCAGGATCCCCAAAAATCCCTCAGGGTCACCCCAAAAATCCCTCAGGGTCACCCCAAAACCCCTCAGAGTCACCCCAAGGTGGATTTGACCCACTGAGAACCCCCAAATCCCACCCCAGGACCCCGAAGCCCCCAGACCCACTGAGACCATCCTGACCTCGGAGGGCTGGGGCAGATTTGGGGCAGTTTTGGGTGGATTTGGGGCAGTTTAGGATGGATTTGGGGCAGTTTAGGGTGGATTTGGGGCAGTTTAGGGTGGATTTGGGGCAGTTTAGGGTGGATTTAAGACACACCAAGGTGGATTTAAGCCCCCCAGGACCCCGAAGCCCCCAGACCCACCGAGACCATCCTGCCCTCGGAGGGCATGAAGGCGGGCCGGCCGCTGAGGCGCAGTTTGGTCTGCAGGGTGTTGAAGTTGATCTCCAGCTGACATTTCTCCTGCACCTTGGGCGGTTTGTGCACGCGCCGGTACTCGCGGAAATCCTCCAGCTTCTGCTGCATGGCCGGGATGGTCTTCTGGGGGTCCCGGGTCTCCAGCCAGGGGATGGTCCTCTGGATCCACGCCAGGAGCTGGGGGCACACAGATTTGGGGTTTGGGATGGGGATTTGGGGTTTGGGATGGGGTTTGGGGTTTGGGATGGTCTTCTGGGGGTCCCGGGTCTCCAGCCAGGGGATGGTCCTCTGGATCCACGCCAGGAGCTGGGGGCACACAGATTTGGGGTGTGGGATGGGGATTTGGGGGTATTTTTGGGGTGTTTTTGGGGTGGGATTTGGGGTTCCCACTGCTTACATCCGAGGCCAGGCGCTCACTGCTCTGTGAGGGGGTTTGGGGATATTTAGGGGTGTTTTTGGGGTATTTCAGGAGTGGTTTTGGGGTGGTTTTGGGGTGCTTTTGGGGGTATTTTTGGGGGTGTTTTTGGGGTTTTCCCCCCTTACATCCAAAGCCAGGCACTCACAGTAATCCATAGGTGGATTTGGGGTATTTTTGGGGTGGTTTTGTGGTGTTTTTGGGGTATTTTTGGGGTGGTTTTGTGGTGGTTTTGGGGGTTTTGCCCCCTTACATCCAAGGCCAGGCACTCACAGTGATCCATGGGGGGATTTAGGGGGGGATTTGGGGATATTCTTGGGGTGTTTTTGGGGTGTTTTTGGTGTTTCCCCCCTCACATCCGAGGCCCGGCGCTCACTGCTCTATGAGGGATTTTGGGGATATTTTGGGGTATTTTGGGGGTGTTTTTGGGGTGGGATTTGGGGGTGGTTTTGGGTTGTTTTTGGGGTGGGATTTGGGGGTGGTTTTGGGTTGTTTTTGGGGTGTTTTTGGGGTATTTTTGGGTTGTTTTTGGGGTGGGATTTGGGGGCGTTTTTGGGGTATTTTGGGGGTGTTTTTGGGGTGTTTTGGAGGCGTTTTTGGGGTATTTCCCCCTTACATCCGAGGCCAGGCGCTCGTAGTCCTCCATGAGCTGCTCGTTCTCCTGGTTCACGGCCAGAACTTTGCAGATCCGGTTGGCCGCCGTCTCCGCCTGCGGGAACGCGGAATTTGGGAATTTGGGAAAATGGGAAAATAGGAAAATGGGAATATGGGAATATGGGATTGGGAATATGGAAATATGGGAATTTGGGAATATGGGATTTGGGATATGGGAATGAAAAATGGCAATATGGGAATATGGGATTGGGAATTCGGGAATTGGGAATTTGGGAATAGGAGAATTTGGGAATTTGGGAGTGAAAATATGGGAATGGGAATATTGGGGAATATGGGAATTTGGGAATGTGGGAATTCGGGAATATGGGAATGGGAATATGGAAATATGGGAATATGGAAATATGGGATTGGGACTATGGGAAATTGGGAATATGGAAATATGGGATTGGGAATATGGGAATTCGGGAATTTGGGAATATGGGAATTTGGGATTTGGAATATGGGATTGGGACTATGGGAATTTGGGAATATGGAAATATGGGAATATGGGATTGGGAATATGGGAATTTAGGATATGGGAATATGGGATTGGGAATATGGGAATTTGGAAATATGGGAATGGGAATTTAGGATATGGGAATATGGGATTGGGAATATGGGAATGGGAATATGGGAATTTGGGAATTTGGCAGTGCAAATATGGGAATGGGGATATGGGAATTTGGGAATGGGAATATGGGAATATGGGATTGGGAATGTGGAAATATGGGAATTTGGGAATTTGGGAATATGGGAGTGGGAATATGGGATTGAATATTTTGGGATTGGAAATATGGAATTATGGGAATGGGAATATGGGAATATGGGACTGAATATTTTGGGATTGGGAATTTTGGGATTGAATACTTTGGGATTGGGAATATGGGAATATGGGAACTTCAAAAAAAGTTTGAAGGAAAGAAAGGAGAAAGAAAGGAGAGGAAAAAGGGGAAAAGATAGGAAAAAAAGGGGGAAAAACTGGGAGAAAAGAGGGAAAAGGGGGGAAAAGAGGGAAAAAAGGGGGGAAAAGGGAAAAGAAAAAGAAAATAAAAGAAAGGGGAAAGGAAAAGGAACCGCAGCCCTCTGTGGGCCCGATCCTGATCCCGATCCCGATCTGCCCCAGCAGCAGGAGGAGGAGGAGGAGGAGGAGGAAGAGGCTGGAGGTACCTGGGTGGGAGGCAGAGGAGGAATCCAGGAGGAGGAGGAGGATGAAGAGGATGAAGAGGAACTGGGAAGGGTCACGAGGAGGAAAATCCAACGGCCGGGGAGGAAGGAAAGAAAGGAAATCAATGAAGGAAATCAATAAAGGAAATCAATAAAGGAAATTAATTAAGGAAATCAATGAAGGAAATCAATGAAGGAAATCAATAAAGGAAATCAATAAAGGAAATTAATTAAGGAAATCAATGAAGGAAATCAATAAAGGAAATTAATTAAGGAAATCAATGAAGGAAATCAATAAAGGAAATCAATGAAGGAAATTAATTAAGGAAATCAATGAAGGAAATCAATGAAGGAAATCAATAAAGGAAATCAATAAAGGAAATTAATTAAGGAAATCAATGAAGGAAATCAATAAAGGAAATCAATGAAGGAAATTAATTAAGGAAATCAATGAAGGAAATTAATGAAGGAAATCAATGAAGGAAAAAAACAAAAGAAATTTATAAATCAAATAAAGGAAAAGGGGGGAAAGGAGGGAAAGGAAAGGAAGGGAGGAAGCAGGAAAAGGAAGGGGAAAAGGAAGGGAATAAAGGGGAAAAAGAAGGGGATGAAGGGAAAAATAAAAGGAATAAAGGGGAAAAGGAAAGGAATAAAGAAAAGGAAAAAGGAAGGGAATGAGAAAGGGAATAAAGGGAAGGAGAAAAGGGGTAAAGGAAAGGAAAAAAGGAAAGGAATAAAGTGCAAAAAGAAAGGAATAAAGGGGAAAAGTAAAGGGATAAAGTAAAGGAAAAAAGGAAGGAATTAAAGTGCAAAAGGAATGGAATAAAGGGGGAAAGGAAGGAAATAGAGGGGAAAAAGAAGGGAACAAAGGGAAAAAGGAAAGGGATAAAGAAAAGGAAAAATTAAGAGGATAAAGGGGGAAAGGAAAGGAATAAACAAAAGGAAAAAGGAAGGGAATAAAAGAAGGGGAAAAGAAAGGGATAAAGGAAGGGAATAAAGGGGAAAGGGATAACAGAAAGGGGAAAAGGAAGGGAATAAAGGGGAAAGGAAATGAATAAAGGAGAAAAGGAAGGGAAAAGGGGGAAAACCAAGGGAATAAAGGGGAAAAGGAAAGGGATAAAAGGCAGAAGGAAGGGAAAAGGGGGAAAACCAAGGGAATAAAGGCAGGGAACGAGGAAGGGAACACAGGAGGAACCCCGAGGAAAAGGCAGCGCGAGCTCAGCAGAGCCAGGCCCCAACTCCCCGTGCCCAGGGCAGGCAGAGCAGCAGCCAGGCAGCTCCCAGCTCCCAAATCCCAGAGCAGATCCCAAATCCCAGCTCCCAGAGCAGATCCCAGGTGCCAGGTCCCAGAGCAGATCCCAAATCCCAGGTGCCAGATCCCAGAGCAGATCCCAAATCCCAGCTCCCAGAGCAGATCCCAAATCCCAGAGCAGATCTCAGGTCCCAGCTCCCAGAGCAGATCCCAGGTGCCAGGTCCCAGAGCAGATCCCAAATCCCAGAGCAGATCTCAGGTCCCAGCTCCCAGAGCAGATCCCAAATCCCAAATCCCAGAGCAGATCCCAAATCCCAGCTCCCAGAGCAGATGCCAGGTGCCAGAGCAGATCCCAAATCCCAGAGCAGATCCCAGGTGCCAGGTCCCAGAGCAGATCCCAAATCCCAGAGCAGATCCCAAATCCCAGCTCCCAGAGCAGATCCCAAATCCCAGAGCAGATCCCAAATCCCAGCTCCCAGAGCAGATCCCAGGTGCCAGGTGCCAGAGCAGATCCCAAATCCCAGAGCAGATCCCAAATCCCAGAGCAGATCCCAGGTGCCAGCGGGGCTCTCCGGGGCCGGGCTCACCTTCTGGGCCCCGGAGAAGGCGTGGTAGAAGCAGGACACGTAGGTCATGATGGCCTTCTCGTCGGGCCGCAGCGTGCCCACGATATCTGCCCGGGGGGGAGAGCACAGCGAGGGCCGCGGCTCCAGCAGCGTTCCCAAAGAATTCCCAAAGATTCCCAAACAAAGCATTCCCAGCGTGGGCAGCGTGCCCGGGGTGGCTCATGGGGGGTTTGTGCTGCCTTGGTCCCGTTCCTCAATCCCCATGCCTGCATTTGCTGGGGATTTCTCCATGGGTTTCCCATGAATTTCCCATGGATTTCCACGGAATCCTGCGGATTTCCACGAATTTCCCATAATTTCCCATGGGTTTCCAATAATTTCCCATGGATCTCCATGGAATCCTGCGGAATACCACGAATTTCCCATAATTTCCCATGGATTTCCATTAATTTCCCATGGATCTCAATGGAATCCTCTGGATTTCCACTAATTTCCCATGGATTTCCATTCATTTCCCATGGATTTCCATTGAATCCCGTGGATTCCCATTGATTTCCCATGGACTTCCATGGAATCCCATGGATTTCCACTAATTTCCCATTTCCATTCCATGGATTTCCACTGATTTCCCAAGGAATCCCACAAATTTCCCATGGATTCCCACAAATTTCCCATGGATTTCCATAGAATCCTGTGGATTTCCCACTGACTTCCACGGATTTTTATGGAATCCCACGGATTTCCAAGGATTCCCACTAATTTCCTATGGATTTCCCAGGTAATCTCAATAATTTCCCATGAATTTCCCATGGATTTCCCATTGACTTGCATGGATTTTTATGAAATCCCATAATTTCCAAGGATTCCCACAAATTTCCCATGGACCCCCATGGATTTCCCATGGATTTTTATGGAACCCCACGGATTTCCAAGGATTCCCATTAATTTCCTATGGATTTCCCATGTAATCTCAATAATTTCCCATTGAATTTCCCCTGGATTTTTATGGAATCCCACGGATTTCCAAGGATTCCCACTAATTTCCTATGGATTTCCCATGTAATCTCAATAATTTCCCATGGATTTCCCATGGATTTCCCATGGATTTTTATGGAATCCCACGGATTTCCAAGGATTCCCATTAATTTCCTATGGATTTCCCATGTAATAATTTCCCATGGATTTCCCATGGATTTTTATGGAATCCCACGGATTTCCAAGGATTCCCACTAATTTCCTATGGATTTCCCATGTAATCTCAATAATTTCCCATGGATTTCCCATGGATTTCCCATGGATTTTTATGGAATCCCACGGATTTCCAAGGATTCCCATTAATTTCCTATGGATTTCCCAAGTAATCTCAATAATTTCCCCTGGATTTTTATGGAATCCCACGGATTTCCAAGGATTCCCACTAATTTCCTATGGATTTCCCATGTAATCTCAATAATTTCCCATGGATTTCCCATAGATTTTTATGGAATCCCATGGATTTCCAAGGATTCCCATTAATTTCCTATGGATTTCCCATGTAATCTCAATAATTTCCCATTGAATTTCCCATGGATTTTTATGGAATCCCACGGATTTCCAAGGATTCCCATTAATTTCCTATGGATTTCCCATGTAATAATTTCCCATGGATTTCCCATGGATTTTTATGGAATCCCACGGATTTCCAAGGATTCCCATTAATTTCCTATGGATTTCCCAAGTAATCTCAATAATTTCCCCTGGATTTTTATGGAATCCCACGGATTTCCAAGGATTCCCACTAATTTCCTATGGATTTCCCATGTAATCTCAATAATTTCCCATTGAATTTCCCTTGGATTTCCCATGGATTTCCACTAAATTTGCCATGGATTTCCCATTGACTTCCGTGGGTTTTTATGGAAATCCATGGATTTCCCGTGGATCCCCACGGATTCCCCCCAAATCCCCCCAAATTCGGGACCCCCAGGCAGATTTAACCCCTCATGAGCCACCCAGGAGCCCCCTGAGCGACAGCGGCCGCGGCTGCAAGAGAAGCGAGCGTGGTGAGAGCAGAGAGAGAGAGAATTCCAGGGGGAGAATTCCAGAAAGAACGGATCCGGGAGGAAGGTTCCGGAATCACGGATCCGGGAGGAAGGTTCCGGAAGCTCCCGGTACCTTCTGGGCCCCGGAGAAGGCGTGGTAGAAGCTGGACACGTAGGTCATGATGGCCTTCTCGTCCGGCCGCGCCGTGTTCACGATGTCTGCACGGGGAACCGCCAGCGTTAAACTGGGAGCAAACTGGGAGCAAACTGGGAACCGACTGGGAGCAAACTGGGAGCAAACTGGGAACCGACTGGGAGCAAACTGGGAGCAAACTGGGAACCGACTGGGAGCAAACTGGGAGCAAACTGGGAACGACTGGGAACAAACTGGGAGCAAACTGGGAACGACTGGGAACAAACTGGGAACCAACTGGGAACCAACTGGGAGCAAACTGGGAGCAAACTGGGAATGACTGGGAGCAAACTGGGAATGACTCGGAACAAACTGGGAGCAAACTGGGAATGACTGCGAGCAAACTGGGAGCAAACTGGGAACGACTGGGAGCAAACTGGGAGCAAACTGGGAATGACTGGGAGCAAAGTGGGAGCAAACTGGGAACGACTGGGAGCAAACTGGGAATGACTGGGAGCAAAGTGGGAGCAAACTGGGAATGACTGGGAGCAAACTGGGAATGACTGCGAGCAAACTGGGAGCAAACTGGGAACAACTGGGAACAAACTGGGAGCAAACTGGGAATGACTGCGAGCAAACTGGGAGCAAACTGGGAACGACTGGGAGCAAAGTGGGAGCAAACTGGGAATGGGGCTGGAGCCTTTCCTGGCTGGAACTCTGCCCCGAGGTCCCAAATCCTGCGGGATCCACCTGGGTGGGATTGGGGCTGGATGGGGAAAATTTGGGGTTGGGTTGGGTGGTTCCAGTGGGGGTCCTGGAATTGAGGGGTCAGAGAGTTGTGGGGTCCTGGAAAAATGAAATCCAAGAATTATGGGATCCTAAAAAAGAGAATGCCAGATTTATGGGATCCTGGAATTACAGAATCAAAGCGTTGGGGGGTCCTGGAATTGAGGGATCAAAGAGTTGGGGGGTCCTGGAGCTGTGGGGTCCTGGAAAAATGAAATCAGAGAATGATGGGATCCTAGAAGAAGGGAATGTCAGATTTATGGGATCCTGAAGTCATGGAATAATGAAATCTGAAAATTATGGCATCCTAGAAAATGTCAGATTTGTGGGATCCTGGAATTGTGGGATCAGAGAGTTGTGGGATCCTGGAATAACAAAATCAGAGAATGATGGGATCCTTGAAGAAGAAAACGTCAGATTTGTGGGATTCTGGAATTGTGAAGTCCTGGAATAATGAAATCCAAGAGTTACGGGATCCTAGAAAAAGAAAATGTCAGATTTATGGGATGCTGGAGCTGTGGGGTTCTGGAAAAATGAAATCCTACAATTATGGGATCCTAGAAGAAGGAAATGTCAGATTTGTGGGATGCTGGAATTGTGGGGTCCTGGAAAAATGAAATCCGAGAATGATGGGATCCTAGAAGAAGGGAATGCCAGATTTGTGGGATCCTGAAGTCATGGAATAATGAAATCTGAAAATTATGGGATCCTAGAAGAAGAAAATGTCAGATTTGTGGGATCCTGGAATTGTAAAGTCCTAGAATAATGAAATCCAAGAGTTACAGGATCCTAGAAAAAGAAAACGTCAGATTTATGGGATGCTGGAATTGTGGAGTTCTGGAATAACAAAATCCAAGAATTGAGGGATCCTAGAAAAAGAAAATGTCAGATTTGTGGGGTCCTGGAGCTGTGGGGTTCTGGAATAATAAAATCCAAGAATTATGGGATCCTAGAAGAAGGGAATGTCAGATTTATGGGATCCTGAAGTCACAGAATAATGAGATCTGAAAATTACAGGATCCTAGAAGAAGGGAATGACAGATTTATGGGATGCTGGAATTGTGGGATCAAAGAGTTGTGGGATCCTGGAATTGCGGAGTTCTGGAATAACAAAATCCGAGAACGATGGGATCCTAGAAGAAAGGAACGCCAGATGGATGGGATCCTGGAATTGTGAAGTCCTAGAATAATGAAATCCAAGACTTAAGGAATCCTAGAAGAAAGGAATTCCAGATTTATGGGACGCTGGAATTTTGGGATTGTACAGCTGTGGAGTCCTGCGCGTTCCCCACCCCTGGAATTACAGGATGATAAAACCAACCAATTCTGGAACCCTGAGCATCCCAAATCCTGGAGAAATCCAGGAGAAATCCAGGAGAAACCAGGGATCCTGTGAGGAAATCCCCTCCAGGGCCTGGAAGAGACCCCGGGATCCGGAATTCCACACTCACCCTCGGCATCCAGCATCTTGGGAATGTCCAGGTACTTCTCAGCCACCTCGAAGGCGTTGTTGAGGTTGGTGACAGGATCATCCTGGGGACAGGAGGGGCTCTGTGGGTGGGAATTCCCAAATTCCCGGATTTTCCAGGGCGGGGTTTGGGGTTTACCTTGCGCAGTTTGTCGTACTCGATCAGCTCCGGGCGGTGCCGGTGGATGAGGGCGTTGAAGGCCAGCCCGTCCTTCCAGCTGGGGGAAAACGGGGATCAGACCGTGGGAATGTGCAGGGAAAATGGGGATCAGGTCGTGGGAATCCGCAGGGAAAATGGGGATCAGGTTGTGGGGATGTGCAGGGAAAATGGGGATCAGGTTGTGGGAATCCGCAGGGAAAATGGGGATCAGGTTGTGGGAATCCGCAGGGAAAATGGGGATCAGGTTGTGGGGATGTGCAGGGAAAATCAGGATCAGGTTGTGGGAATCCGCAGGGAAAATGGGGATCAGACCGTGGGGATGTGCAGGGAAAATGGGGATCTGGTTGTGGGGATGTGCAGGGAAAATGGGGATCAGGTTGTGGGAATCCGCAGGGAAAACGGGGATCAGATCATGGGAATACACAGGGAAAATGGGGATCAGGTCGTGGGGATGTGCAGGGAAAATGGGGATCAGGTCGTGAGAATCCGCAGGGAAAATTGGGATCAGACCGTGGGGATGTGCAGGGAAAATCGGGATCAGGTCATTGGGATGTGCAGGGAATATTGGGAGTGAGATTCTGGGAATCCACAGGGAAAACCAGGATCAGATCCCAGGAAACCACAGGGAAAATGGGGATCGGGTCATGGGAATCCATGGGGAAAACTGGGATTGAATCCCAGGAATTCACAGAGAAAATGGGGATCAGATCCCAGGAATCGGCAGGGAAAACTGGGATCAGATTCTGGGAATCCATGGAGAAAATTGGGATGAGATCATGGGAATTTACAGGGAAAATGGGGATCAGGTCACGGGAATCCACAGGAAAAACCAGGATCAGATCATGGGAATCCGCAGGGACAACAGGAGTGAAATCCCGGGAATTTGCAGGGAAAATTGGGATTGGATCATGGGAATATTCAGGGAAGACTGGGATCGGATCCCAAGAATTTAGAGAGAAAATGAGGACCAGACCATGGGAATTCACAGGGGAAATTGGAATGAGATCCTGGGAATCCAAGGGCAATTTGGGAATTCTGCCCTGGGAAATGGGAAGAGGAAGGGAAAGGGGAAGGGGAAGGAGGAAGAGGAAGGGGAAGGGGAAAGATGAAGAGGAGTAGAAGGAGGAAGGAGGAGGAGGAGGAGGAAGGACCTGATGTGGAAGTTCTGCACATTGACGTTCTTGTACGGAGCCGTTTTCCGCTGGCACCAGAGCAGCAGCCCCTCCTTGGCCGAGGTCTCTGCGGGAGCGGGAGCAGAAAATGGGGGGATCCTGGGGGGGATCCTGGGGGGAATCCTGGGGGGGATCCCGGGGGGGATCCTGGGGGGGATCCCACAATCCCAGGGGCAGATCCTGGGGGCGGATCCCACAATCCCAGGGGTGGATCCCACGATCCCAGGGGTGGATCCCACAATCCCAGGGCAAATCCCAGGGTGGATCCCACAATCCCAGGGCAAATCCCACAATCCCAGGGCAAATCCCACAATTCCAGGGCAAATCCCAGGGTGGATCCCACAATCCCAGGGGCAGATCCTGCAATCCCAGGGGTGGATCCCACAGTCCCAGGAACAAATCCCATGTGGATCCCATAATCCCAGGAACAAATCCTGGGGTCGATCCCCCAATTCTAGGGCAGATCCCATGCGGATCCCCCAATCCCAGGAGCAAATCCCAGGGTGCATCCCCCAATTCCAGGGCAGATCTTGTGTTGATCCCACAACCCCAGGAGCAGATCCCAGGATGGATCCCCAATCCCAGGAGCGGATCCCGTGTGGATCCCCCAATCCAGGGGCGGATCCCGTGCGCCGTTACCTTCCACGGAGATGTCCTGGATGGCGAAGCGCAGGATGATCGTCCAGATCATGCCCAGCGTCATCTTGGCGTTCCCGTCCACGATCTCTGCGGGAGGGAAACAGGGAATGGATCCCAAAGGGAAAACACAGGGAATGGATCCCAGGGAACGGATCCCAGGTGGGAATTCCCAGGGGAAAACACAGGGAATGGATCCCAGGGAATGGATCCCAAAGGGAAAACACGGGGAATGGATCCCAGGGAATGGATCCCAGGTGGGAATTCCCAGGGGGAAACACAGGGAATGGATCCCAGGGAATGGATCCCAAAGGGAAAACACGGGGAATGGATCCCAGGGAATGGATCCCGGGGGGAAACACAGGGAATGGATCCCAGGGAATGGATCCCAAAGGGAAAACACGGGGAATGAATCCCATGGGGGAATTCCCAGGGGAAAACACAGGGAATGGATCCCAGGGAACGGATCCCAGGTGGGAATTCCCAAAGGGAAAACACAGGGAATGGATCCTGGGTGGGAATTAACAGGGAATGGATCCCAGGGGGGAATTCTGCCCCAGAGAATGGATCCCAGGGAGGAATTCCCAGGGAATGGATCCCGGGGGGGAATTCCCAGGGGGAATTATGGGGTTGTGGGGCCCTGGAATTTGGGGGGCTCCACAATGGAGGAGTAAAAAAATTAATTTTGGAGTCCCCAGATTAATGGGTCCCATATTAGGGAATCCTGCAATAACGGGACCACGGGATCTGGGAATCCTGGATTTATGGAGTCTCAGGACACAAAACTCTGGAATTACGAGACCCAAAATCATGGAACCCTGCGAATAGGGGATGCAGGATTTGTGGGACTGCAGAACTGGAATTACAGATCCTGGAATCCATTACAGAACCACGGAATCCTGGAATTACGGAATTGTTTGGGTTGGAAAAGAACCTCGGAAACCACGGAGAGGGAGAGAGGAATCCCACAGGGCAGGAATCCCCCAGGGCAGGAATCCCACAGGGGAGGAATCCCGGGCTCCCCATCCCGATCCCACATTCCCAGGGCTGCCTCCAGCAGCTCCCGTTGTTTTTTTGGGAATTGCTGGGCTGGGGCGGGCGCCGGGCGTCTCCCGGCTCGGGGCCGGTCGGGACTCGCTCGGCTCCGGGCACGCGGAGCTTTCCTGAGCCGGGATCCCAACAAACCGGCCCGGCCGGAGCCGCTGCCAGCCCGGCCCGCCCGGGCCCCGGGGATCCCACAGGGAATGGTGCTGGATCCTGTGGGAATGGTGCTGGATCTACAGGGAATGGTCCTGGATCTACAGGGAATGGTGCTGGATCTACAGGGAATGGTGCTGGATCTACAGGGAATGGTGCTGGATCTACAGGGAATGGTCCTGGATCTACAGGGAATGATCCTGGATCTACAGGGAATGGTGCTGGATCTACAGGGAATGGTCCTGGATCTACAGGGAATGGTCCTGGATCTACAGGGAATGGTGCTGGATCCTGTGGGAATGGTGCTGGATCTACAGGGAATGGTCCTGGATCCACAGAGAATGATCCTGAATCCTGTGGGAATGGTCCTGGATCCTGCAGGGAATGACCTCAGATCCCACAGGGAATGATCTTGATCCCACAGGGAATGGTCCCAATCCCGCAAGGAATGGTCCCACTCCCGCAGGGAATGATCCCAATCCTGCAGGGAACGATCCCAGAGATCCCACAGGGAATGGTCCCGATCCCGCAGGGAATGATCCCAATCCCACAGGGAATGGTCCCGATCCCGCAGGGAATGATCCCAGAGATCCCACAGGGAATGATCCCAGTCCTGCAGGGAATGGTCCCAATCCCACAGGGAATGGTTCTGGAGATCCCACAGGGAATGGTTCCAGAGATCCCACAGGGAATGGTCCCGATCCCGCAGGGAATGATCCCAATCCCACAGGGAATGGTCCCGATCCCGCAGGGAATGATCCCAGAGATCCCACAGGGAATGATCCCAATCCCACAGGGAATGGTCCCAATCCCACAGGGAATGGTTCTGGAGATCCCACAGGGAATGGTTCCAGAGATCCCACAGGGAATGGTCCCGATCCCGCAGGGAATGATCCCAATCCCACAGGGAATGGTCCCGATCCCGCAGGGAATGATCCCAGAGATCCCACAGGGAATGATCCCAGTCCTGCAGGGAATGGTCCCAATCCCACAGGGAATGGTTCTGGAGATCCCACAGGGAATGGTTCTGGAGATCCCACAGGGAATGGTTCTGGAGATCCCACAGGGAATGATCCCAGAGATCCCACAGGGAATGGTTCTGGAGATCCCACAGGGAATGGTCCCGATCCCACAGGGAATGATCCCAGAGATCCCACAGGGAATGGTCCCAATCCCGCAGGGAACGATCCCAATCCCACAGGGAACGATCCCAATCCCGCAGGGTTTTGGGTCAAGTTTAAAGGGTTTGAGTCATGGTTCAAACCCCTCAAAAATCCCGATTTTGGCCCAGAAGGGGCCCTGGGGTGTCAGATCCCAGCGGATCCCAGCGGATTCCATCAGATCCCAGCGGATCCCCGAGCTGGGGCCTCACCCTCGGCGCCGATGGAGACGAGCTTGACGCCTTTGCTGGCGATGAAGTCCAGGGCCTTGTTGACGTTGTTGATCTTGTGCACCCTCATCTTGCCCCGCTCGGGCTTCGGGAGCCGCTCCCCTGCAATGGCATTGGGGTCAGGATTGGAGGGTTTGGGTCAGGATTAAATAAATAATCTGGGTCAGGGTTAATTAATCTGGGTCAGGGTTAATTAATCTGGGTCAGGGTTAAAGGGTTTGGGGTCAGGATTGGAGGGTTTGGGTCAGGATTAAATAAATAATCTGGGTCAGGGTTAATTAATCTGGGTCAGGGTTAAAGGGTTTGGGTCAGGACTGAAGGGCTTGGGTCAGGACTGGAGGATTTGGGTCAGGATTAAATAATCTGGGTCAGGATTGGAGGGTTTGGGTCAGGATTAAATAAATAATCTGGGTCAGGGTTAATTAATCTGGGTCAGGGTTAAAGGGTTTGGGTCAGGACTGGAGGATTTGGGTCAGGGTTAAATAATCTGGGTGAGAATTACATAATCTGGGTCAGGGTTAATTAATCTGGGTCAGGGTTAATTAATCTGGGTCAGGGTTAAATAATCTGGGTCAGGGTTAAATAATCTGGGTCAGGGTTAAAAGGTTTGGTCCCAGTTTGGGGCTTTTTGGACTCAGTTTGGGTTTTTGAGCCCAGTTTAAGGATTTTGGGACCAGCTGGGCATTTTGGGCTGAGTTTGGGGGTTTTTGGGCTGAGTTTGAGGATTTTGGCCCAGTTTAAGGATTTCGGTCCCAGTTTAAGGATTTTGATCCCAGTTTTGGGGGTTTTGGGCTGAATTTGGGGGTTTTGGGGCCCAGTTTAAGGATTTTGGTCCCAGTTTAAGGATTTTGGGCTGAGTTTGGGGGTTTTGGGGCCCAGTTTAGGATTCTGATCTCAGTTTGGCGGTTTTGGGGCCCAGTTTGAGGATTTTGGTCCCAGTTTGAGGATTTTGGTCCCAGGTTAAGGATTTTGGTCCCAGTTTGAGGATTTTGGTCCCAGTTTAAGGATTTTGGTCCCAGTCTGAGGATTCTGAGCAGAGGCCTGACCTGAGATGACCTCGAGCAGCAGCATCAGTTTGAGCCCATCCCGGAAATCCTCGTCGATGTTCTCGATCTGCGTGCCCGCCTTGCGCAGGTGGGAATTGCACCAGGCCGTGAACGTCTGCGCGACAGCGACGGGGTCAGCGGGTCTGGGGGGGACCCTGGGGGTTGAGGGGGACCCTGGGGTTTGAGGGGACCCCCAGGGCCAGCAGAGAACCCCAGGGTTTGGGGAACCTCTGGGGTCAGTGGGGATCTCCAGGGTTTGGGGGGAAAATGGGGAATTGGGGGCCTGGGGATTCCTCATCCCAGCAGGAATGATCCCACTGGGAATGATCCCACTGATCCCAGCAGGAATGATCCCACTGGGAATGATCCCACTGATCCCAGCAGGAATGATCCCACTGGGAATGATCCCATTGATCCTACTGGGAATGATCCCACTGGGAATGATCCCATTGATCCCAGCAGGAATGATCCCATTGGGAATGATCCCACTGATCCCAGCAGGAATGATCCCACTGGGAATGATCCCATTGATCCTACTGGGAATGATCCCATTGATCCCAGCAGGAATGATCCCACTGGGAATGATCCCATTGATCCTACTGGGAATGATCCCACTGATCCCAGCAGGAATGATCCCACTGGGAATGATCCCATTGATCCTACTGGGAATGATCCCACTGGGAATGATCCCATTGATCCTACTGGGAATGATCCCATTGGGAATGATCCCACTGATCCCAGCAGGAATGATCCCACTGGGAATGATCCCACTGATCCCAGCAGGAATGATCCCACTGATCCCATTGGGAATGATCCCATTGATCCCCCTGGGAATGACCCCACTGGGAATGACCCCAGGTTATTGACCCCACTGGGAATGACCCCACTGGGAATGACCCCACTGATCCCATCAGCAATGACCCCGGGTTATTGATCCCATCAGCAATGGCCCACTGATCCCACTGGGAATGATCCCATCGGGAATGATCCCACTGACCCCACTGGGAATGATCCCACTGACCCCACTGGGAATGACCCCACTGATCCCACAGCAATGACTGCAGTTATTGATCCCATCAGCAATGACTCAGTTATTGACCCCACAGCAATGACTGCAGTTATTGATCCCATCAGCAATGACTCAGTTATTGACCCCACAGCAATGACTCAGTTATTGATCCCACAGCAATGACTCAGTTATTGACCCCACAGCAATGACTCAGTTATTGATCCCACAGCAATGACTCAGTTATTGATCCCATCAGCAATGACTCAGTTATTGACCCCACAGCAATGACTCAGTTATTGACCCCACAGCAATGACTCAGTTATTGACCCCACAGCAATGACTCAGTTATTGACCCCACAGCAATGACTGCAGTTATTGACCCCACAGCAATGACTCAGTTATTGATCCCATCAGGAATGACTGCAGTTATTGACCCCACAGCAATGACTCAGTTATTGACCCCACAGCAATGACTCAGTTATTGATCCCATCAGGAATGACTGCAGTTATTGACCCCACAGCAATGACTGCAGTTATTGACCCCACAGCAATGACTCAGTTATTGACCCCACAGCAATGACTCAGTTATTGATCCCATCAGCAATGACTCAGTTATTGATCCCATCAGCAATGACTCAGTTATTGATCCCACAGCAATGACTGCAGTTATTGATCCCATCAGGAATGACTGCAGTTATTGACCCCACAGCAATGACTGCAGTTATTGACCCCACAGCAATGACTCAGTTATTGACCCCACAGCAATGACTCAGTTATTGATCCCATCAGCAATGACTCAGTTATTGACCCCACAGCAATGACTGCAGTTATTGACCCCACAGCAATGACTGCAGTTATTGATCCCATCAGGAATGACTGCAGTTATTGATCCCACAGCAATGACTCAGTTATTGACCCCACAGCAATGACTGCAGTTATTGACCCCACAGCAATGACTGCAGTTATTGACCCCACAGCAATGACTCAGTTATTGATCCCATCAGGAATGACTGCAGTTATTGACCCCACAGCAATGACTGCAGTTATTGATCCCATCAGCAATGACTCAGTTATTGACCCCATTAGCAATGACTGCAGTTATTGACCCCACAGCAATGACTGCAGTTATTGATCCCATCAGGAATGACTGCAGTTATTGACCCCACAGCAATGACTCAGTTATTGACCCCACAGCAATGACTCAGTTATTGACCCCACAGCAATGACTCAGTTATTGATCCCACAGCAATGACTCAGTTATTGACTCCACAGCAATGACTCAGTTATTGATCCCATCAGCAATGACTCAGTTATTGACTCCACAGCAATGACCCCAACCTTTCATCCCCGGGAACGCCCAACCCCACAACCCCCAGCTCCAGTTATTGAGGAACTGGGACAGCCCCACCCCAAATTCTCCTTGTGGGGCCACACTGTGGGGTCAGGAACGGGCTCTGACCCCAGGATCCAGCCCCAAAGCCAGCAGGAAACTCAATCTGATCCCCGGGATGTGGGAACAGCCCGGACCCTGCAGGATCCAGCCCAGGATCCAGTGGGAACAGCCCAGACCCTGCAGGATCCAGCCCAGGATCCAGCCCCAAAGCCAGCAGGAAACTCAATCTGATTCCCTGGATGTGGGAACAGCCCAGACCCTGCAGGATCCCCCCGGGATCCAGCCCAAAGCCGGGCGGGTGCCCCTGGATGTGGGAACATCCCGTGTGGGGCGGCTCCGGGATCGCCCCGCGCTCCGGGCGGCTCCGGGCGGTGCCGGGACTTTGGCCGGTGCCAGGGCTGATCGTGCCAGAGCCGGGCGTGGCCGGGCGTGGCCAGCGGGCACCGACACGCACGGGGCACTGAGTCAGCCTGGGCACGGGAGACACCGGAAAAAATCCCGCAAAAATCCTGTTATGGGATCCCATTCATGGACACACACAAGGCACTGAGTCAGCCTGGGCACGGGAGACACCGGAAAAAATCCCACAAAAATCCTGGTTTGGGATCTCCTTCACAGGCACACAGAACAGGCCCTGGGAGATCCCACAGAGATCCCAAAAAACCCCACAGAAATCCCACGGAAATCCCATTCTGGGATCCCAATCACCGACACGCACGGGGCACTGAGTCAGCTGGGCATGAGAGAGAGATCCGGAAAAACCCCACAGAAATCCCAGTGTGGGATCTCCTTCATGGGCACACAGAGCCCCAAGAGATGCCATAAAAATCCCATAAAAACCCCACAGAAATCCCAGTGTGGGATCTCTTTCATGGGCACACACAGCCCCAAGAGATCCCAGAAAAATCCCATAAAAACCCCACAGAAATCCCAGTGTGGGATCTCCTTCATGGGCAGACACAGCCCCAAGAGATCCCATAAAAATCCCACAGAAATCCCAGTGTGGGATCTCCTTCATGGGCACACAGAGCCCCAAGAGATGCCATAAAAATCCCATAAAAACCCCACAGAAATCCCAGTGTGGGATCTCCTTCATGGGCACACACAGCCCCAAGAGATCCCAGAAAAATCCCATAGAAATCCCATAAAAATCCCAGTGTGGGATCCCATTCACCGACACGCACGGGGCACTGAGAGATCCCAGAAAAACCCCACAGAAACCCCACAGAAATCCCATTCACCGCACGGGGCACTGAGTCACTGGGCATGGAGGGAGATCCTGGAAAAAATCCCATAAAAATCCCCACAGAAATCCCAGTGTGGGATCTCCTTCATGGGCAGACACAGCCCCAGGAGATCCCAGAAAAATCCCATAAAAATCCCATAAAAATCCCATAAAAATCCCATAAAAATCCCAGTGTGGGATCTCCTTCATGGACACACACAGCCCCAAGAGATCCCGGAAAAATCCCAGAAAAACCCCACAGAAATCCCAGTGTGGGATCTCCTTCATGGGCACACAGAGCCCCAAGAGATGCCATAAAAATCCCAGAAAAACCCCACAGAAATCTCAGTATGGGATCTCCTTCATGGGCACACAGAGCCCCAAGAGATCCCATAAAAATCCCAGAAAAACCCCACAGAAATCCCATAAAAATCCCACAGAAATCCCATCCTGGGATCCCATTCACCGACACGCACGGGGCACTGAGTCAGCCGGGAATAAAATCCGGGATCAAATCTGGAATAAAATCTGCAATAAATCCAGGATAAAATCCAGGATAAATCTGGAATAAAATCCGGGATCAAATCTGGAATAAGTCCTGGATAAAATCCAGGATAAATCTGGAATAAAATCTGGGATAAAATCCGGGACAAAATAAAATCCAGGATAAAATAAAATCCAGGATAAAATAAAATCCAGGAATAAAATCTGGAATAAAATCCAGGATAAAATCAGTGATAAATCCGGGATAAAATCCGGGATAAATTCGGGATAAAATCTGGGATAAATCTGGGATAAATTCAGGAATAAAATCTGGGATAAAATAAAATCTGGGATAAAATGCAGGATAAATCTGGAATAAAATCCTGCATAAATTCGGGATAAATCAGGGATAAAACCCAGGATAAAATGAGGACTAAAATCTGGAATAAAACCTGAAATAAAATCCAGAATAAAATCCAGGATAAATCCAGGATAAATCCATGATAAAATCCAGGATAAATCCAGGAATAAAATCTGGGAAAATCCAGGATAAATCCAGGATAAACTTGGGATAAATCTGGGATAAAATCCAGAATAAAATCCAGGAATAAAATCCATTATAAAATCTGGAATAAAATAAAATCCAGGATAAAATCAGGAATAAATCTGGGATAAATTCAGGATAAAATCTGGGACAAATCCAGGATAAAATCCAGGATAAAATCTGGGATAAAATTTAGGATAAAATCCAGGATCAATCTGGAATAAAATCCAGGATAAATCCAGGATGAATCTGGGATAAATCTGGAATAAATCTGGAATAAAATCTAGAATAAAATCCAGGATAAAATCTGGGATAAATCCAGGATGAATCTGGGATAAATCTGGAATAAAATCCAGGATAAAATCCAGGATAAAATCCGGGATAAATCCAGGATGAATCTGGGATAAACCTGGAATAAAATCCAGAATAAAATCTAGAATAAATCCAGGATGAATCTGGGATGAATCTGGAATAAAATCCAGAATAAAATCCAGGATAAAATCCGGGATAAATCCAGGATGAATCTGGGATAAATCTGGAATAAAATCCAGGATAAAATCCAGGATAAAATCCAGGATGAATCTGGGATGAATCTGGAATAAAATCCAGGATAAAATCCAGGATAAAATCCAGGAATAAAATCCATTATAAAATCTGGAATAAAATAAAATCCAGGATAAAATCCAGGATAAAATCCAGGAATAAAACCCAGGACAAAATCAAATCTGTGCTAAACGAACCCCGGCAGCCGCAGCCCCCGCGCATTCCCGGCCGCCTCGAGCGGCCCAAAAAGGCAAAAAAGGAGATTCCGGCCCCGCTCGGCAATTTCCTTCCCACGGAAGCGCCCGGAAAATTTCCTGCGATTGTGGCAGGGGAGGGACTGGGGGAGCAGCTGAAATCCGGGAACGGGCTGGGAATAAATCCTAAATCCTGGGGACAAACCCTAAATCCTGGGGACAAATCCTAAATCCTGTGAACAAACCCTAAACCCTGGGAATTGGAACAAACCCTAAATCCTGGGGATGGAAAATGGGAACAAACCCTAAACCCTGGGGACAAACCCTAAATCCTGGGGACAAACCCTAAACCCTGGGAATTGGAACAAACCCTAAATCCTGGGGACAAACCCTAAATCCTGGGGACAAACCCTAAATCCTGGGGACAAACCCTAAATCCTGGGAATTGGAACAAACCCTAAATCCTGGGAACAAATCCTAAATCCTGGGGATTGGGGACAAACCCTAAATCCTGGGAATGGGCTGGGAACAAACCCTAAATCCTGGGGATGGAAAATGGGAACAAACCCTAAATCCTGGGGATGGGAATGGGAACAAATCCTAAATCCTGGGAACAAACCCTAAATCCTGGGGGTGGAAATGGGAATGGGAACAAATCCTAAATCCTGGGAATTGGGGATGGAAAATGGGAACAAACCCTAAATCCTGGGGATTGGGGATGGAAAATGGGAATAAATCCTAAATCCTGGGGATGGGAACAAATCCTAAATCCTGGGATTGGGGATGGAGATGGGAATAAATCCTAAATCCTGGGAATGGAAAATGGGAACAAATCCTAAATCCTGGGAATTGGGGATGGAAATTGGGAATAAATCCTAAATCCTGGGGATGGGGTGGGAATGGGATCAGGATCAAAATCCTGGGGATTGGGGATGGAAATGGGGATTAAATCAAAATCCTGGGAATTGGAGCTGGAAAAGGGAATTAAATCAAAATCCTGGGAATTGGGGATGGAAATGGGGATTAAATCAAAATCCTGGGAATTGGGGATGGAAATGGGGAATTCAGCTCCAATTCCCGGAAATTCAGGCTGGAAAATTCACATTCCTCCCTATTTTCCATCATTTTCTCCCTAAAAATTGGGAATTTTAGGGCTAGAAAATGCATTTCCCTCCCTATTTTCCTCAAATTTTTCCCAAAAAAAGCCCCAAAAAATCCCTCCAAAAAACCCTAAAAATCCCCCCAAAAAATCCCCCCAAAAAACCCTAAAAATTCCCCCAAACCCCCTAAAAAATCCCAAAAAAAGTCCCAAAAAAATCCCCAAAAAATCCCCAAAAAATCCCCAAAAAATCCCCAAAAAATCCCCAAAAAATCCCCAAACTGAGTCAGTACCGAGGCCTGGCTGGGGCAGGAAGGAATTGGCTCCCAAATTCCAAATTAAATCGAGGCAGAGCTGAAAGAAAATTCCAGAGGGAATAAAAAACTCATCCAGGCGTTCCCTGGGCTCGCTAGCGGCGCTTAATTAACAGCATTTGCATAATTTGCATAATTAACATAATTAACGAGGCGCCCGTTTGGCCGAGGAGACGGAAAGGAGGAAAAATGACCCAAAAATCCCAATGAGAAATCTGAAAAAAAGGGGGAAAAAAACAGAAAAAGGGATGGAAAAATGAGGAAAAAATGAGGAAAAATCAGCCAGAAAGCAGAAAAATGAGGGGAAAAAGTGGGAAAAGTTATTTAAATAGGGAGAAAATGAGGAAAAACTGAGGGAAAATGGGGAAAAATTGGGAAAATGAGGAAAAATTCAGGGGAAATGAGTAAAAATTGAGGGAGAAGATTGATAAAAATTAGGAAAAAATATAAAAATTTGGGAAAAATTTGGGAAAAATGAGGATTTTGGGGTTTTTTGTCCCATCCCTGTCACCCTCAGCACATCCTGGGTTTTCCTCTCTGCCTGGAATTTTTTGTGGGGTTTTTTTTTATATTTTCTGTTGGGTTTTTTTTTTTTTTTTGGAATTTTTTTGTGTGATTTTTTTTAATGTTTTTGCTGGTTTTTTTTTTTTTTTTTTTTTTTTTTTTTTTTTTTTTTTTTTTTTGCTGTTTTTCTGGATATTTTCTGTTGGTTTTTTTTGGAATTTTTTGTGTTTTTTGGATGTTTTTGCTGGGTTTTTTTGTGTTTTTTTTTTTTTTTTATTTTTCGCTGTTGTTTTTTTTAGATTTTTTATGTTTTTCCTGTTGTTTTTCTGGATGTTTTTGTTGATATTTTGGGGGTTTTTTTTGGATGTTTTCGCTGTTAATTTTTTGGAATTTTTCTGTTAATTTTTCGGATGTTTCCTGTTGTTTTTCTGGATGTTTTTGCTGTTGATTTTTTAGGTGATTTTTAATGTTTTTCCTGTTGGTTTCTTTGGATGGTTTTGCTGCTGGTTTTTTGGAATTTTTCTGTTAATTTTTTGGATGTTTTTCTGGATGTTTTTGCTGTTATTTTTTTATTGTTTTTTTATGTTTCCTGTTGTTTTTCTGGATGTTTTTGTGCTAATTTTCTGGATGTTTTTGCTGTTATGTTTTTGTTGTTTTTCGGATGTTTTTGCTGTTATTTTCTGTGTTATTTGCAGATTTCCTGGTGGTTTTCTGGATGTTTTTGCTGTTAATTTTCTGGATATTTTTGCTGATTTTTTGGGTTTTTTTTTTATGTTTCCTGGTGTTTTTTGGATGTTTTCGCTGTTATGTTTTTTGTTGTTTTTCTGGATATTTTTGCTGTTATTTTCTGTGTTATTTGCACATTTCCTGCTGTTTTTGGGATGTTTTTGCTGTTATGTTTTTGGTGTTTCTGGATGTTTTTTTGTTATTTTCTGTGTTATTTGCAGATTTCCTGGTGTTTTTGGGATGTTTTTTTGTTATTTTCTGTGTTATTTGCAGATTTCCTGGTGTTTTTGGGATGTTTTTGTGGCTCCCGGGGGAGGCCGAGCTCAGAATTCTCCTCGTTCTTTGCCCTTTTTGGGAACAACGCGAGAATTCCGGCCAGGGCCCTCACAAGGGGGGGTTGGGGTTTTTTGGGGTTTTTTGGGGTTTTTTGGGGTTTTTTGGGGTTTTTGGGTTTTGGTGCGCAGGTGGGGCAGGGCGTGCCCGCATTCCAGGCGGGATCAGCGGCCCCGCCTCGATGGGGGAGCGGCGGCGCCTCCCAAAAATTCATCAAAATTCATCCAAAATTCACCAAAAAGTCACCAAAAATTCATCCAAAATTCACCCAAAATTCATCAAAAATTCGCCAAAAATTCACCCAAAAATTCATCCAAAATTCATCAAAAATTCACCCAAAATTCACCAAAAAGTAACCGAAAATTCATCGAAAATTCATCAAAATTCATCCAAAATTCACCAAAAATTCATTTAAAATTCACCCAAAAATTCATCCAAAATTCACCAAAAATTCACCCAAAAATTCATCAAAATTCACCCAAAATTCACCCAAAAATTCATCCAAAATTCATAAAAAATTCACCCAAAATTCACCAAAAAGTAACCAAAAATTCATCAAAAATTCATCCAAAATTCACCAAAATTCATCAAAAATTCACCCAAAAATTCATCAAAATTCATAAAAAATCATCCAAAAATTCACCCAAAAATTCATCAAAATTCACCCAAAAATTCATCCAAAATTCACCAAAACTTCATTTAAAATTCACCAAAAATTCATCCAAAAATTCACCCAAAATTCATCCAAAATTCACCCAAAATTTGGATTTTAGCGAGATTTCCAGGCCAGAAAAACTTTCCTGTGTTTTATTCTGGGATTTCTTGCCCTAAAATCGCTGCTGGTGACAGGATGGGCTGAGACTGTGGGGGGAAAGGAGCTGGGAATGGCCCAAAAATGGGAAAAAAGAGAAATAACCCCAAAATGAGGAGCTGGGAATGGCCCCAAACCACCTGAAATTCCTGGGGGTTTATGGAAAGAAAAATAACTGTATAGGGCAAAAATTGCTGGGTTTTTATGGAAAGAAAAACACCTGGATGGGGCAAAAATTGCTGGAGGAAAAATACTGGTTTGGGGCAAAAAATACTGAGTTTTTATGGAAAGAAAAATAACTGTACAGGGCAAAAAATCCTGGGGTTTATAGGAGGAAAAACACCCGGATGGGGCAAAAATTCCTGGAGGAAAAGCGCCTGAAATTCTGGGTTTCTGGTGGCTTTGGGGAGGAAAGACAGACGGACAGACCTGCAAAGCGCCTGAAATTCTGGGTTTCTGGTGGCTTTGGGGAGGAAGGACAGACGGACAGACGGACAGACAGACCTGCAAAGCGCCTGAAATTCTGGGGTTTATGGTGGCTTTGGGGAGGAAGGGAAGGACGGACAGACAGACCTGCAAAGCACCTGAAATTCTGGGGTTTATGGTGGGTTTGGGGAGGAAGGGAAGGACGGACAGACGGACAGACCTGCAAAGCACCTGAAATTCTGGGTTTTATGGTGGCTTTGGGGAGGAAGGAAAGGAAGGACAGACGGACAGACCTGTAAAAGCACCTGAAATTCTGGGTTTTATGGTGGGTTTGGGGAAGAAGGAAAGGAAGGACAGATGGACACACAGACAGACCTGCAAAGCACCTGAAATTCTGGGGTTTATGGTGGCTTTGGGGAGGAAGGGAAGGAAGGACAGACGGACAGACCTGCAAAACACCTGAAATTCTGGGGTTTCTGGTGGCTTTGGGGAGGAAGGAAAGGAAGGAAAGGACGGACAGACGGACAGACCTGCAAAGCACCTGAAATTCTGGGTTTTCTGGTGGCTTTGGGGAGGAAGGACAGACGGACGGACAGACGGACAGACCTGCAAAGCGCCTGAAATTCTGGGTTTTCTGGTGGCTTTGGGGAGGAAGGACAGACGGACGGACGGACGGACGGACGGGCGCTGCAGGGCCCGCGTTCCGCTCTCCCGCGTTGTTGGAATTCCAGAGAATTCCAGAGGCGAATCCTCCCCAGCCCCACCCGGGGGAGGCTTTGGGACGCTCGGAATTCCAGAGCTGGGGAAGCGAATTCCAAACTCATTCCCAAATTAATGCCCAAAACCGGGAAAGGCAACCCCAAAATTCCGCTCATTAATTAACACCTAATTAACCCCGGGGCACAGCTCGTCCGTGCTCCGGCACTGCCCAGAATTCAGCACCAAATCCTGAGAAAAATTCCATTTTGGGCAAAGGAGAAGCAGCAGGAAACGGGGGAAGCGCCGGGAATGCAGGAGGAGGAGGAGGAGGAGGAGGAGGAGGAGGAGGAGGAGGAGGAGGAGGAGGAGGAAGAGGAGGAGGAAGCTCACGCCGCGCTTCCTGTGCCAAAAATAATCGAACTTAGCCCGGGATTTTGTGGGAAAAACCTGGAAATGGCAGGGAACCACGGCAATGGCAGGGATCCCCGAATTCAGTCCCAAAACTGAGGGGATTCACCCCAAAACTGAGGGGATTCAGTCCCAAAACTGAGGGGATTCACCCCAAATTCAGCCCCAACACTGCGGGGATTCACCCCAAAACTGAGGGGATTCAGTCCCAACACTGAGGGGATTCACCCCAAAATTCAGCCCCAACACTGAGGGGGTTCACCCCAAATTCACCCCAAAACTGAGGGGATTCAGTCCCAAAACTGAGGGGATTCACCCCAACACTGAGGGGATTCACCCCAAATTCACCCCAACACTGAGGGGATTCACCCCAAAACTGAGGGGATTCACCCCAAATTCACCCCAAAACTGAGGGGGTTCACCCCAAATTCAGCCCCAACACTGAGGGGATTCACCCCAAATTCAGGGAGTTCACCCCAAGCCGGAGGGAACTGAACCAAAATTCAGGGAATTAAACCCAAAACGCGCGGAACCCAACACAGAATTGGGAAATGAACTCGAATTCACAGCAAAACTCAGAATTTAACCAAGGCCCGGGGAGCGAACACAAAACCCCGAACTCAGGGAGAGCTCAGGGCATGGAAGCCAAAACTGCAGGAATTCACCCCAGACCTGGGAGTGGAACCTCAAACTGCGGGAATGGAACCCCAGATTGAGGGAATTCACCCCAAAGTGCGGGAATGGAACCTCAAACTGTGGGGATGGAACCCCAGATTGAGGGAATGGAACCACAAAGTGCGGGAATGGAACCCTAAAATGCAGGAATTGACCCCAAACTGCGGGAATTCACCCCAAACCTGGGAATAGAACCTCAAACTGCAGGAATGGAACCCTAAAATAGAGGAATTGTCTCCAAACTGAGGGAATGGAACACCAAACCTGGGAATAGAACCCCAAACTGAGGGAATTCACCCCAAACTGCAGGAATGGAACCCTAAAATGCAGGAATTCACCCCAAACTACAGGAATTGCCCCGAGCCCGCAGTTCACCCCAAACTGCGGGGATGGAACCCCAAACTGCGGGAACGGAACCCCAAACTGCCGGAACGGAACCCCAAACTGCAGGAATTCACCCCAAACTGCCGGAACGGAACCCCAAACTGCAGGAATTCACTCCAATCACGGGAACGGAATATCAAACTACAGGAATGCACCTCAAACTGCGGGAACGGAACCCTGAAGTGCAGGAATTCACCCCAAACTTCAGGAATTCTCCCGCAGCCCAGGCACTGCCCCGAGCCCGGAGTTCACCCCAAACACAGGAATACATCCCAAACTAAGGGAATTCACCCCAAATTGAGGGAACGGAACCCCAAACTTCAGGAATTCTCCCCAAGCCCGGGCACTGCCCCGAGCCCGGAGTTCACCCCAAACACAGGAATACATCCCAAACTAAGGGAATTCACCCCAAATTGAGGGAACGGAACCCCAAACTTCAGGAATTCTCCCGGGCACTGCCCCGAGCTCGCAGTTCCGCCCGTCCCCAGCGATGATTAACCCGGAACCCTCCGGCGCCCGCTCGGAATTCCGGGCCGGCCCCTCCCAGTCCCGGCCGTTCCCACGCCCGAGGGTGGGCCCGGGGTAATTTGGGGAGGGGGCGATGGGAGGGACCCCCCCGGTGTTCCCCATATCCCGGGAAGGCGGCGGATCCCGGTGGATCCCGGCGGATCCCAGCGATCCCCCCCTTTCCCCAGTGCCCTTTATCCCGTCCCGCCGCTCTCCGGAAGCTTCTGCAGCCGGAATTGGGGGGGAAAAACCTCCGGACACCCCCGGGAACCTGAGGAAACCCCTCGGGGTTCCCGAAATTCTGCCCTCAATCAAATCCAGCACCCCAAAGTTCAGCCCTCGACCCTCAGGTGTGGTACCCCCTTCAAATACAGCACCCCAAAGTTCACCCCTCACCTCTCAGGTGTGATATTCCCCCTCAAACACAGATCTGGGGGTCCCCGAAATTCAGCTCTCAACCTTCAGGGGCGGTATCCTCCCCCAGATACAGCCCTGGGGGTCCCCAAAGTTCAGCTCTCAATCCTCGGGTGTGGTATTCCCACCTCAAACACAGATCTGGGAGTCCCCAAAGTTCAGCTCTCGATCCTCAGGTGTGACATTGCCCCCCAAACACAGCTCTGGGGGCTCCCAAAGTGTCCCCCTCACCCAGTTCCGGGCGTCTTTCCCCCTCTGACCCCCCCCAAAAGTCCCGATTCTCCCCCAGACCCAGCTCGGACCTTCCAGGGACACCCTGAGCCTCCTCAGAGACGCCCCAAAAGGCGCCGAGAGCCCTCAGGTGTCCCTGCCCCGGCTGGGAGCCCTCAGGGAGGCTCCTGGGTCTCTTCAGACCCCTCAAGGAACCCCCCAGGCCCCCAAAACCTCCCTGTCCCTGGCTGGGATCCCTCATGAATTCCTTCAGGGACACCCCCGGCCCCCTCAGGGACCCCTCAGACTGAAATCCCCTCAGAAACCTCATGATCCCTCATGGATCCCCTCAGAGACCCCTCAAACACCCCGAAATCCCTCATGGATCCCCTCAGAGACCCCTCAAACACGCCGAAATCCCTCATGGATCCCCTCAGGGACTCCTCAAAGGAACCCCTCAGACTCGAATGTACTCAGGGACCTCAGGATCCCTCACGGATCCCCTCAGGGAAGCACTCAGACACCCGGAAATTCCTCACGGATCCCCTCAGGAACCCCAGGATCCCCTCAGACACCTCAGGATCCCTCACAGATCTCCTCAGGGACACCAAGATCCCTCACGGATCCCTCACGGATCCCCTCAGATGCCCCAGGATCCCTCATGGATCCCCTCAGACACGCCAAGATCCCTCATGGATCCCCTCAGGGATCCCTCAGACACTCCAAGACCCCTCAGGGACCTCTCAGATACCCCGAAATCCCTCATGGATCCCCTCAGACACCTCAGGATCCCCTCAGACACCCCAAGATCCCTCACGGATCCCCTCAGGGACCACTCAGACACTCCAGGATCCCTCAGGCACCCCCCAGCTCCCCCTGCCCCGCGCTCTGGGACCCCTCAGAGACCCCTCAAGCCCTCCAGACCCCTCAGGCTGTGAAATTCCCTCAGGGACCCCTCAGCCCCTCACGATCCCCCCTCAGTGACCCCCCCCAGCTCCCCCCCACCTTGCGCTGCTGCTTCTCCCAGGCGGGGTCCAGGAGTAGATCCCGATCCCAATCGTCCTCTTGGGCCATGTAGTCTCCATTGGGGCCGGGCCCGTTCCCGCCGTACGGGTGGGGTTGCCCCGTGCTGTGGTAATCCACCATTATCGCCGCCCTGATGTCGCGACAGGCGGAGGACGCGCCAGCGACACGGACCCGAATCTGCCCCCCCCCACCCGCGCCCCGACTGCGCACGCGCCGCCGCCCAGGCCGCGCCCACCGCGCCGCGCGCGCACGGGGCTGGGCGGAGCCACGCCCACCGCCCTCAGGCGCCACAGTGGCCACGCCCATCGCCACACCCACCGCCCTCACGGAGCCGAGACCACGCCCATAACAGCGGCAAACCACGCCCAGCGCGCTCAAGCCACGCCCACTCAAAGCCACGCCCACCTCCCCTCAGAGCCCCCCCTCCATTTTGACGCCCCCAAGAACGAGCCTAGTTCCACTTTGAAGCCTCTTTACTGGTTAAACTGGGCAGGATCGGGGTTGGGGGGTTGGAATTGGGGGGTCGGTGTTGAGGGCTCGCTTTTGAGGGGCTCAGAGAGACGACGCCATGATGCTGGACACACCTGGGAGGAAAACAGGTGAGATGAGGGGAGGCAAAGACACCACTGTGCTTCCAATCTCCCTCAGAAACCCCTGGGCTTCTCCTGTATCCATCCCCAGAGCCCCAAAACCCTCTAAAACTCATCCAAAACTCCTCAGGACACCCCTGAGCTTCTCCTGTATCCCTCCCCAGAGCCCCAAAACCCATCCAAAACTCCTCAGGGCACCCCTGGGACCCTCCTGTATCCCTCCCCAGAGCCCCAAAACTCCTCAGACACCCCTGGGACCCTCCTGCATCCCTCCCCAGAGCCCCAAAACTCCTCAGGGCACCCCCGGGAGCCTCCTGTATCCCTCCCCAGAGCCCCAAAACTCCTCAGACACCCCTGGGACCCTCCTGCATCCCTCCCCAGAGCCCCAAAACTCCTCAGGACACCCCCAGGACCCTCCTGTATCCCTCTCCAGAGCCCCAAAACTCCTCAGACACCCCTGGGACCCTCCTGCATCCCTCCCCAGACCCCCAAAACTCCTCAGGGCACCCCCGGGACCCTCTTGTATTGCCTCAAACCCTCTCCAGATCCCCCAAATCTCCTCCAGCACCCCAAAATCTCCATGGGATCTCCCTGTATCCTCCCAAAATCCCCTAAGGACCCCTCAAACCGTCCCCAGACTCCCACCACGATGCCCCAAATCCCCCTCGGGACCCCCAACCCACTGTCGAAGTCGATTTTCTCCACGATGTTCTTGGGTTTGATGTTCTCCTCCTGGTTGGAGATGAGGATCCGCCCCGGCTCCGGCTCTGTCCATCCGTATTTGCTCATCCACACCCTCAGCTGCGACTCTGGGGGGGCACAGAGGGGTCTGGGGGGGCTTGGACACCCCCTAGAGACCCCCAAACCCCCCCAGAGCCTTCCAGACCCTCTTGCATCTCTCCAGGACCCCCCAAACCTCATCACAGAACCCTCCCAAGCTCCCTCAGGACCCCCCAAACCCCCTCAGGACCCTCCAAAAGCTCCCCCCAGAACCCAACTTCCACCTGGGACCCCCCAAAATCCCACCTGGGACCCCCCAAAACCCCTCAGGACCCTCCCAAACTCCCTCCAGAACCCAAATTACACCTGGGACCCCCCAAACCCCACCTGGAACCCCCAAACCCCACCTGGGACCCCCAAAACTCCATCCAGGACCCCCCAAACCCCACCTGGGACACCCCAAACCCCACCTGGGACCCCCAAAACTCCATCCAGGACCTCCCAAACCCCACCTGAGACCCCCCCAAACCCTACCTGGGACGCCCCAAACCCCACCTGGGACCCCCAAAACTCCATCCAGGACCCCCCCAAACCCCACCTGAGACCCCCCAAACCCCCTCACCTGAGAGGTCCCCCAGCATCTCGGCGAGCAGCCAGCGGTCGATGTGCTGGTACGTGATCCCCACCACGTGGCAAATGACTGTGGGGACCCCCAAGATGTCACAGAGGCCCCCCAAAACCGCCCAGGACCCCCCAAAAACCCCCAGACCCCCAAACAACCGCCTGGGAGCTCCCCAGGATGTCACAAATCCTCTCCTGGATGCTCCAATTCTCCTCCCAGGACTCCTCTGGACCCCAAAACTCCCCTGAAGCACCCCCAGGTTCTTCCAGGAACCCTAAAACTAACTCAGGACCCCCAAAACCTCCTCAAGGTTCCCTCCAAACCCCTCCAGGACCCCCAAAACCCCCTCAGGGACCCTCAAATTCCCCCTGAATTACCCCCAGGTTCCTCCAGGATCCCCCTAAAAATAACCCAGGACCCCCAAAACCTCCCTAAGCCCCCCAAAACCTCCCAAAGACCCTCAAGATTCCCTCCAGGAGCCCCAAAACCTCTCCAGGACCCACAAAATGTCCCCAGGACCCCCAAAACCCCCTCAAGATACCCTCCAAACCCCCCAAAACCTCCCCAGGACCCCCAAAACCTCCCCAAAGCCCCTCAAGATTTCTTCCAAACCCCTCCGGGACCCCCAAAATGTCCCCAGGACCCCCAAAACCCCCTCAAGATACCCTCCAAGCCCCCCCAAAACCTCCCCAAGAACCCTCAAAATTCCCTCCAAATCCCCCCAGGACCCCCAAAACCTGCCCAAAGCCCCTCAAGATTCCCTCCAGGACCCCCAAAACCTCCCCAAAGCCCCTCAAGATTCCCTCCAAACCCCTCCAGGACCCCCAAAAGTCCCTCAAGATTCCCTCCAAGCCACCCAAAACCTTTCAGGACCCCCCAAACCCCCCCCAGGACCCCCAAAATCTCCCCAAACCCCCTCAAGATTCCCTCCAAGCCCCCCCAAAATCTCTCCAGGACCCCCAAAACCTCCACAAAACCCCTCAAGATTCCCTCCAAACCCCTCCAGGACCCCCAAAACCTCCCCAGGACCCCAAAAACCTCCCCAGAGCCCCTCAATATTCTCTCCAAGACCCCCAAAACCTCCCCAGGACCCCCAAAACCCCCCCCAGGACCCCCAAAATCTCCCCAAACCCCCTCAAGATTCCCTCCAAGCCCCCCCAAAATCTCCCCAGGACCCCCAAAACCTCCCCAAAGCCCCTCAAGATTCCCTCCAAACCCCTCCAGGACCCCCAAAATCTCCCTAGGAACCCCCAAAACCTCCCCAGGATTCCCTCCAAACCCCTCCAGGACCCCCAAAACCTCCCCAGGACCCCCAAAGCCCCTCAAGATTCCCTCCAGGACCCCCAAAACCTCCCCAAAGCCCCTCAAGATTCCCTCCAAACCCCTCCAGGACCCCCAGAACCCCTCAAGATTCTCCCCAAAGCCCCCCAGGACCCCCCAAAGCCCCCCCAGGAGCCCCCAAATTCCCCTCACATTTCCTGACGGAGTCCTCGAAGCCGGTGATCCCCTCCAGCAGCTCCATGTTCTCATCCAGCGCTTGCTGCAGGAATTTGGGGGGGGGTCACCCCCACATTTAGGGCTCCCCCTTTATCTCCAGGACCCCTCCCCAGGATTTTGGGGACCCCCAAACGTTGGGGGGGGGGGCTCTCACCCAGAAGGACTGGAAGTGGCAGGTCTCCAGCAGCTCCCCCAGGTACAGGATCTGCCGGATGGGGCGCTCCTCTTGCTGAGATTTGGGGGGGTCAAGGGGAAATTTGGGACAAAATTGGGGAGTTTTGGGGCTGAACCCCAAAAATCTCCCTCACCCAGGCCCCCAAAATCGGGAGTTGGGGGGGATTTTGAGGGGAGAAAGGCCAGATTTGGTCTCTCTGGGGAGCCAGGGAAAATGGGGGTCCCTGGGGAGGTTTGGGGGGTCCTTATGGGATTTGGGGGTTTTTTTTTACGAAATTTGGGGGTTCCCTGGATTTGGGGTGTCCCATTTTTGGGGTGCCAGGATACGTGTGCCTGGTCGATCATGCACTTGCAGAGGGTGAAATCCCTCAGGATTTGGGGTTTTTGCTCTGGATTTTGGGGGTTTTTTTTTGGGATTTTCCCTGAATTTTGGGTTTTTTTGGGGTTCTCCCTGGATTTGGGGGTTCCCTGGATTTGGGGTGTCCCATTTTCGGGGTCCCCCCATATTTTGGGGTGCCAGGATACGTGTGCCTGGTCGATCATGCACTTGCAGAGGGTGAAGTCGGTGTGGGGGAGGTTGGTGAGAGCCTTGAGCAGGATCTGCGCCGTCACCCCGGTCTGGAAGAACGCTGGGTTGAACTGGTACCTGCACAGGTGAGCCCAGGTGAGCCCCCCAAAATCCTCCTGAGCCCCCCAAAATCCTCCTGAGCCCCCCCAAAATCCTCCTGAGCACCCCCAAAATCCCCCTGAGCCCCCCAGGTGCTCTCACAGCTTCAGCACGGCCAGGTTGGCCTCCAGGTCGTAGGCGTTCTCCTTGGCCTGCGTCTCCACGTAGCGCTCCAGCGTGGCCAGGTTCTCGGGGTTGTACCTGTGTGAGACACGCGTGTGACACACCTGGGACACACCTGGGACACACCTGGGCACACCTGGGCACACCCAGAATCATCCCAGCCCCCTCACTGTACAGCTCCAGCCCGGCCAGGTTCTCGGGGTTATACCTGGGAGGGGGTGACAGGGGTGTGTGACACATCTGGGACACACCTGGGCACACCTGTGACACACCTGGGCACACCTGGGCACAGCTGTGGCACACCTGGGACACACCTGTGGCACACCTGGGCACAGCTGTGACACACCTGGGACCCCCCTTTACACACCTGTGACACACCTGGGTCCCCCTTTACACACCTGGGATCCCCTTTACACACCTGGGACCCTCCATGACATACCTGGGACCCCCTTTACACACCTGGGATCCCCTTTACACACCTGGGACCCTCCATGACATACCTGGGACCCCCTTTACACACCTGGGACACACCTGGGACCCTCCATGACACACCTGGGACCCCCTTTACACACCTGGGACACACCTGGGACCCCCCCCTTTACACACCTGGAACACAACTGGCACCTCCCTTTACACACCTGGGATCCCCTTTACACACCTAAGATCCCATCAGGGCCCCCAATCCCCTCCCAGTCCCTCCCAATCCCCCCCAGTCCCCCCCACAGTCCCTCCCAGTCCCCCCCAGTCCCTCCCAGTCCCCCCCAGTCCCCTCCCAGTCCCTCCCAGTCCCCCCCAATCCCCTCCCAGTCCCTCCCGGTCCCCCCCAGTCCCTCCCAGCGCTCCCAGTACCGGTCGATGCCCCGCAGCAGTTTCCCCACGTTCGCCCGCATCTGCTCGAACAGCGCCATGTTGGCGGCTCCTCCGGAAAGGGACGTCACAGCCACTTCCGGTTCGCCGCTGCTCACTGGCCACGCCCACAGAGCGAGAGCGCGTGCGTGGACTTCGGTCGCGCGCATCGCTTTAGCCACGCCCACTTCCAATATGGGCAGCGTCCCGAACTGGGGCGGGAATGGAGGGACTGGGACAAACTGGGACAAACTGGGACAAACTGGGATAAATTGGGATTGCAGCTGATTTTACTGGATCATACTGGGTTTGTACAGGAAGGACAGTGAGACCGCACTGGGGTTGTACTGGAACCGTACTGGATAGTACTGGGATTGTACTGGGGTTGTACTGGAACCATACTGGGATTATACTGGAACCGTACTGGATTGTACTGGGATTGTACTGGAACCGTACTGGAACCATACTGGGATTGTACTGGGGTTGTACTGGAACCATACTGGATTTGTTCTGGGATTGTACTGGAACCGTACTGGATTGTACTGGGTTTGTACTGGAACCGTACTGGGATTGTACTGGAACGGTACTGGGATTGCAGTTGGGTCAGTGTCAGGCTGAACTGGGGAGGCAGTGGAGGGGTCAGTAAAGGGCCAGGGGATCCTGGGCGGTTTTGAGGGGTCCCAGGGAGCTCCTGGAGGGTCATGGTTTCCCCCCTTTCCCCTCACGTCTCTCCCTTTTCCTCTCACATTTCCCTCTCTCTTCCCCTCGCGTTTCCTTCTGTCTTCTCCTCACATTTCTCTCCCTTTTCCCTTCACGATTCATGCTCTTTTCTCCCCTCACGATTCCCACTTTTTCCTCCCCTCACATTTCTCTCTCTTCTCCCCTCATGTTTGCCTCCCTTTTCCCCTCACATTTCCCACTTACCCCCTCACAGTGCCCCCCCTTTTCTCCCCTCACATTTCCCTCTCTTTTCTCCCCTCACGTTTCCCCCTTTTTCCCCTCACAATTCCTGCCGTTTTCTCCTCACAATTCTCTCTTTTCTCCCCTCACATTTTCCCGCCCTTTTCTCCCGTCACATTTTCCCGCCCTTTTCTCCCATCACGATTCCCGCCCTTTTCCCCCCTCACGTTTCTCTCTCCTCTCCCCTCACGTTTACCTCCCTTTTCCCCTCACGTTCCCGGCCTGTTTTCCCCTCATGATTCCCGCCCTTTTCTCCCCTCCCCATTCTCTCTTTTCCCCTCACATTTCTCTCTCTTTGCCCTCATGATTCCTGCCCTTTTCTCCCTTCACATTTCCCTCTCATTTCCCCTCATGTTTCTCTCACTTTTCCCTTCACATTTCTCTCACTTTCCCCCTCATATCTCCCTTCACATTTCCCTCCCTTCCCCCCTCACGTTTTTCTCCTCCCCTCATGATTCCTGCCCTTTTCTCCCCTCACGATTCTCGCCCTTTTTCCCCTCACATTTGTTTCTCTTCTCCCCTCACATTTACCTCTCTTTTCCCTTCGCATTTCTCTCTTCTTCCCTCATGTTTCACCCCCTTTTCCCCTCACATTTCCCTCCCTTTTCCCCTTATGTTCTTGGCCAGTTTTCCCCTCACGTTTCCCACTCTTTTTTCCCCTCACATTTCCTGCCCTTTTCTCCCCTCACGAATCTCTTTTCTCCTCACATTTCTGTCTCTTTGCCCTCACCATTCATGCCCTTTTCTCCCTTCACATTTCCCTCTCTTTACCTCTCACATTTCTCTCACTTTTCCCTCATATCTCCCTTCACATTTCCCTCCCTTCTCCCCTCACATTTTTTTCCTCCCCTCATGATTCCTGCCCTTTTCTCCCCTCACGATTCTCGCCCTTTTTCCTCTCACATTTGTTTCTCTTCTCCCCTCACGTTTACCTCTCTTTTCCCTTCACATTTCTCTCTTTTCCCCTCACATTTCACCCCCCTTTTCCCCCTCACATTTCCCTCCCTTTTCCCCTCACCTCTCTTTTCTCCCCTCACATTTCTCTCTCTTCCCCTCACATTTCTCTCTTTTCCCCTCACGTTTCCCACCCTTTTCTCCCCTCACATTTCCCTCCCTTTTCCCCTCACGATTTCTGCCCTTTTCCCCCTTACATTTCTCCCTTGTCCCCTCACGTTTCCCGCCCTTTTCTCCCCTCACATTTCCCGCCCTTTTCTCCCCTCACGTTTCCAGCCCTTTTCTCCCCTCACGTTTCTCTCTCTTCTCCCCTCCGTTCTCTCTTTTCCCTTCACACTTCTCTCTCTTTTCCCTTCACACTTCTCTCTCTTTTCCCTTCACATTTCCTCGCCTTTTCTCCCCTGACATTTTCCTCTCTTCTCCCCTCAGGTTCTCCACCCATTTTCCCCTCACGATTCCCGCCCTTTTCTCTCCTCACATTTCCCTCTGTTCCTCTCACATTTCCTTCTTTTCTCCTCACCTTCCGCACCCATTTTCCCCTCAAGTCTCCGGAGCTGCAGCAGTAACAGCTTTATTGAGGTCAGTGTCGGGATAGGATAATTGGGGGGCAATTGAGGGGGGCAGTTATGGGGCAATTACAGGGCAGTTCTGGGGCAATTGCAGGCGCTATGGGGCTGTAACAGAGCTGTTCCAGGGCACTTATTGGGCAGTGCCAGGACACTTGTGGGTCAGAAATGGACATAGGACAGGACCACATCGCCCTTGATCTCCAGCACGTCCACATGGGGCCCGACTGGCACCCGGTGGTGGAAATCAAACAGCGGCTGCCCATTGGCGAACGCCTTGAAGCGATCGTTCATACAGCGGATCGAAAGCTGGAGGGGAATAACAGGGCACAAAGAGGGGGCTGTCACCTCAGAGGCCCCAAAATCATCCCAGGGACACCCCAGAGTTACCCCAGAGACCTCAAAAATCACCTCGGAGACTCCCAAAGTCACCCCATGGACCCCCAAAGTGCCCCAGAGACCCTCAAAGTCACCCCAAATCCCACCCTGTGCCCCCTCCCCAGGACCTCAAACCCCCTCTGAGGACCCCAGATCCCATGCTGCTCTCCTCCCTATGACCCCAAACCCCTCTGAGGGCCCCAAATCCCCCCTTGCTCCCATCCCCATGACCCCAAACACCCTCCAAGCCCCTCTGAGGACCCCAAACCCCACCCAAACCCCCTCTAAGGACCCCAAATCCCCTCCAAACCCCTCTGTGCACCCCAAATCCCACCCAAACCCACTCCAAAACCCATCTGAAGACCCCAAACCCCCTCTCAGGACCCCAAATCCCACCCAAACCCACTCTGAGGACCACAAAACTCCCCCAAACCCCCTCCAAACCCCTCTGAGCACCCCAAACCCCGTCAGAACCCCAGACCCCCCTCTCACATTGAAGAAGTGTTCGCGCAGGAAGGGGCTGTTGCAGAACAGGTCCCTCTCCTCGCGGCCCCACGAGTCGCCCCGGAAGGAATTCCGCACCACGGCGTTGCCCTCTTCCATCCTGGGGTTCACGTGCAGCACGATGTCCCCAGTAGGGCCCACACGCAGGTTGATCTCGAACCTGGGGGGTTTGGGAGCGTTTTGGGGGATTTGGGGGTGATTTGGAGGGTTTGGGGGCGATTTTAGGGGGTTTTGGGGGGTTTGGAGGGGATTTGGGGTGTTTGGAGGGGTTCAGGTGCAGCACCGCGGCCCCACCCCGGGCCACCCGAAGGTTGATGTGGAACCTGGGGGGTTCAGGGAGGATTTTGGGGGAGTTTGGGAGTGATTTTGGGGGTGTTTGGGGGCGATTTTGAAGGGATTTGGGGGTGTTTGGGGGCGTTTCAGGGTAATTTTGGGGGTCCTGGGGTGGTACCAGGGGGAGTTTGAGGAGGATTTGGGGGGCATTTTGGAGGGTTTGGGGGGGATTTGGGGCATTTTCAGGGGATTTTGGGGGACATTTGGGGATCCTGGGGTGGTGAGGGGGTGTTTGGGGAGATTTTGGGGTGTTTGGGGGGGATTTAGGAGGTCCTGGGGTTGTGACAGGGGGGTTAGGGGGGAATTTGGGTTGTTTGGGGGGGATTTCAGGGATTTGGGGGTCCTGAGGTGTTGACGGAGGATTTGGGGTGGGGGCAAGTCAAAGACGGGGTCTTGTAGAAGATTTTGGGGTGCTGGGGTGGATTTTGGGAGGTTTTGGGATCCTGGGAGAAGTCTGGGGGACACAGACGGCTGTGGGGGGCTCAGGGGGATTTTGGGGAGGGGTCTCTGGGAGTCCCCAGTACCTGTTGGCGTCGTGGGGGACGAAGCCCTTGATGATGATGGTTTTTTTGGGGATCAGCCCCCCTGGGATGGTGCCAATGAAGGGGACGGGCTGGGGGGGCACAAATGGGGGGCTCAGAGTGGGGTGAGACCCCCCGGGAGCCCCCAAATCACAACAGATCCCCCAGAACCCAAATCCCACCCTCAGGGACCCCCAAATCCCCCAGACCCCCTCAAACCCCACCCCAAAACCTTCTGGGACCCCCAAATCCCACCTTGAGTCACCTCAAACCCCCCCGGGACCCCCAAATCCTCCCTTAAGTCTCCCCAAATCCCCCCTTAAACCACCCCAAAACCCCCTGGGACCCCCAAATCCCCTCTTAAACCACCCGACCCCCCCCCCCTTAAGTCACCCCAAAACCCCCAAATCCCTCTTTGAGTCACCCCAAACCCCCAAATCTCCCCCAAATCACCCCAAAACCCCCCAGGACCCCCAAATCCCCCCCAAACTCACCGGGTAGACAATGGGGGGCTGCGCCATCACCTGTGGGGGACAATTGGGGGTCAATGGGGGGGGGGGGGTCGCACCTGGAGGACCCCCCTGATGGGTGAGGGGGGAATTTTGGGGTTCTGGAGAATTTTGGGGGGACCCCTCCCCACTTACCAGCAGGTCAGAGTTGGGGCTGCTGGTGTTGACCTGGGGGGGAAACAGAGGTCAGGGGACCCCCAAAATCCATCTGGGGACCCCCAAAATTCACCTGGGAAACTTCCAATTCACCTGGGGACCCCCAGAATTTGCCTGGGAAACTCAAAATCCACCTGGGGATCCCCAAAATCCATCTGGGGACCCCCAAACCCACCTGGGGATCCCCCAAAAAATCATTTGGGGACCCCCCAGACTCACCTGGCCGCCCTGGGGAGACGTGCCCTGCAAGGGAAGAGGGGTGTCAGACAGGTTTTGGGGTGCAGGGCTGGGGTTTGGGGTTTAGGGGTGGAATTTTGGGGTCGGGGTTGTTTTAGGGTCCCAGGGGCATTTTTGGGGTGCAGATTTTGGGGTTCAGGGCGTTTTTGGGGTCTCACCCCTCCGCCCAGCACCGAGGCCGAGAGCAGCTCCAGGTGTGTTTTGGGGCCATTTTTTGGGGTCCAGGGGTCGTTTTTGGGGCCGTTTTTTGGGTCCTGTGTTGGTTTTGGGGTCAGGGTCAGTTTTGGGGTTCAGGGCTGATTTTTGGGGTGCCTTTTTTGGGGTTCAGGTCTCACCACTCCACCCAGCACCGAGGCCGAGTGCAGCTCCAGGTAAGGGGGGGTTCCAGGTATGTTTTGGGGCTGTTTTTTGGCATCCAGGGGCCGTTTGTGGGGCTGGTTTTAGGTCCAGGGTTATTTTTAGGGTGCAGAGCTGATTTTTGGGGTGCAGATTTTGGGGTTCAGGGAGTTTTTGGGGTCTCACCCCTCCGCCCAGCACCAAGGCCGAGTGCAGCTCCAGGTGTGTTTTGGGGGCGGTTTTGGGGACACAGGGGCGGTTTTAGGGACACAGGGGTGGTTTTAAGGGCTGATTTTGGGGTCCAGGATTGTTTTTGGGGTGCAGATTTTGGGGTTCAGGATATTTTTGGGGTTCAGGTCTCACCACTCCGCCCATCACCGAGACCGAGAGCAGCTCCAGGTCCCCGGCCACGTTCAGAGCCTTCACATTCTCCAGGGGCATCCGGTGAGGGAACTCCTGGTAGAAGGTTCCGTTCACCTGGATCTGGGGAAAAAAGGGAGAAAAACGGGGATCAGGGACCCCAAAATACACCTGGGACACCCCAAAATACACCTGGGATACCCCAAATACACCTGGGATACCCCAAATACACCCCCAGGAATTCCAAAATACCCACCCAGAAATCCCAAATACACCCGGGGCACCCCCAGATCGCCCCTTGGGCACCCCAAATCCCCCCCTAAGGACCCCAAATCTCCCTCCAATGACCCCAAATCCCCTCCTGAGGTCATCAGACCCCCCCTAGGACACCCCAAATCCCCCCAGGGACCCCCCAGACTCCCCCTAGGACACCCCAGATCCCTTCCTAAGGATCCTAAGCAACCTCAAATCCCCCCAGGGACCCCCCAAATCCCCTCCTAAGGACCCCAAACCCCTACAAAATCCCCCAAATCCCCTCCTAAGGACCCCAGACTCCCCCAAGGACCCTCCAAATCCCCTCTTAAGGATCCTAAATCCCCCCCAAGGACCCCCAAATCCCCCCGAGATCTCCCCCCAAATCCCCCCCTAAAGGCCCCAACCCCCCCCTAAGGACCCCAGGGACCCCTCCCCATACCTGGTAGCCCTCAGGGGTGACACTGATGACATCTCGAAGGGTCCCCCATGCCCCAATTCCCCCCCCCGTGACCCCAGATTTCCCCAGGGACCCCCCAAATCCCCTCCTAAGGATCCTAAATCGCCCCAGGACCCCTCCCCATACCCGGTAGCCCTCGGGGGTGACACTGATGACCATCTCGAAGGGTCCCCAAACCCCAAATCTCCCCTAAGGACCCCAAAACCCTCCCTTGGACCCCCCAAATCCCCTCCTAAGGAACTCCTAAATCCCCCCCAAGGACCCCCCAAATCCCCCCGGGACCCCTCCCCATACCCGGTAGCCCTCGGGGGTGGCACTGATGACCATCTCAAAGGGTCCCCCCATCCCTTTAAGGACCCCAAACCCCTCCAGATCTCCCCCTGATGGCCCCAAATCCCCCCCTAAGGACCCCAAATCCTCCCCCAAGGACCCCCAAGCCCCCTCCCCATACCCGGTAGCCCTCGGTGGTGACACTGATGATCATCTCGAAGGCTCTGCCCCGGTGCAGGGGGGGCAGGTCCCGACTCAGCTCCTCCTCCCATCTCCCCCCGCGGCGGCTGTTGAACACCGAGACCCCAGCCCCAAATTGGGGATTGACGTGCAGGGCGATGTCCGCCTCCTCCAGGCTGCTCATGGCCAGGTTAACGTGGAACCTGGGGACAGGAGGGGCACCTGTGTGTCACCTGTGTCACCTCAGTGTCACCTGGGGTCACACAGTGTTACCCAATGTACCCCCGAGACCCCAGCCCCAAATCGGGCATTGATGTTCTGCGTCTTCGTGGGGACCCGTGGCCAGGTTAACGCGGAACCTGGGGACAGGAACGTCACCTGTGTGTCACCTGTGTGTCACCTGAGTGTCACCTGTGTGTCACCTGTGTCACCCCAACCAGGTAAGCCTGAACCTGAGGACAGCCAGGTCTCCTGTGTCACCCCAGTGTCACCTGTGTGTCACCTGTGTCACCTGGGGTCACACAGGGTCACCTCAGTGTCACCTGTGTCCCCCTGGGACCCCCACCACAGCCAGGTAAGCCTGAACCTGAGGACAGGAATGTCACCTGTGTCACCCCAGTGTCACCCCATTGTCATCCAGTGTCACCCAATGTCACCCAGTACCCTCCAGTCCCTCCCAGTCCATCCCAGTATCCCCAATTCCCTCCCAGTCCCTCCCAGTGTCCTCCCAGTTTATCCCAGTCCCTCCCAAATGTCCCCAAATCCCATCCCAGTGCCGTGCCAGTCCCTCCCAGTCTATCCCAGTTTATCCCAGTTTCCCCCAATCCCCTCCCAGTCCCTCCCAGTCCCTCCCAGTGCCCCAATTCCCCCCAAATCCCCCCCAAAATGTCCCAAATCCCCTCCCAGTCCCTCCCAATCCCCTCCCAATCCCCTCTCAGTCGCTCCCAGTGCCCCCCAATCCCATCCCAGTCCCTCCCAGTCCCTCAAATTCCCCCTTAAATGTCCCCAAATCCCCTCCCAATCTCCCCAAATCCCCTCTCAGTCCCTCCCAATCCCCTCCCAGTCCCTCCCAATCCCCTCCCAGTCCCTCCCAGTCCATCCCAGTCCCCTCCCAGTCCCTCCCAATCCACTCCCAGTTGCTCCCAATCCCCTCCCAGTCCCTCCCAGTCCCTCCCAGTTTATCCCAGTCCCCCCGGCATTACCGCTCCGCCTGCACTTTCACCACGCCCTGCACGCTCACGGCCATGCCCGACCTGAGCCCCCCGGGCAGCGCGGCCGAGTAGGGCAGGGCCTGGGGGGCACAGAAACGGGGGGTCAGGGGGGCCCGATGGGGACAGGGACCCCCCGAAATGGGGACAGGGACCCCCCACAATGGGGACAGGGACCCCAAAATGGTGACAGGGACCCCAAAATGGCACCGGGGACCCCGAATGGTGACAGGGACCCCCCAAAACACCCTCCTTCGGTTTTGGGGTCAGGGGGACCCCAAATGGCATCAGGGACCCCAAAATGTCCCCAAAATGATGACAGGGACCCCCCCAAATGTCTCTGGGAGGGTGACAGGGACCCCAAAATCTCCCCTCGCCTCAATTATTGGGGTGTCAAGGTCCCCAAATGTACCCACCAGGGTGACAGAGTCCCCAGATTGTCCCTCCCAAGGACCCCAAATATCCCATAGACCCCCCCCAAACCCCCTCCCCATTTTTGGGGTGCCCATAGCCCCATTTTTGGGGTGACAGGGATGCCCGAAATGTCCCCTCCAGGGTGACACGGACCCCAAAATGGTAACAGGGACCCCAAATGTACCCACCAGGGTGACAGGGTCCCCAGATTGTCCCTCCCAAGGATCCCAAATATCCCACAGACCCCCCCCAGCCCCATTTTTGGGGCACCCCCTCCCCAATTTTTGGGGTGACAGGGACCCCAAAATGTCACTGGGATGGTGACAGGGACCCCAAACGTCCCCTCACCACAATTTTTGGGGTGTCAATGTCCCCAAATTGTCCCTCCCAAGGACCCCTCAATGTCCCACGGACCCCCCCCAGCCCCATTTCGGGGCGCCCCCTCCCCAGTTTTCGGGGTACCCACCGGGTTGAAGTAGGCCTGGTGACCGGGTGGGGACACGAACGCCATGGTGGCAGCGAGGTGACAGCGAGGTGACAACGGTGACAAAAGTGTTGCCTTCTGATATAAGGCAAGGCGACCCACGCTCCAGGGTCGCTCGGGCCAAGGAGCACACAAACACCAAAGTGCTGGACGGTCCAAAGGCGTTTATGAACTCTTCTCGTGGGGTTTTATAGTCTAAGGGGTCTCCACGTCACAGGGGTATCTGCCTCTACTATCTATGGTTAGTAAGGAGTGGAAAGTTACCAGGGCTGCAATGGGAAGTTACTGCTGCTAGGGGGGTTACATTGCCCCTGGGGTGGTTTCTTATCTAAGGGGAACGGGGGTGCTGCCTTTCCGTCACATCGCGTAATCTTCCGACCGCCCGTCCCGATCTGCCGCATCTGCCCCCACCTTTCTCGCAGATGGATGAGGTGGTCATATGTGGGATCTCAGCACCTCAGGATGGGTGGTCTCAGGATCTCAGCACCCACCCTTGGGGGGCTCGGGAGTCCTGGAATGTTGCCAGAAGTGTCTGGTGGCAGGATTTTGATCCGACACAGGAGATGACACCTGTATGAGGACTGGGAGGAATTCACTGGGTGAATGGTGAAGGGATAAGTTAGTTAAATTTTAAAACACAGGGTTTAGGATTTTGGTACAGGGGGGTCTAAAGAAGTAAGATGGAGGAATTGGGGCGTGTCCTGTCCTTCTTCTTCTTCTTCTTGGCCTCCATCTTCTGTGGTGGTGGTGGCACTTTGGGATTGGTTATTACTAAAAGTGCACCGGTTAATAAGAGTAGAAAGTATTGGAGAAAAATGATAAATATTGTACACGTAACTTCGGGTATAAAGATAAGTGACCGCCCGGGGGCTTCGGCAGTGTGCCCATGGCTGACTTGCTGTGCAGACCTCTGTCGGGCTGAAAGAAAATCTTTTAGATAAACAATTAATAAACACCAAGACCGAGACAAGATCAGAAGTCTCTCCTCGTCCTTTGAAGCGTCGGCTCTTCAAGGCCATCCCTGGGCCTTTCCAGGCCACCTAAACAGCAGCACAGAAAACCTTACATGGATCTGGTGCTACAGCACGGCCCATCTTCAGGTGCCAAACTACTCTGAGGGACATCTGGGTTACCCTGAACCTTCTGCCCATCAGCAGGTGTGTTTGCTGATAGCTGTTTAGTGGGCAAGGAGATATTTGTGTCCCAACTAGGAGGAGGTAAAGAGGGGGAGAAGAGCCTGAGTGGATGTTAAGCGGAGCTGGAGAAGGGGTGGAGAATGCAGCAGGTGGAGCAGGCGCTCGTGGTGGTGCAGAAGGAGCTGGAGGAGCTGAGGGTGGTGGGGAAGTGGTTACTGGAGGAGATACGGGGTTTATCACAGGGGAAGATGAAGAGGTGGAAGGAGGAGTTTGAGCAGGTGGCAATGAGATGGCAGCCGGGGGAGGAACCGGACCTGCCATTTGAGGTGCTTGAAGAAGAGGATTATAAAGTGGAGGGGCAGAAGGAGGCAAATAATCCAGGGGGTCCCATCTTTTACTAGTCCTATCATCCCCTCCTTCATTCCCCTCTTTCCTCCTCTGTACCTCACAAATTCGCACCCCTTCATCCCCAACAGAGCTCTTTACCCAGCAAGATACATACAGTGATTGCTCAGGATCAGTATCGCCTCGAGCTGTCAGATAATTATTTAATTGTTTGCTTATCTTTTGTCTCACACCAAGGCTATCTTCCTTGCACCTCTAATTCCGGCCACACTTCCATACAATAATGGATCATTTTCACTTTATCTAATCCCTCCGTGGCCTCTATAGAATCTCATTTTACTAACAGTTCTCCTAAGGGACTATTGGGATGTATATACCTCATTTTCACTTTATCTAATCCCTCCGTGGCCTCCATAGAATCCCATTTTACTAACAGCTCTCCCAAGGGACTGTTGGGATGTATATACCTCATTTTCACTTTATCTAATCCCTCCATGGCCTCTATAGAATCTCATTTCACTAACAGTCCTCCTAAGGGACTATTGGGATGTATATACCTCATTTTCACTTTATCTAATCCCTCCGTGGCCTCTATAGAATCTCCCAGACCCACCTAGAACGGGCCAACATCCTGTTCATAGGCTGGCAACAAATGCTGTGAATTCAACCAGGGAACACTGCCAGTCACAAGATTTCCTAAACTTGCCTGGCAAAAACTTACTCAGGTTTACCAAACCCCTTTCCCTTGTTGAACTACATCCTTACACCTCATTTCAGTGCCCATGTATATGACTGTAAGGTTTTCTGTGCTGCTGTTTAGGTGGCCTGGAAAGGCCCAGGGATGGCCTTGAAGAGCCAACGCTTCAAAGGACGAGGAGAGACTTCTGATCTTGTCTCGGTCTTGGTGTTTATTAATTGTTTATCTAAAAGATTTTCTTTCAGCCCGACAGAGGTCTGCACAGCAAGTCAGCCATGGGCACACTGCGAGCCCCCAGGGCGGTCACTTATCTTTATACCCGAAGTTACGTGTACAATATTTATCATTTCTCCCCAATACCTTCTACCCTTATTAACCGGTGCACTTTTAGTAATGACCAATCCCAAAGTGCCACCACCACCACAGAAGATGGAGGCCAAGAAGAAGAAGAAGAAGGACAGGACACGCCCCAATTCCTCCATCTTACTTCTTTAGACCCCCCTGTACCAAAATCCTAAACCCTGTGTTTTACACTTTAACTAACTTATCCCTTCACCGTTCACCCAGTGAATTCCTCCCAGTCCTCACACAGGTCTCATCTCCTGTGTCGGATCAAAGTGCAGCCACCAGACACTTCTGGCAACATTCCAGGATTCCCGAGCCCCCCAAGGGTGGTCTCGGCCTCTCTGCACCTCCATCCTGAGGTGCTGAGATCCCACAGATCCAAGAGCTCCAAGGCAGAGAGACTCTTTCCCCTCAGAGAGGTTCCTATGGGAGGAATAGCAGGAGGTGTTGGCTTTGTGGATGCTCCCCTGACTGCTCCTGAGGTGAGAGGGTTCAAGAAAAAGTTGGGGATTTGGTTGAGGACCCAGTGGGCATAGCCAACCAAGCGCATCAATTTCTAGGTTGAAATATCTACACTTGGGGGGAGATGAATTCCACCCTGAGTATATTATTTTCCCCAGAAGAGGTCCAGATGATTAGGGCGGCTGGCATAAGAATTTGGGAGAAAGATAGCAGTCCAGGACCCCAGGTGCCATCAAGTGAACATAAATTGCCGCTGTGAAAGTAAGAAACAGAAGCAAGAGACAAAGATAGATAAGATCTTGAAAAATAGAACAGAAAACCAGTGAATTAAATACACAGAAAAATAGGAGAATAAAAATACTTTGAGAGTTAAGTTAGCTGAGAAATACAACTCCTTGCAAAATACAGAGTATGCAGAAGTTGATGAGAGAAACATGCAAGCTATAGAAAAAGAGAAGTTAACCAATAACATTAACCAGAGAAACTGAGTTTTGATAAAATCATAACATTGCAGACCATTAATGCCTGTGTTTGAAAGCCCGTTTCAGGCACTCTTCATTACTAATTCGACGGTGCAGACCAAAGGAAAAAGGTTGGACTCACATCACTCTCACCCCCTGGCATTAGACCAAGATTTAACATCAGTTTTTTTCCCTCTGGCATTGGACCGGACTGCACCCCATTCTCCCTCTGGCATTGGGCCAGAGTCCCAGTTTTTCCCTCTGGCATTGGGCCAGAGTCCACACCACTCCCACCTCCGGGCACCGGATAAAGGTTCATCCACATCACAAGTAAAGTTGACTCTCAGAAGGAAGAGTCAAAAAGACTGAACTGCATGGAAAAAATTGGTATCAGAGTTCTAACATTGCTTAAAGTGTTTCAAGACTGTTCTGTGTAAACTATGTTAAGTAAAAAGTTTAAGACTGTAAATAAGTAATTCTGGTTTAAGTTCCCCCAATTTAATTCTAAAGGCTCCAGGTTAATCCTCTACAGGACACTCCCCTGGGAGGGGAAACCAAAATTGGCAGGGAACAGACCAAGAGAGGTTTAACCAGAGAAACGGGTAGAAGGGACTCTGAAGAGCTTGGAAGCTTTTCCTCAGTAAAATTCCCCAAGAGGCACGGCCGGGTGGGCAGGCTGTGCAGGATGACCCACACTGGGCTCTTGGGAAGGGTGGTACTGATGGCTCTGATGGCTGGTGGTGCTCAGGGGAGCCCAGCTGAGCCGTGCAATGAATGCTACCAACCCCTCTGTGAGGAGGAAGAAGTGAGCTCCTTGTCCAGAGTCCACATCAGTTCTAACCCTGATCGTGTTAACCTCTCCCAATTGGTCCTTTATCAGAAAAATAAGAGAGTGTATTGGATAGCACACAACACTGCCACTTTTAGGCAGCCACTCCTAGGAGAGTGCCCTATAGGGGAAGCCTGGTTGTGCTTCGAATGTGATGCTGCTGAAACAAGCTCAGCAGATCTAGTGAAAAGCAAAGAAATGGTGAAAATGGTAAGAAAAATTGTTTGTAGCAAGTATTTATATGAGTGTACTGGAAAAGAGATAAACCCCTTTTGGAACACATTTCAGGGGAGCCCTAAACCCCTAGGTTTGATCTCTGATACCACAACACACACCAAACTGTCAGGAGACTGGTCTGGCAGCTGCACCGCTACAGTGATAAAACCAATTTTCTTATTACCCAAAGAAACTGGATCAAGTTTGGGAGTTCCGATATATAATGATTTGAGAGAAATTAAACAAAACAGGCAAAGTGAAATAGAAATAGAGAAAATCCAAAATTGTAAAAGCCAAGTTCGGATCTCAATATCTATGTTAAACAAAGTCATCCAGCTCCAGGCAGTATTAAAAATAAAGAATTCAATTATTAGGAACATTTCAAACGAAATAAAAAGATTAGCATGTGTAAATAATGAAGAACAAACTCCTACACTTGATCCCAGTGGGTGGGAGAACCTGGAGATTTTCAAAAAGGATGTATGGGAAACGGTAGTTTTTCTCACTGTGTGTGTACTTAGAAGATTGCTCTTTTTATTATGCTTATTTATCTGTTTTAGTAGAATAGTACTTGCCGTGCAGACCAACCTGAAGAAACCAAGGAAAGTAACAAGGTTAAGTAACCATGATTACCAAAGTGCACAAGAAATTTATAGTGGATTCAAAACAAAAAAAAAATTGTGAGTTGATGCGAGCTTAAAATTTAAGCTCGATCAAAGTAAAAGAGGGGGGACTGTTATGAACAAAAATTCGGTTAATATTTTTTTTTTGTGAGAAAAAGTTACAAAGAGGCAGCCAGATCGCTGGCCCTGCCCAAGTTCTGCGTGTTTCGTTATTGTAATCACGGGTCGTTGTGGCTAATTGCTCCTCTTGTATCAGCAGAGCCTTGCCCGAGGCTAAGTTCTACCTTTCTCAGAGTAGTGAAGACACCTGAGAAGGTCGGGGGGGTTATGCAAAGTGACTCCAAGACCAGAATGCTGTGTGGGCCCCCTGCCCCTTGTGGACAGAGCTGTACATGTCCTCCTCCTCTGAGTCGCCCTGAGAAACGACGGACACTGCCGACCCGTGGAGCCGCCCAATCCTGAGCTGATCGCTTTTAGTGGAGGCATTAAAAAGGAGAAGAAGTCTGCTGGCCCTGTTTATTTCACCTTTTCCCCTCACATTTCCCACTTACCCCCTCACAATGCCCCCCCTTTTCTCCCCTCACGTTTCCCCCTTTTTCCCTTCACAATTCCTGCCGTTTTCTCCTCACAATTCTCTCTTTTCTCCCCTCACATTTCCTGCCCTTTTCCCCTGTCATGATTCCTACTGTTTTTCCCCTCGCATTTCCCTCTGCTTTTTCCCTTACATTTCCCTCTTTGTTCCCCTCACATTTCTCTCTCTTTCCCCCTCACATTTCCCTCTCTTTTCACCTCACATTTTCCCGCCCTTTTCCCCCTCACGATTCCTGACCTTTCCCCCTCACATTTACTTCTCTTTTCCCCTCACGTTTCTCTCCCTTTTCCCTCACAGTTCTCTCCCTTTTCCCCTCATGTTTCCCTCCCTTCTCCCCTCACATTTTCCCTCTCATTTCCACTCACATTTCTCTCTTTCCCCCTCACAATTCCCTCCCTTTTCCCCTCGCATTTCTCTCTCTTCTTCCTCTCACGTTTTCCCGCTCTTTTCTCCCCCTCACGTTTTCCCGCCCTTTTCTCCCCTCACGCTTCCCTCTCTTTTCCTATGGGGCAGCCCAGACTGGGTGAACTGGTGTTAGCTGGTCTGTACTGGGTTAACTGGTCTGTACTGGGTGAACTGGTCCGTACTGGGTGAACTGGTGTTAACTGGTCTGTACTGGGTGAACCGGTGTTAACTGGTCCGTACTGGTCTGTACTGGGTGAACCGGTGTTAACTGGTCTGTACTGGTGTTAACTGGTCTGTACTGGGTGCACTGGTGTTAACTGGTCTGTACTGGGTTAACTGGTCTGTACTGGTGTTAACTGGTCTGTACTGGGTGCACTGGTGTTAACTGGTCTGTACTGGGTTAACTGGTCTGTACTGGTGTTAACTGGTCTGTACTGGGTGCACTGGTGTTAACTGGTCTGTACTGGGTTAACTGGTCTGTACTGGTGTTAACTGGTCTGTACTGGGCTAACTGGTCTGTACTGGGAGCACTGGTCCCCTCCTCCCGCAGGGGTCACGGGGCCATCAAGAGGCTCCCACAGGAGCGTCCCAAGGCCGGAATGGCCGGACATGGATGAACACAGATGGACACCAGACATGGGAGAGGTGCTGGGGACATCATGGGGACACCCCTGGGGACATCATGGGGACACCCCTGGGGACATCATGGCTTTGGGGACATCATAGGGACACCACAGGGACATCCTGGGGACATAATGGATACGGGGATGTCCTTGGGTACATCCCTGGGGACACCATAGGGACACAATGAGGACATCATGGCTTTGGGGACATCATGGGGACATCACAGAGACAGCCCAGGGGACATCATAGGGACATCTTGGGGACATCACGGCTTTGGAGACGTCCTGGGGACACAATGGATATGGGGATGTACTTGGGGACACCACAGAGACAGCCCTGGGGACACCATAGGGATATCCTGGGGACATCACGGCTTTGGGGACATCCCTGGTGGACACCACAGGGACAGCCCTGGTGACACCAGAACTTTGGGGACATCACGGCCACCAGGGCCACTGCCATGACCGTGGCATTGTGACCCTGGGGACATCCCGGGCGGGCACTAGGACCCAGCGCGACCCCGTTACCATGACAACCCCAGCGCGGCACGGCCGCCATCTTAATTCCGGGCATGAGCTCCCAGCCAACCACTTCCGGCCTCTCAGCCAATCACAGCCTCCCGCCTTCCCCACGTGATTCCGGGTGCCGAAGGCGGAAGTGCCGCCGTTATGAACTCTACCGGAGTCCGGGACGCTTCCGCGGCCCCAGCATCATTGGCGACACCCCCGGGGACATTCTGGGGACACTCCGAGCAGTCACGAGCCCGCCGGAGCCCCGTTGCCATGGAAACAACCAGAACGCCGCGGCCGCCATCTTTTAACTCTTGGCACCGCCGCCATCTTAACTCCGGGCACAACTTCCGCCCTCTCCGCCAATCACAACCTCCCGTCTCCCCCACGTGACCCTCGGTACGGCCGAACCCGGAAGCGCCGCCGCCGCCATGGACCCCGCCGCTCCCCGTGAGTTCCGTGAGGGAAATTCGGGTTTTTAACCCCCTAAACCCGCTCAAATTCACTTTTCCCTTCTTTTTTAGCCCCAAAACGCCGCGGGCCCGCCCGCTTGGCCGATCCGCGGCCTCTGTTCGAGGATACGAGCGCTGCCGGGGCCTCGCCGGGCCGCGGGTTCGGGGCTCCGCCGCCGCCTTCGGCCTCGTCGGCCTCATCATCTTCATCATCCTCGGCCCCGTTCGGGCCGCCCGGGGCGTTCCTGGCCGAGCCCGTGAGCTCGCTGGCCGCGGCCTACGGGAGCAGCCTGGCCTCGCATGTGGAGGGGAACGTGAGTGAGGCGAATAACGGGAAATAACGGGGAAAAAAAACGGGGGAAAATTGGAAATAACGGGGAAAAAACCGGGGAGAAATGAGGGAAAACATGAGGGAAAAAACGGGGAACGAATCCCTCAAAATTTACTGGGAGCCCCAAAACTTCCATTGGGATACCCCAGATGCGCCCTGGGATGCCAAATAACGGGAAAAAAACTGGGAAAAAATTGGAAAAACTGGGGTGAAAATGGGGAAAAAATCAGAAAAAAATGGGGAAAAAATAGGGAAAAATCAGGAAAAATGGGGGGAAAACAGGGGAAATGATAAGAAGTGGGTTGAACTGGTTTGGACTGGTTTGAACCGGTCCGAACTGGGAATTCTGTGCCCAGCTGGGCCGCTGGGTGCCCGTGAGCCGCCTCAAGTATTACTTTGCCGTGGACACCGTGTACGTGGGCAGGAAACTGCGGCTGCTCGTCTTCCCCTTCGGCCACACGGTACTGGGACAAACTGGGACGGACTGGGACCGACTGGGAGGGGTTTGGGACAAACTGGGATGGACTGGGACAAACTGGGAGGGACTGGGAGGGGTTTGGGACAAACTGGGACGGGCTGGGACAAACTGGGACAGACTGGGACGGACTGGGAGGGGTTTGGGACAAACTGGGACAAACTGGGACAGACTGGGACGGACTGGGAGGGGTTTGGGGGCACTGGGACAAACTGGGAGGGATTGGGACGGACTGGGACAAACTGGGACAAACTGGGACGGACTGGGAGGGGTTTGGGGGCACTGGGAGGGACTGGGAGGGAATTTTGGATATCCTGGGATTTTTGGGGTTACTGGGGAGGGGTTTGGAGGAATTGGGAGAGACTGGGAGGGGATTTGGGGGCACCGGGAGGGACTGGGAAAAGGTTTTGATGAAATTTTGGGTTATTTTGGAGCGGTTTTGGGGTACCCAGGGTGGTTTTGGGGTGTTTGGGATGGGTTTGGGGGATTTTAGGTTGGTTTTGGGGTGTTTGGCTTGATTATGGGGGTATTTTTGCAGTATTTTGTGTGGTTTTGGGGGTATTTTGAGGTGGTTTTGGGATATTTGGGTTGGTGGTGGGGTATTTGGGACATTTTGGGGTGATTTTTGGGCTATTTGGGGTGGTTTTTGGGGTATTTGGGGTGATTTTGGGGTATTTGGGGTGATTTCGGGGTATTTGGGGTGATTTTTGGGCTATTTGGGGTGGTTTTTGGGGTATTTGGGGGTGATTTTTGGGGTGTTCTTGGGCTATTTGGGGTGTTTTTGGGGGTATTTGGGGTGATTTTGGGGTCTTTGGGGTGATTTTTGGGGTGTTTTTGGCTGTTTGGGGTCCGTGACCCCCCGGCCCCCCAGGACTGGCAGGTGCGGTACCAGCAGGACACCCCGGTCGCTCCTCGCTTCGATGTCAACGCCCCCGACCTCTACATCCCAGGTAGGGACCCCAAAACCCCCCTGGGGACCCCAAAATCCAGATCAGGGACCCCCAAAACCCCCTGGGACCCCCAAAAACCACCCCGGGACACCCCAAAGAACCCCCAAAATCCATTTCAGGACCCCCAAAAACCCCCAAAATCCAGATCAGGACCCCGCAAAACCCACAAAATCCAGCTTGGGACCCCCCAAAACCCCCCTGGGACCCCCAGAAACCACCCCGGGACCCCCCAAAGAACCCCAAAATCCAGCTCAGGACCCTCCAAAACCTCCCTGAGACCCCAAAATCCATCTTGGAACCACAAAAAACCCCCAAAATCCACCTCAGGACCCCCAAAATCCATATTGGGAACCCCCAAAACTCCCCTGGGAACCCCAAAATCCACTCTGGGACCCCAAAATCTGGGTCAGGGACCCCAGAACCCCCTTGGGAACCCTAAAATTCAGATCAGGGACCCACAAAACTCCCTTGGGAACCCCAAAATCCACTCTGGGAACCCCAAAATCCATCTCAGGACCCCCCAAAATCCATCTTGGAACCCCCAAAAAACCTCAAAATCCATCTCAGGACCTCCATAAACCACCCTGAGAACCCCAAAATTGGTCTTGGGACCCCAAAGCCCCCTGGGACCCCCAAAGTCGATCTCAGGACCCCCAGAATCCATCTTGGGACCCCCAAAATCCTCAGGACCCCCCAAAAAAACCCCAAAATTCTCAAAAATCCCCAAAAACGTGCTCAGAAATTCCTCCAATTCTCCCCAAAATCTCCTGAATTTTCCCCCAAACCCCTTGAAATCCCCAAAATTCCCAAAAATTCCAAAAAAATCCCCAAAATTCCCCAAAATTCCCAAATTTCTCCCTCCCAGCCATGGCCTTCCTCACCTACATCCTCCTCGCCGGCCTCGCTTTGGGCACCCAAAACAGGTACAAAAATCCCTTTGTTTCCCTAAAAAAACTCCTTTTTGTTCTTCAAAAATCCCATTTTATTTCCCCCCCAAAAATCCCATTTTTTCCCCAAAAAATCCCAGAAAGAATTTTTTAAAAGCCCCCAAAAAACCCCTCATAAACCCTCCAAATATCCCCAAAAAAACCAAACAAAAAACCCTAAAAAATTCCCCCAAAAAATCCCATTTTTTCTCCATTTTTCCACCATTTCTGCCCTAATTTTCTCCCAAATTTTCCCCAATTTTTACCAGATTTTTTTCTGGATTTTCCCCCAGGTTTTCCCCAGTTTTTTCTCAATATTTTTTTGGGTTAAATTTGCAGGTTTTCCCCGGCCAGCCTGGGGCTGGTGGCGAGCTCAGCGCTGGCCTGGCTGCTGCTGGAGGTGCTGAGCATCTGCTGAGCCAAACCAACCCCAAAAAACACCATAAACCCCCCAAAAAACCCCAAAAAACCCCCAATAAAACTCAAAAAAAATTCCCTCCAAAATTCCCCCAAAACCCCCCAAAAAAACCCCTAAAAAATCCCAAAAAATTCAATTTTTTCCCCATTTTTTGCCCGTTTTTCACCCGATTTTCACCCAGTTTTCACCGGATTTTCACCAAATTTTTTCCCAATTTTTTTTCCCAATATTTTTGTGGGGTTAAATTTTCAGATTTTCCCCGGACAGCCTGGGGCTGGTGGCGAGCTCAGCGCTGGCCTGGCTGCTGCTGGAGGTGCTGAGCGTCCTCCTGAGCCTTTACCTGGTCACCGTCAGCACCGACCTGACCCCCATCGACCTCCTGGCCTTTGCTGGCTACAAATACGTGGGGTGAGCCAAAATCCCAGAGTTTCACCCCAAAAATCCCCTAAAAATCCCAAAAAACCCCATTGGATTCCCTCAAAATTGCCAAGAATTCCACCAAAATCGCCACGAATTGCCCCAAAATCCCACTGGAAACGCCCCAATTCCCCCTCAAATCTGCTCCCAATCCCCTAAAATTCAAAATAATCCCCAAAATTCCCCCAAATCCCCCAAATTTGGCATTTTTACCCCAAAAAATGCCTTGAAATGCCCCCAAATCGCCACAAATTGCCCCAAAATCGCAACAAATTCCCTCAAAATCCTGCTCAAAACACCCCAAAAATTCCACAAAGTCCCCAGAATTTGGGGTTTTTACTCTGATTTTTTGGGTTAAAGCCCCCAATTTTGGGTTAAAATCCCCCAATTTTGGGTTAAAATCCCCCAATTTGGGGTTAAAATCCCCAATTTTAGGTTAATATCCCAAATTTTGGCTTGAAATCCTTCAATTTTGGGTTTAAATCCCCCAATTTTGGAGTTTAAATCCCCCAGTTTTGGGTTTAAATCCCCAATTTTTGGTTCAAATCTCCCAATTTCACTTAAAATCCCAAATTTTGAGTTTAAATCCTCCGATTTTGGGGTTAAAATCCTCCAATTTTGGGTTCAAATCCCCCCGTTTTGAGTTAAAATCCCAAATTTTGCGTTCAAACCCCCCATTTTTGGGTTTCAGTTCCTGAATTTTGGGTCCAATTCCCCATTTTCGGGTTTCAATTCCTGAATTTTGGGTCCAATTCCCCATTTTTGGGTTTCAATTACTGAATTTTGGGTCCAATTCCCCGTTTTTGGGCTAAAATCCCAATTTTTTCCCTTTTCAGGATGATTGTGGGGCTGCTGGCCGGGCTGCTCCTGGGCAGGCTCGGTTACTACGCGGCCCTGAGCTGGTGCTGTTTGAGCATTTTCATTTTCATGGTGAGTTTGGGGGCAATTTTGGGGCTTTTTGGGCTTTTTTTTGGATTTTTGGGGGAATTTTGGGGCTTTTTGGGGTGGTTTTGGGGATTTGGGATCTGTAGGATTGGCAGAATTCTCAGGAATTTGCTCCAAATTTCCAAGAATTCACCAAAATTTCATTTTTTAAATGATGCTCAGGGAGGGTTTGTGCTTTATTCTGAGTTTTTGGAATTTTGGGGCCAATTTTAGCTCTTTTTAATGAGATTTTGGGGGGGAATTTTGGCCTTTTTTTGGCTTTTTTTTGTTCTAAATCCCAAATTTTCCCAAATTTCCCCCAGATCCGCACCCTGAGGCTGAAGCTGCTCTCAGATCCCTCCACCAGGGGGATTTTGGGGCTGATTTTGGCTCTTTTAAATCAGATTTTTTGGGGGGATTTTGATTTTTTTTTTCAGTTTTTTTGGTTCTAAACCCCAAATTTTCTGGATTTTCCCCCAGATCCGCACGCTGAGGCTGAAGCTGCTCTCAGATCCCTCCACCAAGGGGGTTTTGGGGCCCATTTTGGGTGTTTTAAATGCGATTTTAATGGGATTTTTTTTGAATTTTTGGGTTTTTTTCTGTCCTAACCCCCAGATTTTGTCGTTTCCCCCCAGATCCGCACGCTGAGGCTGAAGCTGCTGTCGGAGGCGGCGGCCGAGGGGGTTTTGGGGCCCATTTTGGGTGTTTTAGGGTGTTGTAAATGCGATTTTAATGGGATTTTTTTGTAAATTTTGATCTTTTTTTTCAGTTTTTTTGGTTCTAAACCCCAAATTTTCTGGATTTTCCCCCAGATCCGGACGCTGAGGCTGAAGCTGCTGTCGGAGGCGGCGGCCGAGGGGGTTTTGGTGCGCGGGGCCAAGAACCAGCTGCGCATGTACCTGACCATGGCCATCGCCGCCGCGCAGCCGCTCTTCATGTACTGGCTCACCTTCCACCTGCTCCGCTGAGCCCCAGAAACACCCAGAATCACCTGGAAAACCTCCTGGGATCGCCGGGAAAAAATCCTGGAACTGCCAGGGAAAATCCCGGAATTTCAGCCTTTCCCCCCCAAAAAAATCCCCGCGTTCTTCGGGTTTCAATAAATGGAATTTTGAAGGAGTTCTGGTGCCTTTGTGGTGATTTTTTGGGGGGATCTTGGGAGGAATTTGAGGCTTTATCCCAATTTTTGGAGGGTTTGGATATTTGGGAGAAAGCCTGGAATTCCAAAATCCTGAAAAAATCCTGGAATTCCAGAGTTTTCCCCAAAAATTCCCATTTTCACTCACTTCGATAAATGGAATTTTGAAGGAGTTTTGGTGCCTTTGTGTTGATTTTTTGGGGGTTTGTCCCAACTTTTGGAGGGTTTGGATATTTGGGAGATCCCCCTGAACATTCCAAGACCCAGAATTCCCACAAAAATCTTCTGGAATTGCCAGGGCAAATCCCGGAATTTCAGCCTTTCCCCCAGAAAAATCCCTGCGTTTTTCGGGTTTCAATAAATGGAATTTGAAGGAGTTTTGGTGCCTTTGTGTTGATTTTTTGGGGATTTATCCCAAATTTTGGGGGGCTTGGATTGTTGGATATCCCAGCATTCCCAGAATTCCTCAAATCTCATTTTTTCCTCTTTTTTCCCCATTCCCTCCCATTTTTTCCTCCATCTTTTCTTCGTTTCTCCTCAATTTTCCCCATTTTTTCCTCATTTTCCCTCAAGTTTTCCCAATTTCCCACCATTTTCCTCTCTTTTTCCCAATTTCCCCCATTTATTCCCAATTTTCTCCATTTTTTTCCTCCATTTCCCTCAAGTTTTCCTAATTTCCCCCATTTTCCCAATTTTCTCCATTTTTTCTTCATTTTTCCCTCAAGTTTTCCCACTTCCCCCCATTTTTCCTCTATTTTTTCCCAATTTCCCCATTTATTCCTCATTTTCCCACAATTTCCCCCATTTATTCCCAATTTCCCCCATTTTCCCCCCATTTTTCCTCAATTTTCCCCATTTCTCCTCTATTTTCCCTCAAGGTTTCCCAATTTCCCCCACTTTTCCTCTATTTTTCCTCATTTTTTCCTCCATTTCCCCCATTTATTCCAAAATCTCCCTCCACGTTTCCCCCATTTATTCCCAATTTATTCCCCATTTATTCCCCAATTTTCCATATTTATTCCCCATTTATTCCCAATTTTCCCCATTTTTCCCCATTTATTTCCATTTTTTCCCCAATTTTCCCCATTTATTCCCAATTTTTCCCCATTTTTCCCAATTTTCCCCATTTATTTCCATTTTTTCCCCCCATTTTCCCCCCATTTATTCCCAATTTTTCCCATTTATTCCCAACTTTTTCCCCATTTTTCCCCCAATTTTCCCCATTTTTCCCAATTTTCCCCATTTATTTCCATTTTTCCCCCCATTTTCCCCCCATTTATTCCCAATTTTCCCCATTCCCATTTTTCAGGTCTCTATCAGAATTCCCCACCCCAAACCCCCAAAATCCCCCAGAAATCCACTCGGAATTGCGAAATTAAGAATTTTTATAACAAATTCTCGGAGAATGAAGAATTCCAGCTTTTCCTGTGGTTTTGGTTTTTTTGGGATCCTGAGGGTTCCCATTCCCAGCTGGATTCACAAACAAAAAAATTCCCGGAATTTTTTCTTTTTTTTTTTGTTCTTTTGTCCTTTTTTTTTTTGTGGTTTTTTTACCAAAAAAAGTCTCGGATCCAACACCGGGAAAATAAAACAAAACAAAAAAAAAACCCAAAAAATTCCAAACCTTGAAAAAATCCCCCACAATTTCAAAATAATGATAATAATAATAATAAAATAATGATAATAATAATAAAAATAAAATTAAATTGCTTAAAAGAAATATTTTTTAAGTGCCCCAGCAGAAAAAAATAGCCCAAATTTTTTTAAAACTGCCAAATAAAATTCCCCCAAATAAATGAATATATAAATAAACAAAGAAATAAACACAAATTAATAAATGAAATAAATAAATAAATAAATAAATAAATATTTTAAAATGTTAAAAAAGTTTTGAAAAAATAATTAATGTAAGATAAAATTAAAGGAAATAATAGAAAGTAAAGTAAGTTAATGTATAAAATTAAATTAGGTATAAAATAAAGTTAAATGAAATGATATAAATAAAAATAAAATAACAAAATAAAGTTAAATTAATTAAATAATAAAACTAAATGTAATAATAATAAAATGAAATTAAATAATAACATAAAAAATAAAATAAGTAATAAACAAAATATTTTAATTAAAATAAAATAAAGTAAAATAAAATTAACACAAAATAAATAAAATAAAGTTAGTAAATAAAATGAAATTAATAATAAATAAATAAATAAGTAGTAATGGAATAAAATAAAATAAAATATTTTAAAAATGTAAATTAAATTAAATTAAATCTTAATAAAATAAAATAAAGTAAAATAAAATAAAATAAAATAAAATAATTAATTTAAATTAGATATTTTTAAAATGAAACAAAATAAAATCTTAAAAAAATAAGATAACATAGAATAGAGTAGAATATAATAGAATATAATAAAATTAAATAAAATAAGTAAAATAAAATAAAAATAAATTTAAAATAAATTTAAAATAAATTAAAATAAATTAAAATAAAAGGAAGAAAACAAATTCAATTGAATTAAAAACTGAAAATGCAAAATAGAATAAAATTAAAATAAAAATCTAAAAAATTAAAATAAAACAAAACAAAATAAAATAAAAAAAATAAAATAAAATAAAATAAAATAAATGAAATAAAATAAAATAAAATAAAATAAAATAAAATAAATTTAATAAAAAAATAAAATTAAAAAATGAAATAAAGTAAAATAAATGAAATAAAATAAAATAAAATAAAACAAAATAAAATAAAATAAATGAAATAAAATAAAATAAAATAAATAAATGAAATAAAGTAAAAATAAATGAAATAAAATAAAATAAAATAAAACAAAATAAAATAAAATAAAATAAATGAAAGAAAAGAAATGAAAGAGCTGAACTCCACCCCCTGGGGAGCGTCGGGCTCGGGGGCTCCCAGGGGCGTCCGTGGTCGAGGATTCATAAAAAAATATCTCTGAGTGTGAGCTAAAAATAGACCCGGGGCGCGGGGGGGCCCAGAGCGGCCCAGGAAGGTTCTGGAAGGATCCAGACGGGTCCAACAGCGGCTCTGGAGGCCTTCGAGTGCTCCTGGAGCAGCTCTGGAGGTCCTGGAGGGATCCAGAGGGGTCCTCAGAGCGGTTCTGGAGGTGCTGGAGAAGTTCTGGAGGAGTTCCAGAGGTCCTGGATGGTCCTGGAGGGGATCCAGAGCGGCCTCACAGCGGCTCTGGAGGTCCTAGAGGAGTTCCAGAGGTCCTGGAGCAGTTCTGGAGGTCCTGGAGGGATCCAGAGGTGTCCTCAGAGCAGTTCTGGAGGTCCTGGAGCAGTTCTGGAGGTCCTGGAGGGATCCAGAGGTGTCCTCAGAGCAGTTCTGGAGGTCCTGGAGCAGTTCTGGAGGTCCTGGAGGGATCCAGAGGTGTCCTCAGAGCAGTTCCAGAGGTCCTGGAGCAGTTCTGGAGGTCCTGGAGGGATCCAGAGGTGTCCTCAGAGCAGTTCCAGAGGTCCTGGAGCAGTTCTGGAGGTCCTGGAGGGATCCAGAGGTGTCCTCAGAGCAGTTCTGGAGGTGCTGGAGGAGTTCTGGAGAAGTTCCAGAGGTCCTGGAGAAGTTCTGGAGGTTCTGGAAGGGATCCACAGGGTCCTCAGAGCGGTTCTTGAGAAGTTCTGGAGGCCTTTGAGTGGTCGTGGAGAAGTTCTGGAGGTCCTGAAGGAGTTCCAAAGCTTCTGGAGGAGTTCTGGAGGTCCTGGAGGAGTTGTCAAGAAGTTCTGGAGGTCCTGGATGGCCCTGGAGGAGTTCTGGAGGCCTTGGAAGGGATCCAGAGGGGTCTAACAGTGGCTCTGGAGGTCCTGCAGGAGTTCTGGAGGCCTTTGAGTGGTCCTGGAGAAGTTCTGGAGGTCCTGGAGGAACTCTGGAGAAGTTCCAAAGGTTCTGAAAGCCTTGGGATGAATCCAGAGGGGCCCTCAGAACGGTTCTGGAGAAGTCCCGGAGGTTCTGGAAGCCTTTGAGTGGTTCTGGAGGAATTCTGGAGGTTCTGGATGGTCCTGGAGGGGATCCAGAGGTTCTGGAGGTCTTTGAGTGGATCTGCAGGTTCTGGAGGGGATCCAGAGGTGTCCTTGTAGTGCTTCTGGAGGTTCTGGATGGGATCCAAAAGGTCTGGAGGCCTTTGAGTGGTTCTGGAGGCCCTGGAGGGGATCCAGAGATGTCCTTGGAGCAGTTCTGGAACTATTGGACTGATTCTGGATCTCCTGGAGAGGTTCTGGATCTCCAGGATCAGTTCTGGACCTCCAGGATCAGTTCTGGACCTCCAGGATCAGTTCTGGATCTCCTGGAGAGGTTCTGAACCTCCAGGATCAACTCTGGAGCCTTGGGATGGATTCTGGATCAATTCTGGACCTCCAGGATCAACTCTGGATCTCCAGGTTCAATTCTGGATCTCCAGGATCAGTTCTGAACCTCCAGGATCAAGTCTAGACCTCCTGGAGATGTTCTGAACCTCCAGGATCAGTTCTGGACCTCCTGGATCAAAGTTGGATTTCCTGAAGATGTTCTGGACCTTCTGGATAGATTCTGGATCTCCTGGAGAGGTTCTGGCTCAATCCTGGATCTCCTGGACCAATCCTGGATCTCCTGGACCAATTCTGGACCTCCAGGTTCAGTTCTGCACCTCCAGGTTCGGTTCTGGACCTCCTGGATCAGTTCTGAACCTCCACGATCAATTCTGGACCAATCCTGGATCTCCAGGTTCAGTTCTGGATCTCCTGGTTCAGTTCTGCACCTCCAGGTTCAGTTCTGGGCCTCCAGGATCAATTCTGGACCAATCCTGGACCTCCTGGACCAATCCTGGATCTCCAGGTTCAGTTCTGGACCTCCTGGCTCAGTTCTGCCCCTCCAGGCCCAGCCCTTCCCCTCCCCCCCCCCGATTTTCCCCACCGCGACCCCCCCCAGTCACGACCCCCCCTGTCCCCCCTCCCCCCTGTCCCCGTCGCGGTCGCCGGCGCCGCCCTTGGCGGCCGTTCCGGAACATTCCGGGGCGGCGGCGGCGCCGCCGTTGGTCTGCGAGCAGACGTGGGCCTTGCCGCGCGCCTTGGGCCGCCCGTTGTGCAGCTTGTACTTCATCAGCAGGAGGAAGATGAAGACGAGCACCGAGGCCACGATGATGCCGCCGATGACGATGATCATGGTGCCGCCCAGGAACTGCGGCTGCGGCGAGCGGCACGGCCGCGGCGCGGCGCGCGTGGAGAAGCGCGAGCAGCCCAGGGCGCGCGTGGCCGGCGGCGAGCCGCGCGCCTCCGAGAACACGGCCAGCACGCACAGCTCGTAGAGCCGGCCCGGCGCCAGGTCCGACAGCGAGAACGACGAGCTGGGCGCCGGGATCATCCTGCAACGGGCACGGAAAGAGAAATTCCCATCAAAACCCCAAATTTCCGGGGGATTTTCCCCAATTTACACATTTTTCAGTCATTTTTCCATGGGTTTTTGACCATTTTTTCGTATTCATCACACCCTTCTTCGGCCTCACTTCCCAATTTTCCAGACCCTTTTCCATCCGTTTTTCCCATTTTTTCCCACGTTTTCCACCTTTCCAGCCATTCTCTCCCTATTTACCAGACTCTTCCTCATCCCTATCTCCCATTTCTCCATCACCTCTTCCATCCGTTCTTCCCCAAATTTCCTGGCAAGTTTCCCTATTTCCACCCAAATTTCCCTGTTTTCCTGCCGATTTTCCCTATTTCCCCCCATTTTTCCCCGTGTTTCCCATTTCCCAGCCCAGCACGCACAGCTCGTAGAGCCGGCCCGGCGCCAGGTCCGACAGCGAGAACGATGAGCTGGGCGCCGGGATCATCCTGGAACGGGCACGGAAAGAGAAATTCCCATCAAAATCCCAAATTTCCGGGAGATTTTCCCCATTTTTGTGCGAGTTTTTACACATTTTTCAGCCGTTTTTCCATGGGTTTTTGACCATTTCTCCATATTCATCACACCCTTCTTCAGCCTCACTTCCCAATTTTCCAGACCCTTTTCCATCCATTTTTCCCATTTTTTCCCACGTTTTCCACCTTTTTTCCACCTTTTCCAGCCATTCTCTCCCTATTTACCAGACTCTTCCTCATCCCTATCTCCCATTTCTCCATCACCTCTTCCATCCGTTCTTCCCCAAATTTCCTGCCAAGTTTCCCTATTTAGACCCAAATTTCCCCTAATCGATCCATTTTCCCTTTTTTTTCACGTTTTTCAGCCATTTTTCCATGTTTTCCAGCCATTTTTCCATGGTTTTTTGACCATTTTTCCATATTCATCACACCCTTCTTCAGCCTCACTTCCCAATTTTCCAGACCCTTTTCCATCCATTTTTCCCATTTTTTCACCCAGTTTTCCAAGTTTTTCCACCTTCTTTCCATGTTTTCCAGCCATTTTTCCATTGCTTTTTGACCATTTTCCCCCCATTTTTTAGATCCTTTTGTTATCCCTATTTCCCAGTCTCTAGACCCTTTCCCATCCGTTTTTCCCATTTTTTTCCCACATTTTCCACCTTTTTTCCACGTTTTTCAGCCATTCTCTCCCTACTTACCAGATCCTTCCTCATCCCTATCTCCCATTTCTCCATCACCTCTTCCATCCCTTTTTCCCAAGTCTTTCACCCAATTTTCCCTATTTTCCAGTCACTTTTCCATGGTTTCCAGTCATTTTTCCATGGTTTTTTTTTGACCCTTTTCTCCCTACTTTTAAACCCTTCTTCATCCCCATCTCCCAGTTTTTTAGATGCTTCTCTGTCCCGGTTTTCCATTATTTTCACCCAGTTTTCCGTGTTTTCCGGCCACTTTTCCATGGTTTTTCAGCCATTTTTCCATGGTTTTTTGACCATTTTTTCATATTTACCACAGCCTTCTTCAGCCTCACTTCCCAATTTTCCAGACCCTTTTCCACCCATTTTTCCCATTTTTTCACTTCCTCTTCCCAATTCTGCAGCCATTTTTCCACGGTTTTTGACCATTTCCCCCCCATTTTCCAGCCCCTTTCTCACCCCTATCTCCCACTGCTCCATCACCTCTTCCATCCATTCTTCCCATATTTTCCACCAAATTTTTACTATTTTCCAGCCTTTTTTCCATGGTTTTTGACCCTTTCCTCCCTATTTTCCAGCCCCTTCCTCACCCCTATCTCCCATTGCTCCATCACCTCTCCCATCCATTTTTCCCCCATTTTTCACCCACTTTTCCCTATTTTCCAGCCATTTTTCCATGGACTTTTCACCATTTTTTCCCTATTTTCAGACCCATTTTTTATCCCTATCTCCCAGTATTTTAGATCCATTCCCATTCATTTTTCCCATTTTCCCCCACGTTTTTCAGCCATTTTTTTCATTGTTTTTCGACCCCTTTTTCCCTATTTTTAGACCCTTTCTTATCCCTATCTCCCATTTCTCCATCACCTCTTCAATCCATTTTTCCCATGTTTTTCACCCAATTTTCCCTATTTTTGAGCCACTTTTCCTTTTTTTCCAGCCACTTTTCCACATTTTTTGACCATTTTTCCCCTGTTTTTAGACCCTTTTCCACCCCTCTCTCCCAGTTCTCCAGCCCATTTTCTATCCCTTTTTTCCCACATTTTCCCCACATTTTTCCAGCCATTTTTCCATGGGTTTTGACCATTTTTCCCCTATTTTCCAGCCCCTTTCTCATCCCTCTCTCCCAGTTCTCCAGCCCATTTTCCAACCCTTTTTCCATGATTTTTCAAACACTTTTCTATGGGTTTTGCCCTCTTTTTCCTTGTTTTTTCAGCCTTTTTCCAAACCTTTTTCACCCTCCTTAAGTTAAGAGTTAAACCCTCTTTTCCAGCATCTTTTCCACATTTTCCATCCTATTTTCCGTATTTTTCAGACCCTTTTCCAGGCTGTTTTCTATACTTCCCACCCATTTTTTTCATTTCCCACCTGTTTTTTTTTTTTTCATTTTCCATCCCCTTTTCCACGTTTTTTTTCCCCTTTTTCATATTTTTCACCAAATTTTTCCACATTTACCATCCATTTTTCACATTTTTCATCCTCTTTTCCATGTTTTCCACCCCTTTTTTCACATTTTCCACCGCCTTTTCCACATTTCCCACCCATTCTTTCATTTCTCACCCATTTTTCCACATTTCCCATCCGTTTTTCCCCTTTTCCACCCATTTCTCCACATTTCTCACCATTTTTTCACATTTTCCACACATTTCGCCACATTTCCCACCCATTTTTAAATTTCTCATCCATTTCCCACATTTCTCGCCCATTTTTCCACATTTTCCATCCTCTTTTCCATGTTTTCCATCCCTTTTTCCACATTTCCCACCTGTTTTTCACATTTTCCACCTTTTCCCCATTTCCCACCCATTTTTTCATTTCTCACCCATTTCTTCACATTTCCAACTGGTTTTTCCCCATGTCTCACCAATTTCTCCCCATTTCTCCCCCCTTCCCCTCCCACCCCCACCATTTTTCGGGGCAAAATCACCGATAAACCAGGATCTCGTTGTCCGAGCCATTTTCCCCACATTTCCCACCCATTTTTCCCCATTTCCCCACAATTTCTCCCCATTTTTTCCCCATTTCCCCCCTTCCCCTCCCACCCCCACCATTTTTGGGGCTAAAATCACCGATAAACCAGGATCTCGTCGGCCGAGCCATTTCTCCCACATTTCCCCCCAATTTCTCCCCCATTTCCCCCCATTTTCTCCCCCTTCCCCTGCCACCCCCACCATTTTTTGGGGGGCTGAAATCACCGATAGACGAGGATCTCGTCGGCCGAGCTGTTGTACTGGATCTGGTACATCCTCAGCCCCTCCAGCCCGTCCTGCGGCGGCCACCGCACCAGCGCCGACGTCGCCGTCACCTCGGCCACCACCACCCCGCCCCTGTCCCCCCTCTCCAGCTTGGACTCGTTGGAGAAGCTCGATTTGGCCGAGATCAGGATGTCCGAGGGCTCCGGCCCGGCCGTGGCCGCCTTCCTCCCCTCCTCGTCCTCGCACTCGGTGCCGTTGCCCTCGGGCAGCACGCGGAACTCCACGGGCGCCGTCGACTCGCCGGCGGCGTTGGAGGCGATGCACGTGAACGTGCCTTGGTCGCCCGGGGACGCCTCCAGGATGTCCAAGGTCCCGTTCCGGTACGACACCGTCCGGGAGGTGTTGGCCACCAGGCGGCCGTCGGGCGCGATCCAGCGCACGTAGGGCTCGGGGTCGCCCACGGCCTTGCACTTGAGCGAGGCGCTGCGGCCGGCGGCCGCGGCCAGCCCGGGGGTGCGGTGCGTGATCATGGGCGGCTCGCACACGAACTCCTCCTCGCGGATGCTCCAGAAGTATTTGCCCATCAGCTCCGGCGGCGACGCGCACGTCTCCAGGTCGTCCTCGCGCGTCAGGCGCCGCAGCCACACCAGCTCGCAGTTGCAGTGCAGGGGGTTCCCGCCGAAGCTCAGCACCAGCGACGTCAGGGGGGAGCCTTTGGATTTGGCGTAAACGGGGACGCGGGAGAACAGCGGGTCCGGCGGGATCTTCTTGAGCTTGTTGGAGGTCATGTCCAACCTGGCCAGCTTGTGGAGGTTGGAAAAAATCCCCTCGGGCACGAACTCGATGAGGTTGTGGTCCAGACTCACCGTGTTGACGTTGGACAGCTTGGCCACCGTGCCCCACGGGACGTCCACCAGGTTGTTGTAGGACAGATCCAGATCCTCGATGGTCTCCAGGAAATCGTCCAGCGAGCGGGGCGAGATGAAGCTCAGCTGGTTGTTGCTCAGGATGAGGTGCCGCAGATTGACCAAGCCCTTGAAGTGATCCTCGTGGATGGCCGTCAGGCGGTTGCTGTCCAGGTGCAGCGCGTGCAGGCCCCGCAGGTCGGAGAAGGCGTAAGGCATGATCTGCGAGATGGTGTTGCGCGACAGCGTCAGGTGGATCAGCTGCGTCATGTTGGCGAAGTCGCGGCGCCGCAGCACCGTGATGAAGTTGTCCATGAGGCGCAGCTCGGCCGTGCGCCGGTCGATGCCGGGCGGCACGAAGAGCAGCCCGGTCTTGGTGCACAGGATGGTGAAGGACGGCGAGAGGTTCTGGCACGAGCAGCGCTTGGGGCACGGCGGGGAGCCCGAGGTCGAGGCGGACGCGGCGACGACGAGGAAGAAGAAGAAGAGGAGGAGGAGGAGGAGAGGGAGCAGGAGCTTTTCCATCGTCGGGGAAAACGGGAATCTGGGAGGGGGGGAAACGGGAAAAGAATCGGTGAGCTGGGTGGAGAATCGGGGGAATCGGGTTGAAAATGGGGTGAACTGGGTTGAAAATTGGGGGATTTGGGTTGAGAATTGGGGGAACTGGGGCAATTGGGTGAATTGGGTTGAGAATTGGGGGATTTGGGTTGAAAATTGGGGGAATGGGGTTGAAATTGGGTGAATTGGGCTGAAAATTGGGGGAATTGGGTTGAAAATTGGGGGATTTGGGTGGAAAATTGGGGGAATTGGGTTGAAAATTGGGGGATTTGGGTGAATTGGGTTGAAAATTGGGGGAATTGGGTTGAAAATTGGGGGATTTGGGTGAAAAATTGGGGGAATTGGGTGAATTGGGTTGAAAATTGGGTGAATGGGGTTGAAATTGGGTGAATTGGGCTGAAAATTGGGGGATTTGGGTGAATTGGGTGAATTGGGTTGAAAATTGGGGGAACTGGGTTGAAAATTGGGGGATTTGGGTTGAAAATTGGGTGAATTGAGTTGAAAATTGGGGGATTTGGGTTGAAAATTGGGTGATTTGGGTTGACAGTTGGGGGATTTGGGTTGAAAATTGGGTGAATTGGGTTGAGTTTTAATGTTAAAACTGAGTTTAGTGTCAAGATTCCAACTCAAAATGTTGAGGGGAGTCAGCGGAGAGGGAAATCCCAAAGCTGAGAAGGAAAAATGGGAGAAATCCATGGAAATGTGGTGGAATTATGGAAAAAAATGGGATTAAATCCATGGAGGGATTGGAAATATGGAGGAATTTAGGGAAAATTGGGATAAATCCATGAAAAAATGGTGAAATTTGGGACAAAACCAAGTTTAGGGTCAAGTTTTAATTCCAAGATGTGGAAAAAATTCCCAGTTGTGAGGAAAATCCCAAATTTGAGAGGAAAAAATGGAAAAAATGGGAGAATTCATGAAAATTTTGATTAATTTGGGAAAAAAATGGGTTTTATTATTCCAGGGATTTTTTGGGATTTTTTGAGGGATTTTTGGGATGATTTTCCCACATTTTTTTGGGTTTTGGGATGATTTTCCAATGGATTTTCCCATTAATTGGTTGGGGAGAAATTTGAATAAAATTTGAATAAATTTAAATAAAATTTTAAATTCTAATTTAAAAAAGAATAAAGCAAAATATTAAACATTAATAAAAAGGATAAAAATGAATTTCAAATTCAAAAGAATTCAAAATAATTGAATTAAAATAATTCATTGAAATAATTAATAATTAACAATTAAGGTCAATTCCGAATTGGAAGGGATTAAAAAGAAATGAAAAATAATTGAAGAAATGTTAATAGAAAAATCATGAAATTAAAATAATAATGGGAATTAAGTAGTGGAAATAATGGTAAAATTTAAATCTAAAATGTTATTAAATTTTAAAATTATCATTTTAGAATTAATAATCAGTTTTAAATACAAAGAAATTAAAAATAATAATAGTAATAATCCCCTAAAAAGCAAAATAAATTAAGGATTAGTATAACAAAATAATAATTGCAATGAATAAAAATAAGCATCCATTCAAAATAAAAAGCAACTAAAATTAATAGTAATATTAATGAATAAATACAATAATAATAATGAATAAATAAATGTAATAATCAATAATAAGAAGAATTAAAAGAAAAGTAATAAAAATTATTTATTATTAAATAATAGAAATATTTAATTATTATTATGTTGAATCCTAGAAATTAAACCAATAATTAAATAAATCCTATTAATGAAACCAACAATTAAATAAATCCTATTAATGAAGCTAAAGAATTAATTAACAAAACCTAATTAAATATAATCCTATTAATCCTAAAGAATAAAAAATTAAATTCATCCCAAAACCTCCCTGAAATTCCCTTTTAGGGGGAAAAGTGGGAACTGGACAGGGCCAGGCCCAAAATTCCAAGATTTTAGAGGGAAAATTGGATTTGGGGGGTAAAAGGCCCAAAATTCCAAGATTTTAGAGTGAAAATTGGATTTGGGGTAGGCCGAGGTGAAAATTCCTAAAATTCCTGAGGGAAAAGTGGGAATTTGGATGTTCCAGGGCACAAGATTCCAAGATTTCTGAGGAAAAATCGGGATTTGGGGTAGGCCAAGCTCAAAAATCCTGGGATTTGAGGGGAAAAAAGTGGGATTTGAGGCAGGCCAAGCTGAAAATTCCAAGATTTCTGCGGGAAAAGTGGGAAAGAGGGAAGTGCTGAGCACAAAACCCCAACATTTCTGAGGGGAAAAGGAGGATTTGGGGTAGGCCAGGCTGAAAATTCCCAAAATTCCTGAGGGAAAAGTGGGAACAAGGAAAATGCTGAGCACAAAATTCCACGATTTCTGAGGAAAAATTGGGATTTGGGGGATAAAAGGCCCAAAATCCCCACAATTCCTGAGGGATGATTGGGAACTGGGGTGTTCCAGGCCCAAAATCCCAAAATTTCTGAGGGAAAAAAGGAGGATTTGGAGTAGGCCAGGCTGAAAATTCCAAGATTCCTGAGGGAAAAGTGGGATTTGAGGCAGGCTAAGGTGAAAAATCCTGGGATTTCTGAGGGAAAAAATGGGATTTGGGGTAGGCCAGGCTGAAAATTCCCAAAATTCCTGAGGGAAAAGTGGGAAAGGGGGAAGTGCTGAGCACACAATTTCAAGATTTTGGAAGGAAAATTGGTAATTGGGGGGTACAAGGCCCAAAATCCCCACAATTCCTGAGGGAAAAGTGGGGATTGGGCTCTGCCAGGCCCAAAATCACAACATTTCTGAGGGGGAAAAAGGAGGATTTGGGGTGGGCCAAGCTGAAAATTCCAAGATTTCTGAGGGAAAAGTAGGAAAGAGGGAAGTGCTGAGCACAAAATTCCAAGATTTCTGAGGGAAAATTGGGATTTGAGGCAGGCCAAGCTCAAAAATCCTGGGATTTGAGGAGAAAAAAATGGGATTTGGGGTGTTCCAGGCCCAAAATCCGAACATTTCTGAGGATGTTTGGAGGATTTGGGGTAGGCCAGGCTGAAAAGGAGGATTTGGGGTAGGCCAAGGTGAAAATACCAAAAATTCCTGAGGGAAAAATGGGGAAAAGGGAAGTGCTGAACCCAAAATTCCACGATTTCTGAGGGAAAATTGGGAATTGGGGTGTTCCAGGCCCAAAATTCCAACATTTCTGAGGGGGAAAAAGGAGGATTTGGGGTAGGCCAGGCTGAAAATTCCTGAGGGGAAAGTGGGAAAGAGGGAAGTGCTGAGCACAAAATTCCAAGATTTCTGAGGGAAAATTGGGATTTGAGGCAGGCCAAGCTCAAAAATCCTGGGATTTGAGGGGGAAAGTGGGAATTGGGGTGTGCCAGGCCCAAAATCACAACATTTCTGAGGGGAAAAAGGAGGATTTGGGGTAGGCCAGGCTGAAAATTCCCAAAATTCCTGAGGGAAAAGTGGGAAAGAGGGAACTGCTGAACCCAAAATTCCAATATTTCTGAGGAAAAACTGGGATTTGGGCAAAGCCAGGCCCAAAATTCCTGAGGGAAAAGTGGGAATTGGGCAGGGCCAGGCCCAAAATTCCAAGGTTTTGGAGGGAAAATTGAGAACTGGGGTGTTACAGGCCCAAAATTCCAAAATCCGAGGGTAAAAACTTCTCCAAATTCCAAGAAAACTTGGGGAATTTGGAATATTCACAGTTCCTACCAATAAAATTCATTTTTTTCCATCCCGAAATCCCATTTTGGGATTTTTTCCCCCCATTTTTCCAAGCCCCAGGTGAACATTCCCAAATTCAGGTGTGGCCCAAAACTCAGGGGGAAAAAAAATTCCTTTACAATCGGAGGATCCAGGAGTTTAAAACCCCCCTCCCCCCCAAAAAAAATCGGATTTTTCCACCTGGAAAATCATTCCCAGGTTTAAAAAATGTGGAATTCCAGCCTCAATTATATAAGGAAAAGGGGGGTGAGGGGGGAATCTCACCCAGGTGCCGGAAAATCCCAATTTTCCAGGAAAAAAAGATGGAGCAACCCTGGAATGTTTCATTTTAAAGGTCAAAACCCCTCTAAAAACCCATTTTTCCTTAAAAAACCCCAGGATTTCCCTTAGGATAAAAGCGATTTTTTTCAGGCTGTAACTAGCAAATTCCCCCTCGGGACTGCAGAATCCCGGGAAAAAATAAAAATATTGGAATTTCGGGCTGGTTTGGAGTGAAAAATGTGAATTTTTTAATAGGGAAAATCTGCGTTTTTTAAATTCCCGGTGGGAATCCTCGGTGACAGCGCCGTGCCTTGTCCCCTGGGGGTGGGGATTTGAGGGAAAATTTGATTTTTTGGGGGGATTTGAGGGGTTTTAAAAGGATTTTAAGGGTGAGAATTCCGAGCGCGGCGCCGCCGCAACGCGGGAAGGACGCGCCCTGCTCGGGAAAAAAAATCGGGAATTGCAGGTGCCGGGAAAGGAGGAAAAAATGGGAAAAAAAGCACCAAAAACCGCGGGAAAAAAGAAACAGAAACCCCTCCGGGGGTGGTTTTAACACGGATTTGGGGAAAATTGGGGAAAAAATTGGGAAAGAATTAAAATATTGGGGGATGGGGAGGAAAAAAGCGCCGGGAACACCTGGAGAAGGCACACCTGGACCGGCCCCACCTGGATGACACGGCGGATTTATGGCAGGCTGGAAGGGCTTGGAACCGCCCTGAAAAACCCCCAAAATCCCTAAAAAACCCCTAAAAAACCCCCCCAAAATCCCCAAGGTCTGGAGGCGCCCTCGCTTTTTCCAGGGAAGGGTTAAAAAGCTGGAAAATTTGGGAGGGGTCGCTGCTGGAAAAGCGAGGGGGGGGGGGGGGGATGCGATTTATCCCGATTTTATCCCGATTTTATCCCGATTTTATCCCCATTTCCCCCTCATTTTACCCCGTTTTTATCCCGGTTTATCCGGAATTTATCGCGGTTTTTCGCTGTTTTATCCCGGTCCATCCCGATTTTTTCGCCGTTTCACCCCGATTTTTCGCCGTTTTATCCCGGTTTTTTTCCCCCCGATTTTCCCCCACTCACCTTTCCCGCCGGTGCCTTCAGGGGGGCGGCGACCCCCGAGCCCCCCCCGGGGGTCCCGAGCCCTCCATGGCCGGGAGCGATCCCGGGAGGAGGAGGAGGAGGAGGAGGAGGAGGAAGAGGAGGAGGAGCAGGGGGGGGACACCCAAAAAAACCCGGAAAAAAAAAAAAAAAAGGCAGGAAAAGGAAGGAAAAAAAAAAAAAGAAAAAAGGAGGAAAAAAAAGAGGAGGAGGAGGAGGAAGAGGAGGAAGAGGAGGAGGAGGAGGAGGAACCCCCGCCCCTCCCCCCCCCGCCAATGCGGCCGCGGGGAGGGGCGGGAGAAGGGGGAGGGGCGGGGGGAGGGGCCCCCGCTGGGAATTTTGGGAATTTTCGTGTTTTTTTTTTTTTTTTTTTTTTTTTTTTTTTTTTTTTTTTTTTTTTTTTTTTTGGGATGGGAACGGCGGGTTTTGGGATTTCCGGCGGTTGGGTGTTCGGCTTTCTGGGTTTTTTGGGGTTTTGCCGCGATTCCTGTATTCCTGAATCCACAAAATCCCGGGATTTTGTCGCTGTCCCGAAATCCCAGAACTCCTGGAATCCTTGGATCCCCAAATCCCTGAATCCCTGGATCCCCAAATTCCTGAATTTCTGAATCCCCGAACTCCAAAATTCCTGAATCCCAAAATTCCTGAATTTCTGCATTCCTGAATCCCTGAATTCCTGAATCCACAAAATCCCGGGATTTTCGTTGCTGTCCTGAAATCCCAGAACTCCTGGAATCCTTGGATCCCTGGATCCCCGAATTCCTGAATTTCTGAACCCCCGAATTCCAAAATTCCTGAATTTCTGCATTCCTGAATCCCTGAATTCCCAAATTTCTGAATTCCTAAACCCATAAAATCTTGGGATTTCATCACTGTCCCGAAATTCCAGCGCTCCTGGAATTCCTGGATCCCCAAATTCCTGAATCCCCAAATTCCCCAAATTCCTAAATTTCTGAATCCCTGAATCCCCAAATTCCCAAATCTCTGAATTCCCAAAATCATAAATCCCTGAATTCCTGGATCCCTGACCCCCCCGAATTCCCAAATTCCTGGATCCCCAAATTCCAAAATTCCCGAATTCCTGGATCCCTGAATTCCACCCCAAACCTTGAATCCCCCCAATTCCGCAATCCCCAAATCCCTGAACTCCCAAATTCCCAAATTCCTGAATCCCCAAATTCTCAAATCCCCGAATTCCAAAAATCCCCAAATCCCCGAATTCCAAAAATCCCCAAATTCCCGAATCCCAAATTCCCCAATTCCTTTAATCCCACCCCATTCCACCAATCCCACCCCCAAATCCCACTCCCAGTGCCACCCCCACTGTCCCCCAAAATGTCCCCAAAGTGTCCCCAAAATGTCCCCGAGTGTCTCCACCCCCCCAGTGCCACCCCCACTGTCCCCAAAGTGTCCCAAAATGTCCCCTCCTCCCCCTTATTGTCCCCAGTGCCACTCCCGAGTGTCCCCAAAATGTCCCCAAAATGTCCCCAAAATGTCCCCGAGTGTCCCCACCCCCCCCACTGTCCCCAAGGCCACCCCCAGGTGACACAAGACCCCCCCCGTGTCCCCCCTTTTCCCCCCTTTGATGATGACAACGACAACGACAACGATGATGATGATGACGATGATGATGACGACGATGATGACGATGATGATGATGATGACCATGACTACAACCATGACAATGACAACGATGACCATGACAATGACCGTGACAATGACAACGATGAAGATGACAACGACCATGATGGTGATGATGATGATGACAGTGATACGATGACGACGACGATGATGAAGATGACCCTCATGACTATCTTGCCGATGACCATGACGATGATGATGAAGATGACAATGACAACGATGATGTTGATGACCATCACGACGATGACGATGACGGCAATGATGACCATGACCATGGTGATGACAGTGATACGATGACAATGACAGTGATGATGAAGATGACCAAGGTGACAATGACAACGATGACCATGACAATGGTGGTGATGATCATGACCATGACCATGATGACCATGATGATGACCATGATGATGATGACCATGACAACAACTACAACAATGACGAGTTAACGATGGTGATGACCATGACCATTATGATGCCCATGATGACCATGACCATGACCATGACCATGAAAATGACCACCATGACCATGACCATCATGACTATGGCAGTGACCAAGACAATGACCATGACCATTATGACCGTGACCATAATGATGATGACCATGACAATGACCATGACCATGGCCATGACCATGATGACCATGATGACCACCACCCTCACCCCTCACACCCCTTTCCCCTCATGATGACCATGACCGTGATGATGGCCATGACAGTGACTGTGACCATGACCATGATGGCCATGACAATGACCACGACGATGATGACCACAACATGACCATGACGATGATGACAATGATAATGACCATGATGATGACCATGACAATAACTATGACCATGACCATGATGGCCATGACAATGACCTCGATGACCATGACGATGACAATAATGACCATGACCATGATGACCATGGCCATGACAATGATGACCATGACAATGACCATGACCATGACAATGACCATGACGATGATGACAATGACAATGACCATGACAACGATGATGACAATAACGATGATCACAATGACCATGACGATGATGATGATGACCACAATGACCATGACCATACCATGATGATGATGACAATCATGATGACCATGACAATGACCATGACCACGACAACCACAACAATGACCATGACGATGATAATGACAATGATGACCACAAGAATGACCATGACAATGACCATGACCATGACAATGACCATGACCACGACCATGATGACCATGACCATGATGACCATGACCATGACAATGACCACGACCATGACAACGATAATGACCATGACGATGACCCCCACCGTCACACCGCCGTCCCCTCACTGCCCTCCTCGGTGGTGACCGCGCTGCGTCCCCGCCCGTCCCCGCCCACGCTGGTGACGTCATCGCTGAGCACCCCCTTGAGCAGCGCCCTCCAGGAGCGCCTCACCTTGCCCAGGCCCCGCCCCATCACCAGGTAGATGATGGGGTTGACGCAGCCGTTGACGTAGGCCAACCCCGCCACCGCCGGATCCGCGGCCTGCGCGCCCCGGAACGCCGCCGTGCCCGGCGTGCCGGCCGCCAGCACCATGCCCACCACGTGGTAGGGCAACCAGCACACGAAGAAGCTGGTGACGACCACCAGCACCGTCCTGGTGGCCCTGCCCGACCTCCCCGAGCCGCGCCGCCGCACGCGGCTCAACAGGCGGCCGTAGCACGCCGAGATGACCGCGAACGGCCCCAGGAACCCGCAGAGGAACCGCGCGGAGGCCACGGCCAGCTCGGCGCCGCGCTGGTGCCGCCGCACGGCGTCGTAGGACATCACGCAGGTGGCCTTTTCCGAGACGGGGTCGCGGCGCACGGCGCGGAACGCGAAGGACGGCGCCGTCAGCAGCGCCGCGGCCGCCCACGCCCCGGCGCAGACGGCGTGGGCCAAGGCCGGCGTGCGGCGGTTGTGGCACCACACGGGCGCGGTGACCAGCGCGCAGCGGTCGGCGCTGACGGCCGTGAGCAGCAGCACGCTGGAGAACATGGCCAGCACGGTCAGCGAGGGCAGCAGCTTGCAGGCGGCGGCGCCCAGCGGCCAGCGGTGGTCCATGGTCAGCGGCAGCGCCAGGAAGGGCAGCGCCAGGCAGCCCAGCAGGTCGGCCGCCGCCAGGTGCGAGGCCCAGACGCCGTTGACGGCGCGGCGCAGCTCCGACGCCGCCGTCGCCCAGAGCACGGCGCCGTTGCCCAGCACGCCCAGCACGAAGATGGCGGCGTAGAGCGCCAGCACCAGGCGGTGGCCCGGGGACACCTCGGGCGCCGCCAGGTCCTCGTACAGGTCGCCGTAGAGGTCGCGCCAGGTGTCGTTCCAGGTGCCGTTCCAGGGGTCGTCCCAGGGGTACGACGCGGCCATGGCGGCGTGGGGAGACCTGGGGGTGGTGAAGGTGGGTCGGGGGTGGGTCAAGGTGGGTCTAGGTGGGTTCTTCACCTGGCCGGGAACTTCCAAATGACGCCCTGACCCACCCCAAGGTGGCTTCCTCACCTGGCCAGGTGGTCAAGGAGCTTCCAAATGGTGACCAAAGGTGGTCAGGGTGGGTTCTTCACTTGGCCAGGTGGCCCTGAAGACCACAAGGTGGTTCTTCACCTATCCAGGTGGTCCAGGAACTTCCAGGACACCCCCTGACCCACCCCAAGGTGGCTTCCTCACCTGGCCAGGTGGTCGAGGAGCTTCCAAAACACGCCCTGACCTGCACCAATGTGGGTTCCTCACCTGGCCAGGTGATCAAGAAATGTCTAAAAGATGATCAAAGGTGGTCAGGGTTTGGGCCAAGGTGAGTTCTTCACCTGGCCAGGTGGTCCTGAAGACCCCAAGGTGGTTCTTCACCTATCCAGGTGGTCAAGGAGCTTCCAAATGCCCCCCTGACCCACCCCAAGGTGGGTTCTCCACCTCGCCAGGTGGTCCTGAAGACCCCAAGGTGCTCCTTCACCTGGCCAGGTGGTCAAGGAGCTTCCAAAAGACCCCCAACCCCACCCCACCAGGTGACCAAGGTGTTTTGGGGGGGGGTCTCCGTTCCCATTTTGGGTTCCCAGCTCCAATTTTTGGGGTTCCCAGTCCCATTTCGGGGTCCCCAGCCCCAATTTTGGGGTCTCTGTTCCATTTTTGGTCTCCCCAGCCCCATTTTTGAGGTTCTCAGTCCCATTTTTGGGGTCCCCAGCACCATTTTGAGTTTCCCACCTCCATTTTTGGGGTCTCCAATCCCATTTTTGAGTTCTCCTCCCATTTTTGGTCTCCCGAGCCCCATTTTTGGTCTCCTTACCCCATTTTGGGGTTTCCAGCCCCATTTTTGGGGTCCTGAGCCCCATTTTTGGGGTTTCCAGCCCCATTTTTGGGGTCCCGAGCCCCATTTTTAGTCTCCTTACCCCATTTTGGGGTCTCCAGCCCCATTTTTTGTCTCCTTACCCCATTTTGGGGTCTCCAGCCCCATTTTTTGTCTCCTTACCCCATTTTGGGGTCTCCAGCCCCATTTTTTGTCTCCTTACCCCATTTTGGGGATTCCAGCCCCATTTTTGGGGTCCCAAGCCCCATTTTTGGTCTCCTTACCCCATTTTTTGGGGTTTCCAGCCCCATTTTTTGGGGTTTCCCCCCCCCCGCGGGGGGGGAGGGGAAGGGTGGAGCTGCCCCTCCCCCCCCCAGTTCCGCTCCCCAATTCTTGCGCCACGGGCAGGGTGGGGGAGGGGAGGATGAGGAAATTCCACATCCGGGGGGGGAGGGGGGCAAAGGAGGGTGGGAACCCCCAGAAACGGGACTGGGACCCCAAAAATGGGGGTGGGGACCCCAAAAATGGGATTGGGACCCCCAAAAATGGGATAGAGACCCCAAAAATGGGATTGGGACCCCCAAAAATGGGATAGAGATCCCAAAAATGGGATTGGGACCCCCAAAAATGGGATTGGGACTCCCAAAAATGGGATTGGGACCCCCAAAAATGGGATTGGGACTCCCAAAAATGGGATAGAGACCCCAAAACTGGACCTGGAGACCCCAAAATCGGGTGGAGAACTCTAAAAAATGGGGTGGGGAACCAAAAAAAAATGGGGTTGGAGACCCCAAAAGTTGATCTGGAGACCCCCAAAATGGGTGGAGAACTCAAAAAAATGGGATGGGAATCCCAAAAATGGGACTGGGAACTCTAAAAATGGAATAGAGACCCCAAAAATGGACCTGGAGACCCCAAAAATGGGACTGAGACCCCAAAATTGGGGTGGGGATCCTCAAAATGAGGCCGAGAGCCCCAAAAATGGGGTGAGCACCCCAAAAAAATTGGGGCTGAGACCCCCCCCAAAATTTGAATGGAGACAGCAAAATTGGTCTAGAACCCCAAAAAATGGTGTCCGGACCCCAAAAATGGGGGGGGGGATTCAAAAAATGGGGCTGAGAACCCCAAAAACGGGGCTGGAAACCCCAAAAAATGGGGTTGAGACTCCAAAAATGGAGCTGGAAATGCCCAAAAATTTGGTTTGAACACCCCAACAATGAAGCTGGAGACCCCAAAAATGAGGATGAGACCCCCAAACTGGTCTGGACACGCCCCCCCCCCCCAAACTGGTCTGAACTGGGAGGGGTCCCCCAAAATCCCCCCGAGAGAACGAAACCCCCCCAAAAATGGGAATGAAGAGTCCAAAAATGGGAATAAAAAACCCCAAAAATGGGAATAAAAAAAACCCAAAATGGGAATAAAAAACCCCAAAATGGGAATAAAAAACCCCAAAAACAGGAATAGAGCGCCCAAAAAAACCCCAAAAAGGAGGCACAAACCCCAAAATTCGGGTTGAGACCCCCCCCAAAAAATGAGGCGGGGACCCCCCCCAAAATCGGTCTGCAGGGGGAGGGGAGGGGTCCCCAAAACCCCCCCGGGGCGAACAAAACCCCCCCAAAAACCTTCCCCAAAAACTGGGGATAAAACCCCCGAAAATGGGAAAAAAGAGCCCAAAAAAAGCCCCCAAACCCCAAAATTGGGGCTGAACCCCCCCCCAAAACGAGGCGGGGACCCCCCAGGATTGGTCTGGAGGGGGAGGGGTCCCCAAAACCCCCCCGGGACCCCCAAAATTCGCTGCCCCCCCCTCACCTGGAGCGGCCGCCGCGGTTCCAGAAGGGGAAATGAACGGGGGGGGGGCAGGAAATCCCAAAAACGGGGGCGGGGAGGGGCCGGGGGGGGGCGGGGACACCCCAAAAATTTCGGGGGGAAGTTGGGGACACCCCCCACAAGAAAAAAAAAAAATTCGGCATTTTTTGGGGGGAAAAACTCCAAAAATTGGGGTTTTTATGGAGGAAAAATGCTCCAAAATTGGGGTTTTGTTTTGGAGGGACTGCCCCAAAATTTGAGGGGTTTTGGGGTGAAAACCTCGAGGGACACCCCAAAAATTTTCGGGGGGAAGTTGGGGACACCCCCACCAAAAAATTTCGGGGGTTTTGTGGGGGAAAAACATCAAAAATTGGGTTTTTTTTTTTTTTTGAGGAAAAAGCCTCAGAATTTGGATTTGAGGAACCGCCCCCAAATTTGGGGTTTTTTGGATGAACTGCCCCCAAATTTGGTGTTTGTTTTTTTTTTTTTTTTTTTAGGAACTGCCCCAAATTTTGGGGTTTTTTTTTTTGAGGAACCGCTCCCAATTTTGAGGTTTTTGGGGTAAAAGAGCTCGGGGGGACCCCAAAATTAACGGGATCACCCCAAAATCAAGGACAAAACCAGAAGATTTTTGGAACTTTTATTTGACCAAGACAAAATTTGGCGAAGGGGGGGGACCCCAAAATCCCCTCGGGGGGAAGTTTGGGGACCCCCTCCCCCACACACAGGTGAGATTTGGGGGTTTTTGGGGTCCCCTCAGGTGAGATTTGGGGGCCCCCCAGGTGAAATTTGGGATTTTTGGGGTCCCCTCAGGTGAAATTTTGGGACTTTTTGGGGTCCCGGTCACACCTGGGGGGGCTCAGGTGGGATTTGGGGTCCCCCTCCATCACACCTGGGGGGGGTCGCTGGGTTCTCCTGTGGGGGGGAGAGGAAAAAAAAAGGGGCTGGAGAGACCCCAAAAAATCCCAAATTCCCCCCAAAAATCCCAAATCCACCCAGAATCCCCAATGCCCCCCAAAATCCCCAAAATCCGCAAACGCCCCCAAATCCCAAATCCCCCCCAAAATCCGCAAATCCCCCCAAAATCGCCAATCTCCCTAAAATCCCCCCAAAATGCCAAATCCCCCCCAAAATCGCCAATCTCCCCAAAATCCCCCCAAAATGCCAAATCCCCCCAAATCCCCCCAAATCCCCGATCCCCCCCAAATCCCAAATCCCCCCAAAATCGTCCCAAAATCCCAAATCCCCTCAAACTCCAATTCCCTACATGAGTTTTAGGGTCCCCCAGGTGCCCCTCCAGGTGAGTTTTTGGGGTCCCCCAGGTGAGATTTCAGGTCCCCCAGGTGATTTTGGGGTCCCCCAGGTGCCCCCTCAGGTAAATTTGGGGACCCCCCTCCCCCCCAGGTGAATCCGGGGCTCCCCAGGTGAGTTTTGGGGTGACACCAGGTGAGTTTTCGGGACCCCCCAGGTAAATTTGGGGACCCCCCCCAGGTGCCCCTTCGGGTCATTTTGGGGTCCCCAGGTGAACTTTTGGGACCCCCCCCAAAGTCCCCCCCCCCAGGTGAGTTTGGGGTCCCCCGGGTGAATTTTCGGGACCCTCAGGTGATTTTGGGGACCCCCCCCAGGTGCCCCTTCAGGTGATTTCGGGGTTCCCAGGCGAGTTCGGGGCTCCCCAGGTGAGTTCTGAGGCGCCCAGGTCACATTCGGGACCCCTCAGGTGATTTTGGGACCCCCCCAGGTGAATTTTTGGACCCCCCCCCCCCCCCCAGATGATGTTGGGGTCACCCAGGTGCCCCCTCAGGTGAGTTTGGGGTTCCCCAGGTGATTTTGGGGCCCCCCAGGTGATTTTGGGGTTCCCCAGGTGCCCCCTCAGGAGGGTTTTTGGGACCCTCAGATGATTTTGGGGTCCCCCCAGGTGAGTTTGGGGTTCCCCAGGTGAGTTTGGGGTCCCCCCCAGGTGAATTTTGGGACCCCCCCCAAACCCCAAAACCACTCCCGGGGTCTCTCAGGGATGGATTTAATGCAGCAGCAGCAGCAGCAGCAGCAGCAGGTACAGCCAGGTGTGCCCAGGTGTGCCCAGGTGTGCCAGCTGTGCCCAGGTGAGTCAGTGCAGCAGCTCCAGGCAGCGACAGACCCCAAAGAACCCCCCAAAAGTTCTTCAGAGACCCCAAAAATCCAGCCCAGCTGTGCCCAGGTGTGCCCAGGTGTGCCCAGCTGTGCCCAGGTGTGCCCAGCTGTGCCCAGGTGAGTCAGCGCAGCAGCGACAGCCCCCAGAAGTTCCTCAGAGACCCCAAAAAAACCCCTGAGAAACCCCCAAAAGTCCACCCCAGAGCGAAGCAGAGGTGCCCAGGTGTGCCCAGGTGTGCCAGCTGTGCCCAGGTGAGTCAGTCCAGCAGCGACAGCCCCGAAAGCTCCTCCAGAGACCCCCAAAAAGGTTCCCACAAGCCAAGCAGCAGTGCCCAGGTGTGCCAGCTGTGCCCAGGTGTGCCAGCTGTGCCCAGGTGTGCCAGCTGTGCCCAGTGTGCCCAGGTGTGCCCAGGTGAGCTCAGGTGAGCCAGTCCAGGAGCAACAGCCCCAAAAGATCCCCAAGGAACCCCAAAAAACCCCCAAAAAACCCCCAAAATCCACCCCAAAGCCATCCAGGTGTGCCAGCTGTGCCCAGCTGTGCCCAGGTGACCCCAAATTGGGAACTGGGGGGATCCTGGGGGCCTCTCCAGCGGAATTTTGGGCAGAATTTTTGAAGTTTTGGGGTAAATTTGGTGTTTTTCGGGGGTCCCGAGGGGATTTTTGGGGGTCCCGGGGCTGAGTTGGGGATGCTTGGGGGCATTTTGGGGCTTTTTGGGGGGTCCCAGATGTGTTTTTGGGGGGATTTTGGGGATTTTTGGGGGGGTCCAGGGGTGTTTTTGGGGGGATTTTGGGGATTTTTGGGGTCCCAGATGTGTTTTGGGGAGGGATTTTTGGGTTTTTTTGGGGGGGGGGTCCCGAGGGGATTTTTGGGGGTCCCAGGGTGGTTTGAGGGTGATTTTGGGAGTGAATTTTGGGTTTTTGAGGGGATTTTGGGGTTTTTGGGGTGAGTTTTGGGGATTTTGGGGTCCCAGGGCGATTTTTTGGGGTTTTACTTTTTGGGGTCCCAGAGCTGTTTTTGGGGTGACTTTGGGGTAAATTTTGGGATTTTTGGGGTCCCAGAGTTGTTTTTGGGGTGACTTTGAGGATTTTTGGCTGAATTTGAGGATTTTGGGGGTCCCAGAGTTGTTTTGGAGGTGATTTTGGGGGGTTTTGAGGAGGATTTTGGGGCGTTTTGAGGTGGTTTTGGGGGGGATTTTGGGATTTTTGGGGTGAATTTGGTATTTTTGGGGGTCCCACAGCTGTTTTTAGGGTGACTTTGGGGTGAGTTTTGGGTTTTTTGGGGGATTTTTGGGGTGAATTTGGGGGTCCCAGAGCTGGTTTTGGGGGGGGATTTTGGGGTCTTTGGGGTGAATTTTGGGATTTTTGGGGGGGATCCTGGGGGTCCCAGAGCTGTTTTTAGGGTGATTTTTGGGGTAAATTTTGGGTTTTTGAGGGGATTTTTGGGGTGAATTTTGGGGATTTGAAGTTTTTGGGGTGTATTTTGGAATTTTTGGGGGTTTCTGGGGCGAATTTTGGGATTTTGGGGGTCCCAGAGCCGCTTTTAGGGTGATTTTTTTGTGTGAACTTTGGGGATTTTGGGGCGAATTTTGGGGATTTTTGGGGTGAGTTTTGGGGGGAATTTGGGGGTTTTGGGGTGAATTTTGGGATTTTTGAGGGGATTTGAGGTTTCTGGGGGGAATTTGGGGTTTTTGGGGTGAATTTGGGGGGTTCTGGGTCAGTGTGGGGGAGGGGAGCTCTTACGGAAACGAACCCTCTGGAAATCCGAGATCTCCACCCCCGGCCCTGTGGGAACGGCACCAGTATAAACCAGTATGGACCAGTATGGACCAGTATAAACCAGTATGGACCAGTATAAACCAATTCACACCAGTCCAGACCAGTCTAAACCAGTTAAAACCCCCCCAGCAACCCCCCCAGTGCCTCCCAGTACAAACCAGTAACCCCCGAATCCTCTCCCAGTCCCCTCCCAGTTCCCCCCAGTCCATCCCAGTTTATCCCAATCCCCTCCCAGTCCATCCCAATCCCTCCCAGTCTCTCCCAGTTCCCTCCAGTTTGATCCCAGTCCCCCCAGTTCCCTCCCAGTCCACCCCAGTTTGTCCCAGTAACCCCCAATCCCCTCCCAGTTTATCCCAGTCCCTCCCAGTTCCCCCTAATCCCCTCCCAGTCCCTCCCAGTATATCCCAGTCTCTCCCAGTTCCCCCCAGTTTATCCCAGTGCCCCTCAATACCCTCCCAGTCCATCCCAGTTCAATCCTAATCTCTCCCAGTCCCTCCCAGTTTATCCCAGTCCCTCCCAGTTCACCTCAATCCCCTCCCAGTCCCTCCCAGTTCCCCCCAGTCCCTCCCAGTTTATCCCAGTATCCCCCCCCAGTTTATCCCAGTATCCCCCCCCAGTTTATCCCAGTATCCCCCCCCAGTCCCTCCCAGTTTATCCCAGTATCCACCCCAGTTTATCCCAGTTTACCCCAGTATCCCCCCCAGTTTACCCCAGTATCCCCCCCAGTTTACCCCAGTATCCCCCCCAGTTTATCCCAGTATCCCCCCCCAGTTTATCCCAGTATCCCCCCCCAGTTTATCCCAGTTTACCCCAGTATCCCCCCCCCAGTTTATCCCAGTTTACCCCAGTATCCCCCCCAGTTTACCCCAGTATCCCCCCCAGTCCCTCCCAGTTTACCCCAGTATCCCCCCCAGTTTATCCCAGTATCCCCCCCAGTCCCTCCCAGTTTATCCCAGTATCCCCCCCCAGTTTATCCCAGTTTATCCCAGTATCCCCCCCCAGTATATCCCAGTCCCTCCCAGTATCCCCAGTACCGTCGGGGGGGGTCCCGGTCCCGTTTGGCTCCGGGGTCTCCGGGGGGCTCTGGCAGGGGCTCGGGGGGGGGAGGGGCGGCTCCGGGACCCCGCCCTGGGCTGGGGGAGGGGCGGGGGGGGGCGGCCCTGGGCGAGAGAGAGAGCGAGAAACTGGTTTGGACTGGTTTGGACTGGGGAGAGACTGGGGGTCACTGGTTTGAACTGGGACGCACCAGGGGGGTCACTGGTTTGAACTGGGGGTCACTGGTTTGAACTGGGGGTCACTGGTTTGAACTGGTTTGAACTGGGGGGAGTCACTGGTTCGAACTGGGGGTCACTGGTTTGAGCTGGGACGGTCGCTGGGAGTTACTGGTTTGAACTGGGGGGGGGTCACTGGTTTGGACTGGGCCATATCAGGGGGGTCACTGGGATGAACTGGGGGTTACTGGTTTGGACTGGTTTGGACTGGGGGGTGTTACTGGGGGTTACTGGTTTGAACTGGGAGTTACTGGGATGAACTGGGGGTTACTGGTTTGAACTGGGGGTTACTGGTTTGAACTGGGGGTTACTGGTTTGAACTGGGGGTTACTGGGATGAACTGGAGTTACTGGTTTGAACTGGGGGTTACTGGGATGAACTGGGAGTTACTGGTTTGAACTGGGGGTTACTGGTTTGAACTGGGGGTTACTGGGATGAACTGGGGGTTACTGGGATGAACTGGGGGTCACTGGTTTGAACTGGGGGTCACTGGGATGAACTGGGGGTTACTGGTTTGAACTGGGGGTTACTGGTTTGAACTGGGGGTTACTGGGATGAACTGGGGGTTACTGGGATGAACTGGGGGTCACTGGGATGAACTGGGAGTTACTGGGATGAACTGGGAGTTACTGGGATGAACTGGGGGTTACTGGTTTGAACTGGGGGTCACTGGGATGAACTGGGCGTTACTGGGATGAACTGGGCGTTACTGGGATGAACTGGGGGTCACTGGGATGAACTGGAGTTACTGGTTTGAACTGGGAGTTACTGGTTTGAACTGGGCGTCACTGGGATGAACTGGGGGTTACTGGTTTGAACTGGGGGTTACTGGGATGAACCGCGGGGTTACTGGTTTGAACTGGGGGGGGGTCACTGGTTTGAACTGGTCTAAACTGGTTCGTACCGGGGGGCTCACTGGGGGTCACTGGTTGGCGCTGGTTCCCACTGGTCTGTGCCGGTTCAAACCGGTTCCCACTGGTCTGTGCCGGTTTGAGCTGCTCGGGGCCGGGCCCTTCCTGCCCCTCCCCCTCCTGCCCTTCCTCCTCCTCCTCCTCCTCCTCCTCCTCCTCGTCCCCCCCGCTCAGATCCTCCCACTGATCCGAGTCCTCCTGGGAGCCCCCCGGGCCCCCCCCCGGGCCGGCGATGGCGCCTTCCGGAACCTTCTCTGGGACCTGCGGAAAAACGGGGTCGGGGGGGGGGGGGGTGGGGGGGGGGGAGAAAATCACAAATTACCAAAAAATTCCAAATCCAAAAAAAACCCCGCCCAAATTATCGAAATTCCCAGAATTCCCAGCAAAATTCCCAAATCCCTAAAAATTCCAAAACCCGAAATTCCAAGGGAATCCCGAAGTTCCGGGAGGTCCCGAAATTTCAAAAACCCCCCCGGGGTTTACATTCCCAAAATACCTGATTTCCCCAAAATTCCCCAAATACCTGATTTCCCCAAAATTCCCAAATCCCAGAATTCCGGGGATCCCAAAATTCCAAAAAAAAAAAAAATCTCAAATTCCCAAAATTCTGGGGGGGTTCCAAAATTCCCCAAATTCAAAACTCCCAAATCCTAAAATTCTGGAGGGTCCTTAAATCCCAAATCCCAACTCCCAAAATTCCAGGGGGTCCCCAAAATCCTGGGGGAGGGATCCCAAAATTCTGGGGAGTCCAAAATCCCAAACTCAAAATCCCAACTGACCGAGTCCAAAAATCCAAATGCAAAAATTCCAAAATCCCAAAAATCCCAAAATCCCGGGGGGTCCCCAAATTCTGGGGGTCCCAAAAATCCCCAAATCCCAGAATTTGGAGGGAACTCCCGGATTTTGGGGTCACCTGGGGGCTCTCAGGCTCCGGGCTCGGCTCCGGCTGCGGCTCCCAGCGATCGTCGTGGAAACTGCGAACGGAATTTGGGGAGAAATTTGGGAATTCAGGGCAAAAATGGGGAAATCCCCAAAAAAACCCCGTAGGAAATGGGAATTCAGCCCAAAATTTCTGGGAAAAGGGAAGGAAGAGGGGATTGCCCACCCCCAAAAAACTCCAGGAGCCCCCAAAATCCCCCAATTTCCCCCCCCAAAAAACAAAATGTGTCCCCAAATCCCCCTAAAATCCACAATAGTTGCATCAAAATCCCAAAAATTCCCCCCAAAACCCAAAATCATCTCCAAAAATCCCCCCAAAATCTCCAAAAATCCCCCCAAAACCCAAAATCCCCTCCAAAAATGCCCCCAAAAATCCCAAAAAATCCCCCCAAAATCCCCTCCAAAAATGCCCCCAAATTCTCCCCCCAAAATCTGCAAAATCCCACTAAAAATCCCCCAAAAATCAAAAAAAATTCCCCCCGTAAAAAAAAAAAACCCAAATCCCCTCAAATGTCACAAAAATCCCGACAAAAATTCCCTTAAAAATCCCCCCCAAAAAATCTACAAAATCACCCCCCGAATCCCAAAATTCCCCACAAAAATAAAAATCCCCCAAAATTCACCAAAAATTCCACCAAAATAACCAAAATCCCCTCAAAATTCACCAAAAATTCCCCACAAAAATCTCCCCCCAAACACCAAAATCTCCCCAAAAATATCCCCCCAAAAAACCAAAATCCCCCCAAAAATTCCCCAAAATCCCCCCAAAAATTCCCCAAAATCCCCTCAAAATTCACCAAAAATTCCACAAAAATTCCACCCAAAAAACCGAAATTCCCCCCAAAATCAACAAAAAAAAAATCCCACAAAAATCTCCCCCCAAAACACCAAAATTCCCCAAAAATTCCCCAAAAATTCCCCAAATTCCCCCAAATGCCCCAATCCCGCCCCTCCCCCTCACCTGTAGGGCCGCCCCTCCCCCCTCTGGCGGCCCCGCCTGCGGCGCGCGCGGTGGGGGAGGGGCAGGAACTCGGCCAGGGTGGGGGGGGGAGGGGCGGGGCCGGGCCGGGCCCCTCCCCCATCCGGGTCCTCCGGGACCCCCGAGAACCTGGGGGGGGGGAAGGGCACGGTGGGACCCCAAAAACCTCAAAAGTTACCCCGAAATTCATCCGAAATTCACCTCAAAATTGACCCCAAAACCTCCAAAATTTACCCCAAAATTCACCCCAAAATTGACCCCAAAAACTTCAAAGTTTACCCCGAAATTCACCTCAAAATTCAGCCCCAAACCCCCCAAATTGACCCCAAAATCTCCAAAATTGACCCCAAAATTCACCCGAAATTCACCTCAAAATTCAGCCCCAAACCCCCAAAATTTACCCCAGAAACTCCAAAATTGACCCAAAAATTCACCCGAAACTCACCTCAAAATTCAGCCCCAAACGTCCAAAATTGACCCCAAAACCTCCAAAATTTGTCCCAAAATTCACCCCAAAAACTTCAAAGTTTACCCCGAAATTCACCCGAAACTCACCTCCAAATTCAGCCCCAAACCCCCAAAATTGACCCGAAAACCTCCAAAATTTACCCCAAAACCTCCAAAATTGACCCCAAAATCGACCCCAAACACTTCAAAGTTTACCCCAAAATTCACCTGAAATTCACCTCAAAATTCAGCCCCAAACCCCCAAAATTGACCCCAAAACCTCCAAAATTTACCCCAAAATTCACCCGAAATTCACCGGAAAATTCAGCCCCAACCCCCAAAATTGACCCCAAAATTGACCCCAAAATTGACCCCAAAATTCACGTGAAATGAAACCACCAAAATTCACCCTAAAATTCAACTGGAAACCCCAAAATCCCAGTTTTTGGCCTAAAAATCCCATTTTTTGGTCTAAAAATCCCATTTTTTCGCCTAAAAATCCCATTTTTTGGCCTAAAAATCCCATTTTTGGATCAAAAAAAAATCCCATTTTTTGGCCTAAAAATCCCATTTTTGGATAAAAAAAATCCCATTTTTTTGCCAAAAAATCCCATTTTTGGATCAAAAAAAATCCCATTTTTTTGCCTAAAAATGCCATTTTTTCGCCTAAAAATCCCATTTTTTCACCTAAAAATGACATTTTTTGCCCAAATTTTTGGGGTTTTCTCCCAAAATCCCCGTTTCCCCAAAGCACGCACGCGTGCTCGGGTTTCTGCGCGTCCCACTCCCTCCTCCAGGCGCCGCGGGGGTCTCGGTGTCGCTGCAGCCGCTCGCGGTCGATGCGCTCCCGCTCCCTCCCCAAACCCCATTTCCCTTTCCCAAAATCCTGCATTTATTCCTCAAAACCCCACTTATTTTTTTCCCCAAAATCCCAATTTTTTTAGTCTCAAAATCCCATTTTTGCCCCAATAATCCTGGGGGTTTTTGTCTAAAAATCCCACTTTTTTTCACTAAAAATCCCATTTTTGATCTAAAAATCCCATTTCTCTTGTCCCAAAATCCTGCATTTTCTTCACCCAAAAATCCCTTTTTTCTGATCCCAAACCCCCATTTTCACCACCTCAAAAATCCCATTTTTTGATCAAAAAAATCCCATTTTTTCCCCTAAAAATCCCATTTTTTCGCCTAAAAATCCCATTTTTTCGCCTAAAAACTCCATTTTTTCGCCCAAATTTTTGGTTTTTTTTTCCTGAAATCCCCGTTTCCCCAAAGCACGCACGCGTGCTCGGGTTTCTGCGCGTCCCACTCCCTCCTCCAGGCGCCGCGGGGGTCTCGGTGTCGCTGCAGCCGCTCGCGGTCGATGCGCTCCCGCTCCCTCCCCAAACCCCATTTCCCTTGTCCCAAAATCCCGTCTTTTCTTCACCCAAAAATCCCTTTTTTTTGTATCCCAAACCCCCACTTTCACCACCTCAAAAATCCCATTTTTTGATCAAAAAAATCCCTTTTTTTGGTCTAAAAATCCTATTTTTTGGCCTAAAAATCCCATTTTTTCGCCCAAAAGCCCCATTTTTTTTTCCCCAAAAATTCCAATTTTTCTTCCCCAAAGCACGCACGCGTGCTCGGGTTTCTGCGCGTCCCACTCCCTCCTCCAGGCGCCGCGGGGGTCTCGGTGTCGCTGCAGCCGCTCGCGGTCGATGCGCTCCCGCTCCCGTTTCCAGCGCTCGTGCTCCGCCCGCTGCCGCCCCGTCATCCACAGCGTGGGGTCCAGGGGGGGAGACCCCTCCCCAAAGCGGGGCCCCCCCCGCCGCGCCTGGGGCAGATACAGAAAAATCGGGCAATTGAAAAAAAAAAATTAAAAAAAAATTCGGTGGAAATCCCAAAAAAAAAAAAAAAAAAACCAACAAAAAATCACATGAAAAGCACCAAAAATCTCATTAAGAAATAAAAAAAATCCCCACCCCCAAAAAAATAAAATCCCATTAAAACCCCCCCAAAAAATCCCCCCAAAAATCCCATTAAGAAACCCCAAAAGTTCTCATAAAAAAATAAAAAAAAATCCCATTAAAAAGCAAAAAAATCCCCCAAAAAATCACATTAAAACCACCTAAAGTCTCATTAAGAAATCAAAAAAATTTCCCCCCCAAAAATATAAAAAAAATCCCATTAAAACCCCCCCAAAAAATCCCCCCAAAAATCCCATTAAGAAACCCCAAAAGTTCTCATAAAAAAATGAAAAAAAAAATCCCATTAAAAAGCAAAAAAATCCCCCAAAACACCAGCAGAAAAATCCCCCAAAAAATCACATTAAAACCACCAAAAATCTCATTAAAAAATCAAAAAAATCCCCCCCAAAAATAAAAAAAAATCTCATTAAAACCCCCCCAAAAAACCCCAAAAAATCCCATTTAAAACCCCCCCAAAAAATCCCCCCCAAAATCCCATTAAGAAACCCCAAAAGTTCTCATAAAAAAATTTAAAAAAATCCCATTAAAAAGCAAAAAAATCCCCCAAAAAATCTCAAAAGAAATCCCATTGGAAAACCCCCAAAACACCAGCAGAAAAATCCCCCAAAAAATCACATTAAAACCACCAAAAATCTCATTAAAAATTCAAAAAAATCCCCCCTAAAATAAAAAAAATCTCATTAAAACCCCCCAAAAACCCCATTAAAAACCCCCCAAAATGGGGATTTTTTGGACATTTTTGGGGGGATTTTTTGGGGTTTTTAATGGGATTTTTGGGGTTTTTAGTGGGATTTTTTGGGGATTTTAATGGGATTTTGGGGGGGGGGGGCATTTTTTGGCAATATTTTTTTGGGATATTTTGGTGAATTTTCAGAGGTTTTATTTGGGATTTTTTGGGGGTTTTGGGGGGTAAATTCAGGGTATTTTTGGGGTAAATTTTGATGATTTTTGCAGTAAGTTTTGATGATTTTGGGGGTAAATTCAGGGATACTTTTGGGGTAAATTTTGGGTACTTTGGGAATTTTTTCAGGAATTTCTGGGGTGAATTTGGGCGTTTTCGGGGTAAATTCAGGGGATATTTTTGGGAATTTTTTCAGGAATTTCTGGGGTGAATTCGGGCATTTTCGGGGTAAATTCAGGGGATATTTTTGGGAATTTTTTCAGGAATTTTCGGGGTAAATTCAGGGGATATTTTTGGGAATTTTTTCAGGAATTTTCGGGGTGAATTTGGGCGTTTTTGGGGTAAATTCAGGGGATATTTTTGGGGTAAATTCAGGGTATTTTTGGGAATGTTTTCAGGAATTTCTGGGGTAAATTCAGGGGATATTTTTGGGGTAAATTCAGGGGATAATTTTGGGAATGTTTTCAGGAATTTCGGGGTGAATTTTGTGTATTTTGGGGTAAATTCAGGGGATATTTTTGGGGTAAATTCAGGGGATATTTTTGGGAATGTTTTCAGGAATTTCGGGGTGAATTCAGGGGATATTTTTGGGAATGTTTTCAGGAATTTTGGGGTGAATTCAGGGGATATTTTTGGGAATGTTTTCAGGAATTTTGGGGTGAATTCAGGGGATATTTTTGGGGAATTTTTTCAGGAGTTTTCGGGGTGAATTCGGGCATTTTTGGGGTAAATTCAGGGGATATTTTTGGGAATGTTTTCAGGAATTTCGGGGTGAATTCGGGCATTTCGGGGTACCCACCGAGGCCTTGCCGAAGTCGGGGCCCCCCCAGTTGCGTTGGTGGCGCCGGGGGCCCCCCCCAGGGCCCCCCCCCGGCTCGGGGCCGCAGCGCCGCGGATCGTCCAGAAAGTTCCGCACCGGGTTGGGCTCCTGCAGCCCCTCCTGGGACAGAATGGGTTAAACTGGGACAAACTGGGACAGAATGGGTTAAACTGGGACAAACTGGGACAGAATGGGTTAAACTGGGACAAACTGGGACAGAATGGGTTAAACTGGGACAAACTGGGACAGAATGGGTTAAACTGGGACAAACTGGGATAGACTGGGACAAACTGGGGTTATAAACTGGGATAGAATGGGTTAAACTGGGACAAACTGGAACAGAATGGGTTAAACTGGGAGGGATCGTCCAGAAAGTTCCGCACCGGGTTGGGCTCCTGCAGCCCCTCCTGGGGAAAACAGAGTTATAAACTGGGACAGACTGGGATAGAATGGGTTAAACTGGGACAAACTGGGACAGAATGGGTTAAACTGGGACAAACTGGGAGCCCCTCGTGCCACAAACTGGGGTCACTGGGATGGACTGGGAGGGACTGGGAGGGGATTGGAGAGCACTGGGATAAACTGGGAGGGGCTTTGGGGGCACTGGGAGGGACTGGGACAAACTGGGACAAACTGGGACAAACTGGGACAAACTGGGAGCCCGTCCTGCCACACTGGGCTTACTGGGAGTTAACTGGGAATTCCTGAGAATGACTGCTTTGGACGGGTCTGTACTGGTTTGTACTGGTCTGTACTGGTCTGTACTGGTTCATACTGGTTCATACTGGTCTGTACTGGTTCCTGGTGGTTCATACTGGTTCATACTGGTTCATACTGGTCTGTACTGGTTTCTCACCCTGCAGCTCCGCTCGTACTCCGCGATTTTCTCCATCTCCTCGTTCATCTGCTCGATGTTCTGCAGCCGCCGCTGCTCCCACTCCTGGGAGGGCACAGAATGACCCAAACCCACCCCAAAACTCACGCAAAATTCACCACAAACCCACCCCAAATTCACCCCAAAATTCACTCAAAATTCACCCCAAAATTCACGCAAAATTCAACCCAAATCCACCCCAAAATTCACTCAAAATTCACCCCAAAATTCAACACAAAATAACCCAAATCCACCCCAAAATTCACTCAAAATTCACCCCAAATCCACCCCAAAATTCACTCAAAATCCACCCCAAAATTCACTCCAAATTCACCCCAAAATTCAACACAAAATAACCCAAATCCACCCCAAAATTCACTCCGAATTCACCCCAAAATTCACTCAAAATTCACCCCAAACCCACCCCAAAATTCAATCCAATTTCACATCAAAATTCAACACAAAATAACCCAAATCCACCCCCAAATTCACTCAAAATTCACCCCAAATCCACCCCAAGATTCACTCCAAATTCACCCCAAAATTACCCCAAACTCCACACAAATTCCACCCAAAATACCCCAAAATCAACCCCAAATTCCCCCCAAAATGACCCCAAATCCCCCTAAAAATGACCCCAAAATCCACCAAAATCCCCCCAGATTCCCCCTAAAAAATGACCCTAATTCTACTCAGTTACCCCAAAATCCACCCCAAATTTACCCTAAATCCCCCTAAAATCACCCCAAATTCCCCTAAAAATGATCCCAAATTTCCCCCAAAAATTACTCCAAATTCCCCTAAAAATTCCCCCTAAAAATTACAACAAATCCCCCAAAATCCCCCCAAAAATGACCCCAAATCCCCTTAAAAGTTGCCCCGAAATCCCCTTAAAAATTCTCCCCCAATCCCCCCAGAAATTACCCCAAAATCCCCCCAAATCCCCCAAAAAATTCCCCCTAAAAATGACCCCAAATCCCCTTAAAAATAACCTCAAACCCCCCAAAAATCCAACAAAACTCACCCCAAAAATCCACCAAAATTCACCCCCAAATGACCCCAAACTCCACACAAATCCCACCCAAAACTACCCCAAAAATGACCCCTAAAACCCTAAATTCCCCCTAAAAATTACAACAAATCCTCCAAAATCCCCCCAGAAATGACCCCAAATCTCCCCAAAAATGACCCCAAATCCCCCTAAAAATCCCTGCAAAATCCTCCCAAATCCCCCTAAAAATGACCCCAAAATGCCCCAAAATGCCCCAAAATCCCCAATTCTCACCTGGGATTTTCTGTCGGCGGCGTCGCCCCCGGGCCCGGCCCCTCCCCCCCTCCCCCGGGCCCTGCGGGGCCGGGACCCCCCGGGACCCCCCCCCCAGCCCGGGCTCCCGGCCCCTCCCCCACCCCGGGGGGGGCGCCCCGAAATGCCGGGGGGGGGTCCCGGGCCCGGCCCTGGGGGCTTCTTCTGCCTCGGGCTGGGCCCGGCCTGGCAGGGGGAAAAATCAGAGAGAAATTCAAAATATACACAAAGAAACGAAAACATCAATCAAAGACCCCCCCCAAAAATCCTCCCTGAAAATGCCCCCAAAATACCCCAAATGCACTGAAAATAAACACAAATAAAGCCAAAAAATTCTCCCTGAAAATCCCCCAAATACACCGAAAATAAACCCAAATAAAGCCAAAAAATCCTCCCTGAAAACCCTCCCAAAAAACCCCAAATACACTGAAAATAAACCCAAAAATCCTCCCTGAAAATCCCCCCAAAAAACCCCAAATACACCAAAAATAAACCCAAAAAATCCTCCCTGAAAAACCCCCCAAAACCACCAAAAATAAACCCAAATAAAGCCAGAAAATCCTCCTTGAAAATCCCCCCAAAATACCCCAAATACACTGAAAATAAACCCAAATAAACCCAAAAAATCCTCCCTGAAAATCCCCCCCCAAAACACCAAAAATAAACCCAAATAAACCCAAAAAATCCTCCCTGAAAAACCCCCCAAAAAACCCCAAATACACCAAAAATAAACCCAACAAAAGGCAAAAAATCCTCCCTGAAAAACCCCCAAAATACCCCAAATACACCGAAAATAAACCCAAAAATTCCTCCCTGAAAATCCCCCCAAAATACCCCAAATACACCAAAAATAAACCCAAATATACCCAAATAAACCTCCCTGAAAATCCCCCCAAAACACCAAAAATACACCAAAAATAAACCCAAATAAAGCCAAAAAATCCTCCCTGAAAAACCCCCAAAAACACCAAAAATAAACCCAAATAAAGCCAAAAAATCACTCAAAGATGCCCCCTCAAAACCAGCCCAAATAAACCCCCAAAAAACCCCAAATAAATAAAAAACCCACCCAGAGACCACCCCCCAAAACCCCAAATTTCCCCCCAAAAAACCCCAAATTTCCCCCCCAAAATTGCCTCCTAAAAAACCCCAAATCCTTCCCCAAAAAAAAACCCAAATGCCCCCTAAAAAACCCCAAATCCCCTCCCCAAACCCCACAACTCCCCCTCCAAAACGCCCCCTGAAAAACCCCAAATCCTCCCAAAACCCCAAATTCCTCAAAAACCCCAAATCCCCCCCAAAACCCCAAAAAAACCCCCAAATCCCCCCCCCAAAAACCCCAAATCCTTTCCCAAACAACCCCAAATCCCCCAAAATTTCCCCCAAAATCCCAAATCCCCCCAAATCCCCACAACTGCCCCCTCAAACACCCCAAGACTCCCCCAAAAGACCCCAAATCCCCCCCTAAAAAATCCTTCCCCAAAAACCCCCAAATTCACCCCCAAAACCCCAAATCCTGTCCCCAAGACTCCCGAAAAAAACCAAATCCCCCCAAAAGACCCCCTAAAAAAAACCCCAAATCCTCCATAAACAACCCCAAATCCCCCCTGAGACCCCCAAAAACCCCAAATCCGCCCAAAATCCCCCCCCAGAAACCCTAAACCCCCCTGAAAATCCCCCCCAAAAAACCCCGAATCCCCCCCCTTAAAAACCCCCAAAAAACACCAAATCCCCCCCCCCCAAAAAACCCCAAATCCTCCCCAAAAAAACCCAAAACCCCCCAAAAAACCCAAATCCCCCCAAAAAACCCAAAACCCCCAAATTTCACCCCAAAATTTCCCCGTTTCTCACCCCCGAGGCTCCCTGGGGGTCTCTGTCCCCTCTCCGGGGCGGCCGGGCGGTCACAGCGCCGCCCTCACGCTCCGCCCGCCGCCGGTCCTCCTCGATCTCCTGCGTTTGGGGCAGATTTGGGGATTTTTGGGTTTTTTTTGGGATTTAGGGGCTTTTAGGGAGAAATCTGGGGTTTGTTTTGAGGGGTTTTGGGGCGAATTCATGGGTTTTTTGGGGTTTTTCAGGAAGGGATTTGGGGTCACGGCGCCGCCCTCACGCTCCGCCCGCCGCCGGCCCTCCTCGATCTCCTACGGGAGGAATTTGGGGATTTTTGGGAAAATTTGGGTTTTTTGGGGTTTTGGGGGGAATTGGGGGTTTTTTGGGGGGGAATTTCGGGTTTTTAGGGGTTATCAGGGAGGATTTTGGGGGTTTTTGGCGGTGAATTTGGGATTTTTACGTGGCGGGGGGCGGGCGGTCACAGCGCCGCCCTCACGCTCCGCCCGCCGCCGGCCCTCCTCGATCTCCTGCGTTTGGGGCACATTTGAGGGAATTTGGGGTTTTTTTGGGTTTTTAGGGGCTTTTAGGGAAATCTGGGGGGTTTTTTTTTGCGGGGTTTTGGGGCGAATTCATGGTTTTTTTGGGGTTTTTTGGGAAGGGATTTGGGGTCACGGCGCCCCCCTCACGCTCCGCCCGCCGCCGGCCCTCCTCGATCTCCTACGGGGGAAATTTGGGGATTTTTGGGAAAATTTGGGTTTTTTGGGGGGTTTTGGGTTTTTCGGGGGGGGAATTTCGGGTTTTTATGGGTTATCAGGGAGGATTTTTGGCGTTTTTTGAGGTGAATTTGGGGTTTTTAGGTGGGGGGGGGGCGGGCGGTCACAGCGCCGCCCTCACGCCCCGCCCGCCGCCGGCCCTCCCCGATCTCCTGCATTTGGGGAAAATTTGAGGGAAATTGGGGTTTTTTTTTTGGGATTTAGGGGCTTTTAGGGAAATTTGAGGGGGTTTTTTGGAGGGGTTTTGGGGGGAATTCATGGTTTTTTTGGGGTTTTTCAGGAAGGGATTTGGGGTCACGGCGCCGCCCTCACGCTCCGCCCGCCGCCGGCCCTCCTCGATCTCCTACGGGGGAAATTTGGGGATTTTGGGGAAAATTTGGGTTTTTTGGGGTTTTGGGGGGAATTGGGGTTTTTTGGGGGGGAATTTCGGGTTTTTAGGGGTTATCAGGGAGGATTTTGGGGGTTTTTGGCGGTGAATTTGGGGTTTTTAGGTGGCGGGGGGCGGGTGGTCACAGCGCCGCCCTCACGCTCCGCCCGCCGCCGGCCCTCCTCGATCTCCTGCATTTGGGGAAAATTTGAGGGAATTTGGGTTTTTTTGGGGTTTTTTTTTGGATTCAGGGGCTTTTAGGGAGAAATCTGAGGGGTTTTTTTGAGGGGTTTTGGGGCGAATTCATGGTTTTTTTGGGGTTTTTCGGGAAGGGATTTGGCGTCACGTCGCCGCCCTCACGCTCCGCCCGCCGCCGGCCCTCCTCGATCTCCTACGGGAGGAATTTGGGGATTTTGGGGAAAATTTGGGTTTTTTGGGGTTTTGGGGGGAATTGGGGTTTTTTGGGGGGGAATTTCGGGTTTTTAGGGGTTATCAGGGAGGATTTTGGGGGTTTTTGGAGGTGAATTTGGGGTTTTTAGGTGGGGGGGGCGGGCGGTCACAGCGCCGCCCTCACGCTCCGCCCGCCGCCGGCCCTCCCCGATCTCCTGCATTTGGGGAAAATTTGAGGGAATTTGGGTTTTTTTGGGGTTTTTTTTTGGATTCAGGGGCTTTTAGGGAGAAATCTGAGGGGTTTTTTTGAGGGGTTTTGGGGCGAATTCATGGTTTTTTTTGGGGTTTTTCGGGAAGGGATTTGGCGTCACGTCGCCGCCCTCACGCTCCGCCCGCCGCCGGCCCTCCTCGATCTCCTACGGGGGAAATTTGGGGGGATTTGGGGTTTTTGGGTTTTTTTTTTTTGGGATTTAGGGGCTTTTAGGGAGAAATCTGGGGCTTTTTTTGAGGGGTTTTAGTCGGAATTTTGGGGAAAATTTGGTTTTTTTTTTGAGGAAATTTGGGGTTTTTCTGGGCTTGTCCAGGCGGCATTTGGAGTTTTTTAGGGGGGGGGTTCTCAAGGGGATTTGGGGTTTTTTGGGGTTTTTTGGGGTTTTGGGGAAATGTGGGGTTTTTTTGAGGGGTTTTTGGAGGGAAATTCGGGGATTTTTTGGAGGAAATTTGAGTGTGTTTTGGTGGGGATTTGGAGTTTTTTTTTTGGAGGTTGTCAGGGGGAATTTGTGGTTTTTTTTAGGAGGAAATTTGGGGGTTTGGGGAGGATTTTTTAGGGGAGATTTGGAGTTTTTTGGGTTTTAGGATTTTGGGGGGGAAATTTGGGGTTTCTTGGGCAGGAAATTTGCGGGTTTTGGGAGACTTTGGGTGTTTTGGGGGGAATTTGGGGGTCACAGCCCCCCTTGCACTCCAGTCCTCCTCGATCCCCTGGGATTGGGAAAATTTGGGGGAAATTTGGGGATTTTGGGGTGAAATTTGTGGATTTGGGGGTTTTTTGAGGTGAAATTTGGGTTTTTTGGGGTTTTGGAGGTAGTCGGGGGAAATTTGGGGGTTTTGGGGGGGCTCAAGGGGGATTTGGGGTTATTTGGGAAAGATTTTGAGAGATTGGGGATTTTTCCAGGAGGATTTGGGGTTTTTTGAGAGTCAGAGGAGAAATTGGGAGGCAGAAGGGACCGGGAGCCCCAGAAATCCCAGAATTTGGGGTCATTTTTGGGGACAATTTTGGGGTAATTTTGAGGGAAATTGGGGATAATTTGGGGAGGCATAAAGTTGATTTTGCAGTAAAACTTGGAAAAGATTCTGGGGTAATTTTCAGTGATTTTGGGATAATTCTAGACAGGATTTTGGGATAATTTTGGTTGGATATTGGGGTGATTTTGGGGTTATTTTGGGCTGATTTTGGGGATAATTTTGGGGCGATTTTTGGTGATTTTGGGATTTTTTGGGTGGATTTTGGGGTAATTTTGGGCAGGATTTTGACGTGATTTTCGGTGATTTTGGGATATTTTTGGGTGGATTTTGGGCTAATTTTGGGCTAATTTTGAGTAGATTTTGGGGTTTATTTTGGGATAATTTTGGGCAAATGTTAGGATAATTTGGGGTGGTTTTGGGGGTTTATTTTGGGGGTAGTTTTGGGCAGGAGTTTGGAATAATTTTGGGGTGATTTTCAGTGATTTTGAGATAATTTTTGGGTTTATTTTGGGGGTCACAAGGACTGAATTCAATCCCCTCCCCCCTCTGGGTGACCTCAGGTGACCCCGGTAATTCCTGCCCCTCCCCCACCCGGGATCAGCGGGGATTTAGGGGGGGGGGGGGAGGGGCGGGGGAGGGGGGAATTGGGGGGGGTCGGGGTGGGGGAGGGGCAGAAGGGCCTGGGGGATTTTGGGGCATTTTTGGGGGGTCCTGGGGGGAATTTTGCGGGAGTTTTTGGGGATTTTGGGGAGGTATTTGGGGGGTCCTGGGGGGAATTTTGGGGGGATTTTTTGGGGGGATCTCGGGGGAATTTTGGGGGGTCTCAGGGAGGTTTTTTGGGGAGAATTTTGGGGGGTCCTGGGGGGATTTTTTGGGGGGATTTTTGGGAAGTCTCAGGGGCATTTTTGGGGGGTCTCTGTTGGTGTTTTTGGGGAGGGTCCCGGGAGGTTTGGGGGGGGCAGGGTCTTTTTTTGAGGATTTTTGGGGGGAACTTCAGGCGGTTTTGGGTGGAATTTTGGGGTTTTTTTGATGATTTTTGGGGAAATCTTGGGGGGATTTTTGGGGGGAACTTAATGGATTTTGGGTGGAATTTGGGGTTTTTTTTTTAGAGGATTTTAGGGGGGATTTTGGGGGAAACCTCGGGGGGATTTTTTGGGGGTAATTTCAGGGGATTTTGGGTGGAATTTTGGGGTTTTTTTGGAGTTTTTTTTGGGGGGTTTTTTTTGGAGGATTCTTGGAGGTATTTTTGGGGAAATCTCGGGGGGATTTTGGGGGGAATTTCAGGAGGAATTTTGGGGGGTTTTTTTGAGGATTTTTTGGAAAATCTTGGGGGGATTTTGGGTGGAATTTCAGGGTTTTTTGGAGAATTTTTGGGGGGATTTTTGGGGAAATCTCGGGAGGATTTTGGGGGGAATTTCAGGGATTTTTGGGGGGTCTCTGTTGGTGTTTTTGGGGAGGGTCCTGGGAGGTTTTGGGGGGGGGCAGGGGTTTCTCTTTAGAGGATTTTGGGGAAATCTCGGGGGAATTTCAGGGGGTTTTGATTGGAATTTGGGGTTGTTTTGGAGGATTTTGGGGGGATTTTTCGGGGCAATTTCAGGGGGTTTTGGGAGGAATTTTGGGGTTTTTTTTGGAGGATTTTGGGGGGGAATTTCAGGAGGTTTTGGGTGGAATTTTGGGGATTTTGGGGCGAATTTCAGGGTTTTTTGGAGGATTTTTGGGGAAATCTCGGGGGGATTTTTGGGGGGAATTTCAGGGATTTTTGGGGGGTCTCTGCCCCCTCTCCTGACCTGGTAGCGCCGCACCAGAGCCTCGTTCTTCCTGCGCAGCGCCGCGATCCTGCGGTCCAGCTCCGCGTCCTTCTCCAGCGCCGCCGCCTGCCGGAGCCCAAAAAATCCCAAAAATGGAAAAAATAACAAAAAACACAAAAAAACAAAACAAAACAAAACAAAACAAAACCCTAAAACTCCCCGGAAAACCCCTCGAGAAAATTCAAACTGAAAAATCAAAGAAAGGGGAGGGGGCTTCGGTCAGGGGGATCCCCCCAGGGGGAGCAGAGAGAGAATCCCCCCAAAAAAAAGGAAAAAATTCCCAAAAAAATCCCCCAAAAAAGGAAAAAAATCCCCCCAAAAAAAGGAAAAAATTCCCCCAAAAAAAATCCCCCCAAAAAGGAAAAAAGTCCCCCAAAAAAATTCCCCAAAAAAGGAAAAAAAATCCCCCGCAAAAAAACGACAAAAACCCCCCAAAAATCCCTAAAAAAAATCCCCCAAAAAAAACCCCGAAAAAAGGGAGAAAAATCCAAAAAAAAATCTCCCAAAAAAAAAGGGAAAAAAGTCCCCCAAACCCCGCCCCCAAAAAATTCCCCAAAAAAAGGAAAAAATTCTTCAAAACATCCCCAAAAAAGGAAAAAATCCCCCCCCAAAAAAGGAAAAAATCCCCCCGAAAAAAAGGAAAAAATCCCCCCAAAAAAAGAAAAAAATCCCCAAAAAAATCCCCCAAAAAGGGGAAAAAAAATCCCCCAACAAATCCCCAAAAAAAGGAAAAAAATCCCCAAAAAATCCAAAAGAAAAAAAGAATCCAAAAAACTCTTAAAACTTCCAAAAAACGCCGTGAGAAAATCCAAAAGAAAATAAAAAAAACTTAAATAAGGCCCAAAAAAATAAAAAAGCACCAACACCCCCCAAATCCTCCCTAAAACTCCCCAGAAAACCCCAAAAAATCTCCAAAAAAGCCTCAAAAAAAAAAAAAAAAAACCAAAACATCCCAAAAAACCTGGAAAAAAATACCAAAAGAAACCCTAAAAATGCCCAAAAACTAAAAAAAAAAAAACCACTTAAAATCCACTGGGACTGGGGAGACCCCTCCCCACCCAAAATCCCAGACCAGTGACACCCCCCCCCAAAAATCCCACCGGGAACTCCTAAAAAATCCCAAAAAATAAAAAAAAAAAAAATCACAAGAAATCTCCCAAAAAACAAAATTAAAAAAAAAAAAAAAATTCAAACACACCGAGACCGGTGAAACCCCCCCAAAACTCCCACTGGGAACCGGAGACCTCCCCCCCACAAAAAACCCTAAAAAATCACAAGAAATGCCCCCAAAAAATCAAAATAAATCCCAAAAAAAAAAAAAAATAACAAAAGTCCCCAAACCCACCAGGACGGCGCAGAGCCCTCCCCAACCCCCCCAGAGCCCCGAGCCCACCCCGGAACCGCCGGAACGACCCCCGGGACCCACCCGGGACGCCCAAAACGACCCCCGGGACCCTCAGAACGAACCCCGGGACCCCCCCGGGACCCCCCAGCCCCGGCCCGGCCCCCCCCGGACCCCCCCGAGCCCCCCGGACCCTCCCGGAACCCCCCGGGACCCCCGGACCGACCATGGCGGCCCCGGGAGCGGAGCCGGTCCCGCCCACGTGTGCGGCGCCACTTCCGCTTCCGGCATGGGCGGGGCGAAGGCTTAAAGGGGCGATGGCGGAAAGGTGGGGACCACAGTGGGAGGATTAAAAGGGCAATGGTGGGGAATTGGGGGGGTCCGCTTGTCGCTTTTGTCACCCCCCAGCTGATGTCACCCCATGTTGGTGGCACCTCTGTCACCCCCTGGAGGGGTCACTTGGTGTCTCCTTGTCACTTTTGTCAGCCTTGACCACCTCCAAGTGATGTCACCCCCCTATTGGTGGCACTTTTGTCACCCCCTGGTGACGTCACCCCGTGTTGGTGGCACCTCTGTCACCCCTGGGAGGTGGCACTTAGTGCCCCTTGTCACTTTTGTCATCCCAAGTGGTGGAACCTCGGGTTGGTGGCACCTCTGTCACCCTTGGGCGGTGCCACCCCGTGTCCCCTCGTGTCCCTGTGTCCCCTCCCTGTGTCACTGTCCCCTCAGTGTCCCCTCCCTGTCCCCACCCCACTCCAGCCCTGGGCCTCGATGTCCCCAAGTGCCACCAGCCCGATGTCCCCGTGTCCCTTCACACCTCAGTGGGGGCGTCCCCTCCTGTCCCCTCATTGTCCATCTGTCCCCTCACTGTCCTTCTGTCCCCTCCTGTCCCTCCCCGTGTCCCTCTGTCCCCCCTCAATGTCCCCCTGTCCGTCTGTCCCCCTCCTGTCCTTCTGTCCCTCTGTCCCCTCTCTGTCCCTCTGACCTTCCATGTCCTTCTGTCCCTCCCATGTCCCTCTGTCCCCCCTCAATGTCCCCCCTTCTGTCTGTCCGTCTGTCCCCTCTCTGTCCGTCTGTCCCCCTCAATGTCCCTCTGTCCCTCCTGTGTCCTTCTGTCCCATTCCTGCCCCTCTGTCCCCTGTTGTCCCTCTGTCCCCTCAATGTCCCCCCTCAATGTCCCCCTGTCCCCTCAATGTCCCCCCTTCTGTCCGTCTGTCCGTCTGTCCCTCCTCCCTGTCCGTCTGTCCCCCTGTCCCCTCAATGTCCCCTCTCTGTCCGTCTGTCCCCTCAATGTCCCCTCCGTGTCCGTCTGTCCCTCCCGCGTCCCCCGGTCCATCCTCACTCCCCGCTTTCTCCGCTTATGGGCGTGGCCCCGCCTCGCCCCGCCCACTCTGGGCGTGCCCACGGGGCAGGCGATGGGCGTGGTCTCTCCGGCCCCGCCCCCCGGCTGTCTCCATGGCAGCTGCGGCTCTGGCCGAGGCCGCGGCCGCTGATTGGCTGAGCCGGGGCGCGCGCGGCGCCGGGGGCGGGGCCAGGCGGGGCTGGGGGGAAACTGGGGGGAAAGTGGGGGGGGAGAAACTGGGAATAACTGGGGAGAAACTGGGAATAACTGGGAATAACTGGGAATAACTGGGGGGGAACTGGGGGGAAACTGGGGGGAAACTGGGGGGAACTGGGGGAGAAACTGGGAATAACTGGGGGAAACGGGGGGGATTAATAGGGGAAACTGGGGAAGATCGATAGGGGAAATTGGGAATAACTGGGGGGAACTGGGAATGAGTGGGGGGATCTATAGGAGAAACTGGGGGGGGATCTATGGGGGGAACTGGGAATAACTGGGAATAACTGGGGGGGATTAATGGGGGGAACTAGGTGGGAAACTGGGGGGAAACTGGGAATAACTGGGGGGAAACTGGGAATAACTGGGAGGGATCTATAGGGGGAACTGGGGGGGAACCGGAGGAAAATGTGTACCTGTGGCACAGTCACACCTGTACCTTTACCTGTGCTCACACCTGTGCAGGTGCCTGTAGGTGAGCCTGGACCTGTGCCTGTATTGACACCGGTACCTGTGCTTGTATTGACACCTGTACCTGTACTTACATTGACACCCGTACCTGTACTGACACTCGTACCTGTACTGACACCCGTACCTGTACTGACACCCGCACCTGTACTTACATTGACACCTGTACCTGTACTGACACCCGTACCTGTACCTGTGCTTACATTGACACCTGTACCTGTACTGACACCCGTACCTGTACTTACATTGACACCTGTACCTGTACTTACATTAACACCTGTACCTGTACTGACACCCGTACCTGTACCTGTATTTACATTGACACCTGTACCTGTACTGACACCTCTGTTTGGTACCTGTGGGTGCTGCCCACACCTGGCACCTCCGGCTGTACCTGTCCCCATACCTGTCCCTGTACCTGCAGGCCACACCTGTGCCTGTGTCTGTAGCTGCCACCTCACCTGTACCTGTCCCTATAACTGGTACCTGTCCCAGAGCTGTCCCTGTCCTGTCATCTGTCCCTGTTCCCTTGTCTGTGTCACCTGTCCCATTCTCTGTCCCCTTTCCTGTCTCTCTGCCTTGTCCCTCTCATCTGTCACTGTCTTCTATCCTCATCCCTGTCTCCTCTCTCACCTGTCCCCTCTCTGTCCCCTCACCTGTCCCCTGTCTCACCTGTCCCCTCTCTGTCCCCTCACCTGTCCCCTGTCTCACCTGTCCCCTCTGTGTCCCCTCCCCTGTCCCCTCTCCCACCTGTACGCCCTGTCCCCTCTGTCCCTGTCCCCTCACCTGTCCCCTGTGTCCCCCCCGTCCCCCCCTCTGTCCCCTCACCTGTCCCCTCTCTCCCCTGTCCCCTCTCTCCCCCCTCTGTCCCCTCACCTGTCCCCTCCCTCCCCTGTCCCCTCTCTGTCCCCTCACCTGTCCCCTCTCTCACCTGTCCCCGCCCCCCCCCCTTTTTCCCGCGCTCTCTCTCCCGCGCTCCGCTGGAGACAGCAACCGCCGCGCGCTCTGATTGGCCGCTCCCTCCGCGCCCTCACCCAATCACCGCTCAGCGCGGCAGCGCGCGGCCCGGGGGGGGCGTGGCCGCCGCCCAGGGGGAGGGGGGAGCTCTGAGGGGAGGGGGGGGAGGGGAGGGGGGAGCCCCGCTCGGTCAGAGGTCAAAGGTCACGGGGTGCCCCCTTCCCCCCCCCCAGGGCGGATTTTGGGGATGTTTTGGGGGGTCCCGGGGGTCGCGGGGGTCGCGGGCGGGGTCTGGCGGCGCTGGCGGCGCTGGTTGGCCCCTTCCCGCTGTTACCGGGGCGGCGGCGGCCGCAGCTTCGCCTGGAAACGGGGGGGGGGCGGCGGCTGAGTGGCTGCGGCGACCCCGGGACCGCCCCGGGACCCCCCCCCAAAATGGGGAGGGGGAGACAGAGGAGAGGGAGGGAGGGGGGGGTGGGAAAACCCCCAAAGTGGGGGCGGGGAGGGACCCCCGAGCTTTGGGGATGGGGGGGGGGGGGACACACGTGGGGCTGGAATTGGGGGGGGGGGTCGCACTTTTGGGGGGGGGTCGCACTTTTAGGGGGTTTTGGGGTCGTTATTTTGGGGTTGGGGTCGCTGTTTAGAGGTGCGGGGTGCTTATTTTGGGGGGGGGGGTCGTACTTCTGGTGTGTGCCCGAATTTGAGGGGGGGTCGCCATTAATATCAGTAAAAATTTGGGATTTTTTTTGGGGGGGGGGCTTCGCTATTTTAGAAGTTTGGCCGAATTTGGGAGGGGGGGGGGGTCTCACTTTATTTTGAGGGGGGCAAAACACCCAAATTTTTGGGAGGGGGTCGCGCTTTGATTTTTTTTTTTTTCCCCCAAACCGAGAGAATTTTTTTAACACAATTTGGGGAGGGGGATCCCCCATAAAAATGCCCCCAAAATCCGAAATCCCCCCCCCCCCCACCCCCCCCCCAACTCGGCACAAGCCCGAACTTGTCCGGGGCGGGGCGGGGCGGTGACGTCACGGGCGGGCGGTGACGTCACGCGTGGGCGTGGCCCGGGCTCCAGCCGGTGCCGCCGGTGCCGAACGCGCCCGTCCCGAGCGGTTCATGCGGCTGCCGTGAGTGGGGAGGGGTCCCGGGGGGTCCCGGGGGGGTCCCGGGGTCACCCAGAGATGGGGGAGACCCCCGGGATGGGGGAGGGGCGGGGGGGGCACTTTGGGGGGGGGGAACACCTGGAAATGGGGGGGGGGAAGGAAAGGTGGGGAGGGGTCGGGAAATGGGGGGGGGGGTGAGGAATTGAGGAGGGGGGTAGCGGTGAATTGGGGGGGCGGTTAATTGGGGGGGGGTCCCTAAAATTGAGGGGGAACCAGGCGGGATAGCGGGGACAGCAACGAGGGGACCCCAAAATTTGAGGAGGGGTCGCCCCTAAATTAACGGGGGGGGTCCACAAAATTGACGGGGGGGCGCACAAATTGAGGTGCCCAAATGGAGGGGGGTGCCCAAAAATTGACATGGGGGGGTCCCTAAATTGAGGGGGGGTCCTAAATTGAGGGGGGTCCCCAAATTAAGGGGGGGTCCTCAATTAAAGAGGGGGGTCCTCAATTGGGGGGGGTCCTCAATTAAAGGGATGCCACAAGTGAATGGGGGGGGGTACCCAAAATTAAAGGAGGGGATCCCAAATTTGGGGAGGGGACACAAAATGGGGAGGGGACCCCAAAATGAGGGGGGGGGTCCCCCAAAATGAGGGGTCCCCAAAATGAGGAGGGGGCACAGCTTTAGGGGGGGGGGTGACAGCGCCAGCGCCACCGCACATGGCCGGGGTGGGGAGGGGGCGGCTCGGACCCTCCCGGGGGGGTTTTTGGGGGGCTGAACCCCGCGGGGGGGGGTCCGGGCTGAGTCCCCCCGGCTGGGGCGGGGTTGGGGACCCCCAAAATGAGGGGGGGGTCGCAAGTGGGGGGGGGACACGCGGGGGTCGCTCCCGGTTTGTTTACAAACAGCGCCCGCTCGCGCTGCGCCCCCTGGCGGCCAACGCGGGAACTGCAGCGCGGTTTCGGGGGGGGGGGCCGCGGTTTTTGAGGGGGTTTTTGGGGGGGGGGGGGTTTGGGGGTGACCCCCCCCCCAACAAAGAGACCCCAGCCTCAATTTGGGGGTGTCCCCCTCGTGTCTCCCACAGAGCCCCCCGGGAGCGATGGCCAGACCGCTGCGGGAAGGGACCCTCGGGGAGCCCCCAGCCCCACTCCCATCGCACCCCGCCTGCGGGGGGGGCGGCGGGGGTGCGACCCCCCCCACGCGCGAGCCCCCCCCCAACAACAGAGACCCCCGGGACCCCCCCCCAACGCGGCTGAGCTGCGGAGGACGCGGGGACCCCCCCGGGACCCCCCCCGAGTTTGGGGTCTATGGGTGGGGAGGACACGGTGAGTGCTGGGGGGGGGGGGGCGATTTATGGGGAGGGGTCTCCACTTATTGGGGGGGGTCCTGATTTGTGGGAGGGGTCCCCAATCCCATTGAGGGTCCCAGTTTATTGGGGGGGTCCGCAATTCCTGTGAGAAGGGGTTTACGGGTGGGGAGGGGGTCCCAATTTTTGGGGGGGTCCCCAATCCCATCGGGGTCTCAATTTATGGGGGGGAGCCTTAATTTAAGAGGGGGGGGTCCCCAATTCCTGTGGGGAGGGGGGTCCCAATTTTGGGGGGGGGGGGGTCCTCAATCCCATTGGGGGTCTCAATTTTTTGGGGAGGGGGTCCTAACTTATGGGGGGTCCCCAATTCTTGTGGGAGGGGTCCCTAATTTATGGGGGGGGGGGGGCGGGCCAGTTTTTGGGGAGGGGTCCCAATTTCTGGGGGTTCCCCAATTTCTGGGTGGGGGTCCCCAATCCCATTTTGGGGGGGTCCCTCTCACTTTTGGGGGGTCCCATTCCATTCCAAACCCCCTCCCCACATTTTTGGGGGGGGAGGGGGGGGCGTGGCTCACCCTGACCCCCCATTATAATTTGGGGAGGGGGCGTGGCTCACCCTGACCCCCCATTATATTTATGGGGAGGGGGCGTGGCTCACCCTGACCCCCCCATTATATTTATGGGAGGGGGCGTGGCTCACCCTGACCCCCCATTATATTTATGGGAGGGGGCGTGGCTCACCCTGACCCCCATTTATGGACAGGGGGCGTGGCTCACCCTGACCCCTCCCCCTTCCCCCCCCCCCCAGGTGATTTCGGGCCCTCGGAGCCCCTCGGGACGGCCCAAGTTGGGGAATTTGGGGGGGGGGGCCGTTCCCAACGGCGCCGCCCCCCCCGGGGCCCCCCCCAGCCCCGAGCAGATTTTGGGGGCGCGTTTGCGGCTCCTGGGCGACGCCTTCCAGCACAGCTACGAGACACAGGTGAGGGGCACCCCGAAAACGGGGGGGAACACCCCAAAATTTGGGCGGGAAATGAAAAATTGGTTGGGGTGGGGGGTGACGCATAAAAGAATTGTCCCTGTTGGGTTGTACCAAAATTTGGGGGGGGGTGCATCCTGAAAATTTGGGAGATAAACCCCAAAAATTTGGGGGTGTGCCCCAAAAAAGTGGAGGAGAAACCCCAAAATTTGGGCGGGAAATGAAAAATTGTTTGGGGGGGGAAGGAAACGCATAAAAGAATTGTCCCTGTTGGGTTGTACCAAAATCTGGGGGGGGTGCACCCCGAAAGTTTGGGGAAGAAACTGCGAAAATTCGGAGGAGGGGGGCACAAAAATCTGGGGGAGAAACGCCAAAATTTGGGTGGGAAATGAAAAATTTGGGCGGGAATTGGGATTATCTCAAAATTGGGGGCTGCGTCCCAAAAATTGTGGGAGGGGAAATTGAAAAATTTGGGGGGGACACACAAAAATTTGGGGTAGAAACCACAAAAATCTGTCTGGGGATTTGGGTGGGAAATTTAAAATTTTAGGGGGGAACCCAAAAAATTCTCCCTATTGGGGTTACCCCAAAATTTGGGGGGTGCACCCCAGAAATTTGAGTGAGAAACCCTAAAAATCTGGGGGAGGGGGACACGAGAATTTGGGTGGGAATGGAAAAAATTTGGGCGGGAAGTGAAAAATTTTGGGGGGGCACCTAAAAAAATCTCCCCAGTGGGAGAATTTAATGACCCCTACTGGGGTTATCCCAAAATTTGGAGAGTGCACCCCAAAAATTTGGGGGATAAACCCCAAAAATTTGGGGGAGGGGGATGAAAAAATTTGGGAGGGAACTGAAAAATTTGGGTGGAAAATGGGAAATTTTGGAGAGGAAGCCCAAAAAAATTTTCCCTATTGGGGTTATCTGAAAATTTCGGGGGTGCATCCTGAAAATTTGGGGGGACTCACTCCAAAAATGTGGGGGGATGGGGGTGCAAAAATTTGGGTGGGAAACACAGAAATTTGTGTGGGAAATGAGAAATTTGGAGGGGGAACCTCAGAAATTGTCCCTATTGAGATTATCCCAAAATTTGGGGGGTGCACCCCAAAAATTCAGGTGGGAATTGAAAAATTTCGGGGGGCACCCCAAAATTTGAGTGAAAATGTGCAATTTTGGGGTTTTTTTGAGAAATTTCCTCCCACCAGCCCATTCCTGGCGTCACTTTTGGTGGTTTTTGGCTTTTTTAGGCTCCCAAAATTGACAAAAAGCCCCAAAATTTAATAGGAACACCCCAAAATTCAGGGGAACACCCCAAAATTATTTAGGACACACCCCCGAGGTGACTTTTTTAGGGAAAATCCCCAAAATTTCCTTTTTTCCCCCAATTTTTTCAAGTTTTCCTCCTCAGGGCTGGAATTTGGGGGAACGCCCCAAAATTTGGGGGAGACGCCCAAAAATTGAGTGGGGACGCCCAAAATTGGGTGGGACGTGACCCTTGAGGGAACTTTTTTGGGGTAAAAACCCCAAAATTCAAAATTTTCCTCATTTCAGCTCCACCATTCCAATTCCTGATGGAATTTTGGGGGTGGGAGAGGCTGGAATTTGAGGGAAACCCCAAAATTTATGGAAAAAAACCCCAAAAGTTTAATAAAGAACCCCAAAAATTTCATAAATACACCCAAAATTGGGCTGAACACCTCTTTTTTTTGGGGTGGGATTCCCCCAAAATTCAGATTTTCCCCTATCTCAGCTCCACCATTCCAACTCCCACTGGAATTTGGGGGGTGGGAGAGGCTGGAATTTGAGGAAAACCCCAAAATTTAGGGAAAAACCCCCAAAATTTATGGAAAACACCCCAAAAGTTTAATAAAGAACCCCAAAAATTTAATAAATACACCCAAAATTGGGCTGAACACCCCTTTTTTTTGAGGGTGGGATTCCCCCAAAATTCAGATTTTTCACCATCTCAGCTGCACCATTCCAACTCCCACTGGAATTTGGAAGGAACCCCAAAAATGTAGGGAAAACCCCCCAAAATGTAGGGAAAACACCTCAAAATTTATGGCAAACACCTCAAAATCCAGACGAGAACCCCCAAAATTTAGGGAAGAGCCCCCAAAATTTCATAAACAGCCCCAAAACGTCAAGAAATCCACCCGAAATTGGGCCGAACGCTCATTTTCTTGCTATGACACCCCCTAAAATTCAGTTTTTGCCCCATTTCAGCCCCACCATTCCCACTCCCACTCCCAGGGCTGGGTGTTGTGGGTCGGGACGGACGGGTGGCGCTAATTGGGGGCGTTAATTAGCGCCGTTAATTAACGAAATTAACACATTTCATCCTGGTGACACCCCCCCTAAAATTCAGTTTTTCCCCCATTTCGGCCCCAGCGTTCCGACTCTCATTACCAGGGCTGGGTGTTGCGGGTCGGGACGGACGGGTGGCGCTAATCGGGGGCGTTAATTAGCGCCGTTAATTAACAGAATTAATGGATTTCCTCCGCAGCGCCGCCGGGGGCTGCTCTGGGCGCCGCTGCTCCGCTGGGTGGCGCCCTGGATCGGGGCCGCGCCCGCAGCGCCCCTGGCGGCCAGAGGGGGGAACTGACCCCGGAAACTCCCGAAAAACGCCCCAAAAACCACCTGGAAACAGCTGGAAAACAGCTGGAAAACAGCCGGGAACACCTGGGCAACACCTGGACAAACTCACGGCGCGCTCACAGAACGGATTCGCCCCCAAAGGGAGCACAAAGCACAAAACCCCCCCCCGGATCGGAGTTGGTAGCGCCCAACCGCCCATTGGGTTTTATTTATTTGGGGTAATTTATTCACGGGGGATGGGGGGGGGGGGTGAGGGAATTGAGGGGGGTCCCTAAAATTGGGATGGGACCCCCCAAAAATGTGGCAGGAAAGGGGGGACCCCCCCCCTAAAAGAGGGGTTTGTAAATGGTGTAAATGAGCGGGGTGTAAATTTGAATTTTGGGTGTAAATTTGAATTTTGGGTGTAAATTTTAAATTTTAGGGGTGTAAAATAAATTTTTGGGGTGTAAATTTTAAATTTTCGGGGTGTAAATTTTAAATGTTTGGGGTGTAAATTTTAAATTTGGGGTGTAAATTAAAATTTTTGGGGTGTAAATTTTAAATTTTTGGGTGTAAATTAAAATGTTGTGAGGTTTTTTAGGGGTGAAATAAGGGGGGGACCCCCCAAAATGGTGCTGGGGGGGGGTCAGGACCACCCCCCGAAATTTTTTTAGGGGAGAATCCCAAAAAAACCCCAAAAAAAGCCCCAAAAACGGGGGTGTCAATGCTGTATATGGGCTGTAAATGAGGGAAATTTGGGGGTTTTTGGGGGGATTTTGGGGTGGGAAATTGGGGGACCCCCCCCAGATGGTGCTGAGGGGGTGAACCCCAAAAAAAACCCCAAAACCCCCCCAGAAAAAACCCCAAAAAAGGGGTGTAAATGCTGTTTATGGGCTGTAAATGGGGGAATTTGGGGTTTTTTGGGGGTTTTTTTTTCAGCGATTTTGGGGTGGGAAATTTTGGGGGACCCCCCCCAGATGGTGCTGAGGGGGTGAACCCCAAAAAACCCAAAAAACCCCAAAATCCCCCCAAAAAAACCCCAAAATCGGGGTGTAAATGCTGTATATGGGCTGTACATTGTATATAGGATTTCTGTAAAGTTTTTGGGGTTTCTGTACAAATTTTTGGGGTTCCTGTACATTTTTTGGGGGTTTCTGTAAAATTTTGGGGTTTCTGTAAAGTTTTTGGGGTTTCTGTAAATTTTTTTGGGGGTTCCTGTACAAATTTTTGGGGTTCCTGTACAAATTTTTGGGGTTTCTGTAAAGTTTTTGGGGTTTCTGTAAAGTTTTTGGGGTTCCTGTACATTTTTGGGGTGGTTTGTACATTTTTTTGGGGTCTGTACAGGAATTTTTGGGGTGGGGGGTTCCCGTTTTTTGTACTTTTGTTTGCAATAAAATCGATTTACCACAGGTTTGGGGGATTTATGGGATTTTGGGGGGTTTATGGGATTTTGGGGGGATTTTTGGGATTTTGGGGATTTATGGAGTTTGAGGGTCGTCTGTGGGATTTTTGGGGGTTTTGGGATCTGGGGGATTTTGGGGGGTTTATGGGATTTGGGGCATTTATGGGATTTTGGGGGCTTTCAGAGCCCCCCATTTTCGGGGTTCCCCCCTTTTTGGGGTCTCACTTGAGCCCCTCTCCCCCTCCCCAAAAATTCCGGCCCCAAACTCAACCACGACTTTCTAAGAAACCCTTTATTAACCCCCAAACCCCCTCCCCACATTTTGGGGTGCCCTGGGAGGGCTCAGGACCCCCAAACCCCCTCCCCAAATTTTGGGGTGCCCTGGGAGGGCTCAGGACCCCCAAACCCCCTTCCCGACGGGCTCAGGACCCCCAAAGCCCCTCCAGGATTTGGAGTGCCCTTGGGGGACCCCTCCCCAATTTAGGGTCCCTCATTTGGGGAGGGGTCCCAGGCACCCCAAACCCCCTCCCCAAATTCGGGGGTCCCTCATTTTGGGGGGTCCAAAGCACTCCAGGATTTGGTTCAGGACCCCTCCCCAATTTTGGGGCTCCCTCATTTCGGGGGGGGTCCCAGGCACCCCAAACCCCCTCCCCAATTTCGGAGCTCCCTCATTTCAGGGGGGTCCCAGGCACCCCAAACCCCCTCCCCAATTTTGGGTCCCTCATTTCAGGGGGGTCCCAGGCACCCCAAACCCCCTCCCCAATTTTGGGTCCCTCATTTCAGGGGGGTCCCAGGCACCCCAAACCCCCTCCCCAATTTCGGGGCTCCCTCATTTGGGGGGGGGGTCCCAGCCGCTCCACCACGCCCTGGCCCCGGACGCCGTCGAAGAAGAAGAAATTATTGTGGGGGGGGGTCCCGGTGGGACAGAGCCTGGGGAGGGGACACGGGGGGGGTTGGGGACCCCACAAATCCCACAGACCCCCCCAAAATCCCCCAGACCCTCAAATTCCCCCCCAGACCCCCCCAAAATCTGCCAAATCCCCCCTCCAATCCCCTCAGACCCCCCAAATCCCTCCCAAATCTCCCCCAGACCCCCCAAAATCCCCTCAGACCCCCCAAAAAATCCCCCAGAGCCCCCAAAATCCCCCCAGAAACCCCCAAACCCTCCAAAATCCCCCAGAGCCCCAAACCCCCCCAAAATTCCTTCCCAAGTCTTCCCCAGACCCCCCAAATCCCCCTCAAACCCCCCAAAAAATCCACCCAGACCCCCCCAAAATCCCCCCAATCCCCCCCCAAATCCCCTCAGACTTCCCCAAAACCCCCAGACCCTCAAAATCCCTCCCAGATCCCCCAAAATCACCCCCAAACCCCCCCAAAATCACCCCCAAACCCCCCCAAAATCACCCCCAGATTGGAGAGATTTGGGGGGGGGGATATGGCTGATTTTTGGGGGATCTGGGGGGGATTTTGGGGGGTCTGGGTGGGGTCTGGGGGTTTTGGGGGTCACAGGGGGGATTTAGGGACCCCCCAAAATCCCCCAAATTCCCCTAAAATCCCCCCAAATCCTCCCAAGTCCCCCCAAAATGCCCCCAAATCCCCCCAAAATCCCCTCCAGATCCCCCCAAGACCCCCCAAAATGCCCCCAGACCCCCCAAAATCCCCCCCAAACCCCCCCAGGCCGTACCTTGACCACCTCCTGGCCCAGCACCCCCCCGAGCACGGCGCACACCGGGGCCATCTCCGAGAAACAGAAGCTGAAATGGGGGAAAAAATGAGAAAAATTGAGCTGGGAATGTCCCAGAATTGAGGGGTTTCACCCCAAAAATGGGGAGGGGGGAGGGCTGTAAAAATCCTCAAAGTTCTATCCCAAAAAAGCTGCTGAAACCCCCAAAAAAGCTCCTGAAAACCCCAAAGTTTTATCCCAAAAAGCTCCTTAAAACCTCGAGGTTTCACTCCAAAAGAAGCTGCTGAAACCTCGAAGTTTCACCCTAAAAATCTCAAAACCTCAAGGTTTCACCCTAAAAATCTCCTTAAAATCTCGAGGTTTCACCCTAAAAATCTCCTTAAAACCTCGAGGTTTCACCCTAAAAATCTCCTTAAAACCTTGAGGTTTCACCCTAAAAATCTCCTTAAAACCTCGAGGTTTCACCCTAAAAATCTCCTTAAAATCTCGAGGTTTCACCCTAAAAATCTCCTTAAAACCTCGAGGTTTCACCCTAAAAATCTCCTTAAAACCCCGAGGTGTGACCCCAAGAACGGGGGTTGCTGCCCTAACGATCCCAGGGGTTCAGCCCCGAAAGGATTGGGAGAAAACGTCGGAGTTTTATCACAAAAACCTCTGAAACCCCGAGGTTTGAGCCCCAAAAAGCTCCTGAAAACCCCAAAGTTTCACCCCAAAAAGGTTCCTTAAAACCTCGAGGTTTCACCCCAAAAAAGCGATCGAAACCTGGCAAGTGTCCCCTCACCCATGAGGTGTCCCCACACCTGGCCAGGTGTCCCCTCGGTGTCCCCTCCCCTGTCCAGGTGTGCCCTCACCTGTGGAACTGTCCCCTGTCCCCAGGTGTGTCCCCATGTCTGTCCCTCACCTGTGGAACTGTCCCCTGTCCCCAGGTGTGTCCCCATGTCTGTCCCTCACCTGTGGAACTGTCCCCTGTCCCCTCGGTGTCCCCTCCCCTGGCCAGGTGTGCCCCGTGTCCCCCCCGTCCCCCACCTGTGGAACTGCCCCTGATCCCCCGTCCCCAGGTGTCCCCAGGTGTCCCCAGGTGTCCCCAGGTGTCCCCAGTCTCACCTGTGCAACTGTCCCCAGGTGTGTCCCTCACCTGTGGAACTGCCCCTTGTCCCCTCAGTGTCCCCAGGTGTCCCCATGTCTGTCCCTCACCTGTGGAAGTGCTCCGGCAGCAGCTGCGGTGTCACCCCCAGCTGTCCCCATGTCCCCGGGTGTCCCCATGTCCCTGGGTGTCCCCATGTCCCCAGGTGTCCCCAGGTGTCCCCAGGTGTCCCTGACCTGTGGAAGTGCTCCGGCAGCAGCTGCGGTGTCACCCCCAGGTGTCCCCATGTGCCCCTCAGTGTCCCCATGTCCCCAGGTGTCCCCATGTCCCATGTCCCCAGGTGTCCCCATGTCCCCAGGTGTGCCCAGGTGTCCCTGACCTGTGGAAGTGCTCCGGCAGCAGCTGTGGTGTCACCCCCAGGTGTCCCCATGTGCCCAGGTGTGTCCCCAGGTGTCCCCATGTCCCCAGGTGTGCCCAGGTGTCCCTGACCTGTGGAAGTGCTCCGGCAGCAGCTGCGGTGTCACCCCCAGGTGTCCCCATGTGCCCCTCAGTGTCCCCATGTCCCCAGGTGTCCCCATGTCCCCAGGTGTCCCCATGTCCCCAGGTGTGCCCAGGTGTCCCTGACCTGTGGAAGTGCTCCGGCAGCAGCTGCGGTGTCACCCCCAGCCCCTGCAGCACCTCCCGGCGCAGCCGCAGCAGCAGCGCCGAGTCCTGGGGGGCGCGCAGGGGACACGGGTCACGGCCGGCCTGGGACCTGAATGACAACAGAACTGGGGACAAGGGACACTGTCAGTGTCACTGTCACCTCAGGGACACCGACAGTCCTGGGGGGCGCGCAGGGGACACGGGGCACGGCCGGCCTGGGACCTGAATGACAACAGAACTGGGGACAAGGGACACTGTCAGTGACACTGTCACCTCAGGGACACCGACAGTCCTGGGGGGCGCACAGGGGACACGGGGCACGGCCAGCCTGTGTTCTAAACTGCAATAGAACTGGGGACAAACAGGGACACTGTCAGTGTCACTGTCACCTCAGGGACACTGACAGTCCCGGGGGGCGCGCAGGGGACACGGGGCACGGCCGGCCTGGGACCTGAATGACAGCAACATTGGGGACAAACAGGGACACTGTCAATGTCACCGTCACTGTCACCTCGATGACACCGTGGGGACGTTGTCAGTGTGACCGTCACAGTCACTGTCATCTCGATGACGCTGTGGGGACATTGTCAGTGTGACCATCACTGTCACCTCGATGACGCTGTGGGGACATTGTCAGTGTCAGTGTCACTGTCACCTCGATGACATCGTGGGGACATTGTCAGTGTGACCATCACTGTCACCTCGATGACACCGTGGGGACATTGTCAGTGTCACCGTCACCTCGATGACATCGTGGGGACATTGTCAGTGTCACCGTCACTGTCACCTCGATGACACCGTGGGGACACTGTCAGTGTCACCGTCACTGTCACCTCGATGACACCGTGGGGACATTGTCAGTGTCACTGTCACCTCGATGACGCTGTGGGGACACTGTCAGTGTCACCGTCACTGTCACCTCGATATCACCGTGGGGACATTGTCAGTGTCACCGTCACTGTCACCTCGATATCACCGTGGGGACATTGTCAGTGTCACCGTCACTGTCACCTCGATGACGCTGTGGGGACATTGTCAGTGTCACCGTCACTGTCACCTCGATATCACCGTGGGGACATTGTCAGTGTCACCGTCACTGTCACCTCGATGACGCCGTGGGGACATTGTCATCGTCACAGGGACAGGGACTTTGGTGACACTTCTATTCATTCCCCAGCAATGACGTTTCTTCCCCAAAAATGAGATTTCTTTTCCCCAGAAATGAGATTTTTTTCTCCAAAAACACGGGGGTTTTTTTTCTCCCCAGAAACGAGATTTCTCCCCAAAAATAAGATTTCTTTCCCCAGAAATAACATTGTTTTTTTCCCCAGGAATGAGAATTTCTTCCCCAGGAATGAGATTTTCTTTCCCAGAAATAGGATTGTCAATAACGGAGTTTTTCCCTGGAAACGGGATTTTCTCCCCCAGAAACTGAATTTTTTCCCCCCCAAAAAATGAGACTTTTTCCCCTAAAAAATTACAATTTTTTCCCCCAAAAATGAGACTTTTTCCCCCCAAAATGATATTTTTTCCCCAGAAATTATATTTTCCCCCCAAAATGTGATTTTTTTTTTCCAAAAGTTGCTGTTTTTTCCCCAAACTCACCGTGCAGCAGGAAATAATCCGGGGCCGTTTTCTGCAGCGCCGCCGCCGCCTCCTCCCCGCGGGCCTGCACGGCCAGAGCCTCCCGCAGGGGGCAGAACTGCAGCTGCTGTTTGGGGGAAAAAACGGGGATTTTGGGCAAGAAATGGGAATTGGGGGGAAAACTGGGATTTGGGGGAAAAAAAACGGGGATTTTAGGGCAAAAAATGGGGATTTTAGGGCAAAAAAATGGGGGTTTGGGGGCAAAAAAGGGGGATTTTTAGGGGGGCGGAAGGTGGGGTTTGGAGGAAAAAAGGGAATTCTTTAGGGAAAAGGGGGGGTTTTGGGGCAAAAAATGGGGATTTTGGGGGAAAAGGGGGGATTTGGGGGGAAAAATGGGGATTTTGGAGCAAAAAATGGGGATTTGGGGGAAAAGGGGGGATTTGGGGGAAAAAAGGGGGGATTTTGGAGCAAAAAATGGGGATTTTGGGGTAAAAAAGGCGGATTTTGGGGTGTGAGGGAAGGGTAGAAACTCCTGCAGAGGGCAGAACTGCAGCTGCTGCATTTGGGGCAAAAAATGGGGATTTTGGGCAAAAAATGGGAATTGGGGGGAAATAGGGGGGATTTGGAGGAAAAAACCTGGGGATTTTGGGGCAAAAACTGGGGGATTTTAGGGTAAAAAATCTGGGATTTTGGGGTGGGGAAAGGGGGGTTTTGGGGAAAAAAAAGCAATTTTTTTGGTACAAAAAAATGGCATTTGGGGGAAAAGGGGGGATTTGGGGGCAAAAAATGGGGATTTTGGGGTAAAAAAGGGGCATTTTGGGTGTGAGAAAAAGATACAAACTCCTGAAGCTGGACGAACTCCAGGCGATGGAATTTGGGCCAAAAAAGGGGGATTTGGGGCAAAAAATGGGGATTTGGGGTGTGAGGGAAGGATGGAATCTCCCTGAGATGGCACAACTGCAGGCAGTGGGATTTTGGGGCAAAAAAAGGGGATTTTGGGGCAAAAAAAGGGGATTTTGGGTGTGGGGAAATGGAACAAAATCCTGGGGATGCCAAGGCAGGGAGGTGGGAACTGTCCCAGTTTCAGGGTAACAGCAATTGGGAATTCTACGAATTTCAGCGGTTTTGGGGTCGTTTGTGGGATTTGGGGTTTTATCCCAGGATTTTGGGGTTCATTTCAGGGTTTTGGGGTCCATTTTGGGGTTTTTGGGGTCCATCCCAGGATTTTGGGGTTCATTTCAGGGTTTTGGGGTCCATTTCGGGGGTTTTGGGGTCCATTTCAGGGATTTTGGGGTTCAGATCAATCCCCACTGACCTTTTTGACCGTGGTGGTCTCTGCTGGCCCCGTTTGGGGTTTGGATTTGGGGTAAACCCCAGGATTTTATCCCAGGATTTTTGGGGTTTCTATCAATGTTATTGGGGTCCATTTCAGGGATTTTGGGGTCCATTTCAGGGATTTTGGGGTTCAGCTCCATCCCCACTGACCTTTTTGACCATGGTGGTCTCTGCTGCCTCCAGCCAGGCCTCTTTTGGGTTTGGTTTTGGGGTCCATTTTAGGGTTTATGGGGTCCATTTTAGGGTTTTTGGGGTCTGTATCAATGTTTTTGGGGTCCATTTTAAGGTTTTCGGGGTCCGTTTCAGGGTTTTTGGGGTGCATTCCAGGGTTTTTACCCCACTGACCCTTTGGACCATGGTGGTCTCTGGCGCCTCCAGCCGCGCCCGTCTGGGCTTTGGTTTTGGGGTAAAGCCCAGGATTTTATCCCAGGATTTTATCCCAGGATTTTATCCCAGGATTTTTGGGGTTCCTATCAGTGTTTTTGGGGCCCATTTCAGGGATTTTGGGGTCCATTTTTGGGGTTCAGGATCAATCCCCACTGACCTTTTTGACCCTGGTGGTCTCTGCTGGCCCTGTTTGGGGTTTGGTTTTGGGGTAAAGCCCAGGATTTTATCCCAGGATTTTATCCCAGGATTTTTGGGGTTCCTATCAGTGGTTTTGGGGCCCATTTCAGGGATTTTGGGGTCCATTTTTGGGGTTCAGATCAATCCCCACTGACCTTTTTGACCATGGTGGTCTCCGGCGCCTCCAGCCGCGCCCGTTTGGCCTCGGGTCCGTCCTCCAGCCCCGAGCTGCCCTTGGGCACCTTGGGCTTCTCCCTGGGCAGGGAAAACCCAAAATCGCACCAAAGCACCCCAAAAAACCCAGGCTTTTGGGGTCCATCCAGGGATTTTGTCCCAGGGTTTTGGGGATTTTATCCCAGGGTTTTGGGGTCCATCCAGGGATTTTATCCCAGGATTTTATCCCAGGATTTTGGGGTTTATCTCACAATTTTATCCCAGGATTTTATCCCAGGATTTTGGGGTTTATCCCACAATTTTATCCCAGGATTTTGGCGTCTATCCCAGGATTTTATCCCAGGATTTTGGGGATTTCATCCCAGGATTTTGGGGTCTATCTCACAACTTTATCCCAGGATTTCGGGGTCTATCCCAGGATTTTATTCCAGGATTTTATCCCAGGATTTTGGGGTCCATTTTGGGGATTTTATCCCAGGATTTCGGGGTCTATCCCAGGATTTTATCCCAGGATTTTGGGGTTTATCCCACAATTTTATCCCAGGATTTTCACCCAGGATTTTGGGGTCCATCCTAGGGGTCTATCCCAGGATTTTATCCCAGGATTTTGGGGTCAATCCCAGGATTTTGGGGTCCATCCAGGGATTTTATCCCAGGATTTTGGGGATTTCATCCCAGAATTTTGGGGTCTATCCCACAACTTTATCCCAGGATTTCGGGGTCTATCCCAGGATTTTATTCCAGGATTTTATCCCAGAATTTTGGGGTCCATTTTGGGGATTTTATGCCAGGATTTTGGGGTCTATCCCAGGATTTTATCCCAGAATTTTGGGGTCCATTTTGGGGATTTTATGCCAGGATTTTGGGGTCTATCCCAGGATTTTATCCCAGAATTTTGGGGTCCATTTTGGGGATTTTATGCCAGGATTTTGGGGTCTTTCCCAGGATTTTATCCCAGGCTTTTGGGGTCCATTTTGGGGTTTTGGAGTCCATTTTGGGGATTTTGGGGTCCATTTTGGGGTTCTTGGGCCCCATTTTGGGGTTTTGGGCTCCATTTTGGGGTTTTGGGCTCCATTTTGGGGTTTTTGCGGCTCCATTTTAGGGTTTTTGGACTCCATTTTGGGCTCCATTTTGGGGTTTTTGGGCTCCATTTTGAGGTTTTTGGGTTCCATTTTGGGGTCCATTTTGGGGTTTTTAGGGGTCCATTTTGGGGTTTTTGGGGCTCCATTTTGGGGTTTTTTGGGCTCCATTTTAGGATTTTGGGCCCCATTTTGGGGTTTTTGGGGCTCCATTTTGGGGTTTTTGGCGCACCATTTTGGGTTCCATTTTGGGGTTTTTGGGGCTCCATTTTGGGGTTTTTGGGTTCCATTTTAGGATTTTGGGCCCCATTTTGGGGTTTTTGGGGCTCCATTTTGGGGTTTTTGGGGCACCATTTTGGGTTCCATTTTGGGGTTTTTGGGGCTCCATTTTGGGGTTTTTGGGTTCCATTTTGAGCCCCATTTTGGGGTTTTTAGGGGTCCATTTTGGGGTTTCTAGGGCTCCATTTTGGGGTTTTTGGGGCTCCATTTTGGGGTTTTTGGGCTCCATTTCGCAGTTTTTGGGCCCCATTTTGGGGTCTATTTTAGGACATTGAGTTCCATTTGGGGTTTTTGGGGTCCTTTCAGGGTGTTTGAGCCCCCCCAGAACTCACTCCACGAACTCGTGCAGGCCCAGGTCACAGAACATGAAGCCGTGGTAGCCGAAGACGTCGCCGCTGAAGAATTTGACGCCGTTCTTGTGGCAGATCTGGTTGATCCTCACCATGGACTCCTTGGAGCAGCACGTCAGGCACACCTGCAGGGGAAATCCGGGGGTCACACCTGCATTTTGGGGGGTTTGATGGGGGAAAAGGGGTACAGGGGAGAGTGGGAGGGGTTGGAGGGGGGACTTTTGGGGTAGAAGGGGATTGGACCTGAAAATGGGGAGATTCTACCCCAAAATGGGGAGATTCTACCCCAAAATGGGTGATTCTATCACAAAATGGGGGATTCTATCACAAAATGGGGACATTCACTTCAAAATGAGGGGAATTCTACCTCAAAATGGGATGATTCTACCTCAAAATGGGAGAGTCTACCTCAAAATGGGGGGATTCACTTCAAAATGAGGGGAATTCTACCCCAAAATGGGGGATTCTACCCCAAAATGGGGGATTCTATCACAAAATGGGGGGATTCACTTCAAAATGAGAGAAATTCTACCTCAAAATGGGATGATTCTACTCCAAAATGGGGGATTCTACCCCAAAATGGGATGATTCTACCCCAAAATGAGTGATTCTACCTCAAAATGGGTGATTCTACCAAAAATAGGGAGATTCTACCCCAAAATGGGGGATTCTACCTCAAAATGGGGGATTCTACCAAAAATAGGGAGATTCTACCCCAAAATGGGGGATTCTACCTCAAAATGGGGGATTCTACCTCAAAATGGGGGATTCTACCCCAAAAATGGGATAAATCCAGCACAAAATGGGATAATTCCACCCAAATTGATCAATTCCTCTCTAAATGGGACAATTCCACCCCAAAGCCCCCCAAATCCAGGAATATCCCCCCCAAACCTGTGACAAAGCCCCGAAACCTGTCACAAGCCCCTCCAAATGCCCCAAAATTGTGACAATCCCCCAAAAATCCAGGAATATCCCCCCAAACTCCCTCAAACCTGTGACAATCCCCCCCAACCCCCTCAAATCCAGGAATATTTCCCCCAAACCTGTGACAATCCTACCCTAACCCCCCCAAATCCCTGAGAATCCTCCCAAAACCCAGGAATATCCCACCCAAACGCCCCCAAACCCCCCCAAACACATGACAATCCCCCCCAAACCCCTGACAATCCCCCCCAAACCCGTGACAATCCCCCCAAACCCGTGACAATCCCCCCAAACCTGTGACAATCCCCCCCAAACCTCCTACAATCCCCCCAAACCTGTGACAATCCCCCCAATGCCCCCCAAACCTGTGACAATCCCTCCCAATCACCCCCAAACCCCCCCAAACCTGTGACAATCCCCCCCAAACCTGTGACAATCCCCCCAAACCCGTGACAATCCCCCCAAACCCGTGACAATCCCACTAAACCCGCGACAATCCCCCCAAACCCCTGACAATCCCCCCCAAAGCTGTGACAATCCCCCCCAAACCCCTGACAATCCCCCCAAACCTGTGACAATCCCCCCAAACCTCCTACAATCCCCCCAAACCTGTGACAATCCCCCCAAACCTGTGACAATCCCCCCAAACCTCCTACAATCCCCCCAAACTCCTGACAATCCCCCCAAACCTGTGACAATCCCCCCAAACCTCTGACAATCCCTCCCAATCACCCCCAAACCCCCCCAAACCTGTGACAATCCCCCCCAAACCTCCTACAATCCCCCCAAACCTGTGACAATCCCCCCAAACCCGTGACAATCCCCCCCAAACCTCCTACAATCCCCCCAAACCCGTGACAATCCCCCCAAAGCCCTGTCAGTGCCCCCCAACCCCCGGACCCGGGGTGCCGGCGGTACCGCGTCGAACTGCGTGAAGAACTCGCTGGGTTTGCTCTCCACGCTCTCGGGGTCGGCCTTGACCTCCACCATGGGGTTCAGGCTCTGCGCCCGCTCCAGCGACGCCTCGGCGCGGTTCCGGCCCTGGGAGCCCGCGGGGATCAGGAACTGGGCACGGCTGTCCTCGGGGGACACCTGGGGACAGTGGGGACACCATGGGGACACCATGGGGACATTGGGGACACCATGGGGACATTGGGGACACCATGGGGACAGTGGGGACACCTGGGGACAGTGGGGACACCATGGGGACAGTGGGGACATTGGGGACACCATGGGGACAGTGGGGACACCTGGGGACATTGGGGACACCATGGGGACATTGGGGACACCAGAGAGGCCTCGGCGCGGTTCCGGCCCTGGGAGCCCGCGGGGATCAGGAACTGGGCACGGCTGTCCTCGGGGGACACCTGGGGACAGTGGGGACACCATGGGGACATTGGAGACACCATGGGACATTGGGGACACCATGGAGACAGTGAGGACACCTGGGGACATTGGGGACAGTGGGGACACCTGGGGACACCATGGGGACACCATGGGGACATTGGGGACACCATGGGGACAGTGGGGACACCATGGGGACATTGGGGACACAGGGGACAGAGCTCTGGGATCAGGAACTGGGCCCTGCTGTCCCACGGATGGAGGGGATGAAATTTCCAGGTTTTGGTGGAAAAACCCCACGGACGGAAGGGATGAAATTTTCTAGATTTTGGGGCTGTTCCTGAGGGGAGCACAGGGAAAACTCCCAAGGACAGAGGTGATGGTGTGCCCAGGTGCATGCCCAGGTGTGCCCAAGTGTGTTCCCAGACGTGCCCAGGTGTGTGCCCAGGTGTGTTCCCAGGTGTGTTCCCAGGTGTGTTCCCAGACGTGCCCAGGTGTGTTCCCAGATGTGCCCAGGTGTGTTCCCAGGTGTGCCCAGGTGTGTTCCCAGACGTGCCCAGGTGTGTTCCCAGATGTGCCCAGGTGTGTTCCCAGGTGTGCCCAGGTGTGTTCCCAGACGTGCCCAGGTGTGTGCCCAGGTGTGTGCCCAGGTGTGTTCCCAGGTGTTCCCAGATGTGTGCCCAGGTGTGCCCAGGTGTGTTCCCCTCACCTGTTGGTGGTCCAGCAGGGTGAGCCCCCTGACCCCGGCCAGGATGAGATTTTTGGCCACCTCGGCCCCCAGCCCGCGCAGCCCCACCAGCAGCACCCGCGACGCCCGTAACCTGTGGGGGATACCGGGGAAAATCAGGATTTACCCTCAAAATAAAGCCTAAAAAATGGGAATGTGGGACCCCAAAACCTGACAGAGTGACCCCAAACCCCACGGGGACACCCCAAGAGCAAATAAGGACCCCAAAACCCCAATAAAGACACCCCTGACCCCAACAGAGCCACCCTTAAACCTTATGGGGGCCCCTAAGATTGAACGGGGACCCCTCAGACCCCTATAGAGCCCCCCTAACCACCACAGGGACCCCCCAGATCCCCATAGAGCCACCCCTAACCCCTATGGGGACCCCAAAACCACAACAGAGGCACCCCTGACTCTCATGGGGGACCCCCAAAACGAAATAAGGACCCCCAGACCCCTTGAAAGCCACCCCAAATCCCCATGGAGACGCCCTAAAACCACATAGAGCCACTCCTAACCTCCACGGAGCCCCCCCAAAACTACATAGAAACACCCCATACCTCTATGGGCACCCCAAAACCCCAATAGAGCCGCCCATATCCCCTACGGGGACCCCAAAACCACAACAGAGCCACCCTTAAACCTTATGGGGGACCCCCAAGGCCATGTAGGGACCTCCCAGAGCCCTTCCAGAGCCCCCTTAAAGCTCCTCCAGGGCTCTTACCACCCCATAGGGCCCCCAAAACCGATATAGAGACCCCCACACACAAAGCCCTTCCAGCCCCACCGACCTTTTCTGGGCCTCGAGCCCCCAGAGCCGGATCTGGCGGTCGTACTGAGCCGCCTCCTCCTCGCTGATGCCGCCGGGACTCGACTCGTCCTTCTCCACCATGGCGGCGGCCCCGAGACCACCCTCAGGATCCCTCAAAGCCCCTCACGACCCCTAAAAACCCCCTCTGCGCTTTTAAATCTCTCTGGGCTCCTCAGAGCTCTTCACAGGCCATTAAAACCCCTCAAAGCCCCTCACGACCCCCTCAAACCCCTCATGGCCCCTCACGAAACTCGCGGCGCCCCCTGGCGGCCCGCGCAAACCCCCGCGCCCGCCGCCGCTCCACATCCCGCCGGCCGGGGGGGACCGCACCGAATCCGCTCTCGGTACCCGCGGCCCCTCAGGAGAAAAGAACGTTCAGAGTTTTTTTCTGCCGCTTTTTTATTCCGGTATAACGGTGTGAGGCCGCGGTCACGGGTTTTGGAGCCCTGCCCGTGCGCCGTGCAGTACAACCCATGTTGTTCCCCCCCCCGCTTTTCTCGCTCAGATGGACTCGTCCTCCTCCCATTGTGGGCGTTCCCGCCGTCCCCCATTGGCTTCGTTAATCTCCGTCAGCCTCGTTCAGAGACTTTCGGAAAGGTTCCGAGCGCGCCTTCGTCAGTCTTCGGAACGCGTCGGAGAACTTCGGGAACTCTCGGAGAATTGTGGAGAACTTCGCGGAAATCCCGTTATTTCCCCGTCCCAAAGAGACGAAGCGGCCAAATCGGTGCAAAAATCCCGTCAATAATTAGAAAAATCGGGGGTGTTGGGGTTGTTTTCCCCTGGTTTTACAAAATCTGTGTTGTTTTTTCCAAGTCACAGGCAAATCCCTAGCTCCCTTCCCACTCCTCTCAGCTCGCAGAATTTTCCTATAAATTCAGGAAATTCGCGACATTTTGGGTTTTTTTTTTTTGTTTTTTTTTTTTTTTGGCCGAGCGACAATTGGATGTGGGGAAACATCCTGTGACCAGTGGGAATTCCCTGTCCTGAGCTGAACTCCACGTGGGGAGAGGATTTTGGGGGAACATTGAGTCCAATATCAACGGGCACCGTGGATTTGACAGGGGTTTTGGGTAGGAAAAGAGGAATCTGTGAGGCGAAAAGACTCTAAATCTCCTTATAAAATTTTTTTCTAGTGAAATTTCGCTCTAAAACTCTCACGAAAATCCCCACATACGAAGACTTTCGGAAACATTCGGAAAACCTCGTGAGAATCCGGAGACGCTCGGAAACGCTCGGAAAAACCCGAAGAGCTCTTCGTGCATTCCCGCCGATTTTCGGCACCCTCCGAAGCGGCAGCGCTCGGCCGTTTCCGGCGGTGCTCGGCTGTTTCCGGCGGCCGCCGGGGCGCTGCCTCAGGGCGGGCGCCATTTTGTGTGTCCGCCCGCGGAGCGCGGGGCGCGGGCGGAGGAGCCGCCGGGCCGAGCCCCCCGCGCCGTTCAGTGACTGTGCCCCCCGTTCTCCATCCCCTGCCCGTTGCCCATGGCCGTGGAGAGCCCGAGTGTCCCCCCCGCCGCCGCCGCTTCCCCCCCCAGCCCGCACTGCACTCCCCCTTCTCCGTCCTGCCACGGCAGCTGCAGCCTCCCCCGGCCGCCGCCGCCGCTCCAAGGGCACCATCACGGCCCGGACGAAAGGTCCAGTAACCGCCTCTCCCGAGCGCCTTCTCTGTGTGCCTGGGGGTCGGTCCGGCGCGCCGGACCAGGTTTGGGGAGGGGGCGGCGGGAGGGGAGGGTGAGGGGGGGGGGGCAGGCAGGGCCCAGGGCTGAGGGGGGGCGGCCTGGGGAGGAGGAGGAGGAGGAGGAGGGTGAGGAAGGGCCACAGGGGGATCCGGGGAGGCCCGGGAGGCTCTGAGGAGGAGGAGGGTGAGGAAGGGCCTGAGGGGGATGGGGAGGGTGAGGAAGGAGCTGAGGGGGATTTGGGGAGGGGGCGTGAGGAGGAGGAAGGGCCTGAGGGGGATTTGTGGAGGGGGAGCGTGAGGAGGAGGAAGGGCCTGAGGGGGATTTGGGGAATAGGAAGGTGAGGAAGGAGCTGAGGGGGATTTGAGGAGGAGGAAGATGAGGAAGAGCCTGAGGGGGATCTGGGGAGGGGGAGCATGAGGAGGAAGAGCCTGAGGGGATTTGAGGAAGAGGAGGGTGAGGAAGGAGCTGAGGGGGATTTGAGGAAGGGGCTGAGGGGGATTTGAGGATGAGGAAGATGAGGAAGGAGCTGAGGGGAATCTGGGGGGTTTCCTGAGGAGGAGGAGGGTGAGGAAGGAGCTGAGGGGGATTTGAGGAAGGGCATGAGGGGGATTTGAGGAAGGAGCTGAGGGGGGTTTGAGGAGGAGGAGGGTGAGGAAGGTGCTGAGGGGGATTTAGGGAGTTCCTGAGGAAGAGGAAGATGGGATGAAGGCAGTGCAGGCCTCGGTGGCAGTGAGGGGATTTGGGGACATTTTGGGTGATTTTTGAGGATAATCCCTGAGGGATGGGAAGGATTTCGTTCATTTTTGGGGCTCCTGGGGAGGGGTTTAACCCAAATTCCAAATTTTGGGGGGTTTGAATCCTCCCTAAGGGGCTCCCACCCTTTTTTAGGGCATTTCTTTGGGGAAGGGCTCAAATTTCTCTTTAGGAAATACTAAAACTCATTTTTTGGAAGGTTTTAAGGTTTGAGGGGTTTAAACCCCATTTTTTGGGGAGGCTCAACCCCATTTTTTTGAGGGGGATTAAAATCTTCATTTTGGGGGATTTTAACTCATTTTTTGAGGGATGAAAATCCTCATTTTGGGGGATTTTTAGGGTTTCACCTCTTTTGGGGCAATTTTTACTTCCGGAGGGAGGGCCTAGTTTAATTTTTAGAGGAATTTAAGTTTTTTGGGGAGATTTAACAAACTTTTAGAGATATTAAGGATGCTTGGAGGATTTAACCCCTTTTTTAGGAGGTTTTAGACCCTTTTTTGGGGTTTAACCCCTTTTTGGGGATTAAAATCCTAATTTTGGGGGATTTTAAAGGTTCAGCTCCTTTTGGGGAATTTTTATTTCCAAAGGGGAGCTCTAGTTGGGTTTTTTGGGGGGGAATTTGACAATTTTTTAATAAATATTTAGGTATTGGGGGAATTTAACCCCTATTTTGGGTGATTTTAACTCTTTTTGTGGGGTTTAACCCCATTTTTGGGGGTAATCCTTAATAAGTTCTTTTTGCTCTCACAAAAATTCAATTTATTGCCTTAAAATCCCCCAAATTTGGATCAGGAAATTTGGGGGTCCCTGCAGGGATTTAAAAAGTTCCAAATTTCCAAATCTGCCCCCAAAATTTCCCTTTTTGGGACCTTTCCCCACAAGAACTCAGAGCCATTCCTGGGATTTCCATTATTTTAGTAATTTCATCCAAATAATGTGAAAAAAAAAACAGGAAAAAATGTAAAATCAGGGAGGTTTTGGGGAAATTGTAGGAAAAATTGTAAATTTGGGGAGTTTGTAAGGGAAAAAGGGAAATTGGGGATTTTTTAGGGGAATAAAGGTAAATTTGGGGGATTTTGAGGGTCTTTGGAAGGAAAAAAGGGAATTTGGGGGATATTTTTAGGGAAAAAAGTGAATTTTTAGGGTATTTTTAGGGAAAAACGTGATTTTTTGGGGGGGAAAAAGGTAAATTTAGGGAATTTGGGGTTTTTTTTAGGAATGAAAGGGTCATTAGGGAAATTTGGGGGATTTTTTTGGGGATAAAAAGGTAAATCCAGGGAATTTGAGGCTATTTTTAAGAAACAAAGGTGCAATAAGGGAATTTTTTGGGTATTTTTAGGGTAAAAAAGGGAAATCCAGACAGGTTGGGGGTTATTTAGGGAAAATGGTGAAATAAGTGAATTTTTGGGGTATTTTTAGGGAAAAAAGTGAATTTTTAGGGTAAAAAAAAAAGTAAATTTAGGCAGTTTGGGGGTATTTCTAGGGGGAAAAAGAGCAAATTGAGGGAGATTTGGGAATATTTCTTTAAAAAATAACGAAATCCAGGGGTTTTGGAGGGTTTTTCTGGGAAAAAAGGCAAATCCAGGGGATTTGGGGGGCTGGCCTTCATTTCCATGTGGGCAATGGGTGGGAAATGGGTGGAAAATGTGGAAATTTTGCATTTTTGGTGCCTTTTCCCCCCTTCCCTTGGTGCCCCCACGTGGAAATGCCCCCAGTGTGGCCCAAACCAAGCAGAACCCTCCCCAAAAAACGTCACAAAAGCACACAATGCCCAAAAAATCCCAAAAAACCCCAAAAAAACTCCAAAAAACCCCAAAATCCAAAGCAGGGCCGTGTCCAGGTGCAACAGCCCCACATCCACAGCAGAAACCGTGGAGAAGTTGGTGGAAATGGCTGAAAACGTGTGAAAGTCATCAACAAAGGTGGTAAAAAGCACCTCACACTGCCCCCCCCGTCCAGCTGTGCCCAGCTGTGCCCAGGTGTGCCCCTGGTGTCCCCAGCTGTGCCCAGGTGTCCCCAGGTGTGTCCCCAGCTGTGCCCAGGTGTGCCCCAGGTGTCCCCAGCTGTGCCCAGGTGTCCCCAGCTGTGCCCAGGTGTGTCCAGGTGTGCCCCTGGTGTCCCCAGCTGTGCCCAGGTGTCCCCAGGTGTGTCCCCAGCTGTGCCCAGGTGTGCCCCAGGTGTCCCCAGCTGTGCCCAGGTGTCCCCAGCTGTGCCCAGGTGTGTCCAGGTGTGCCCAAATGTGTCCCTGTGTCCCTCAGCTTTGCCCAGATGTGTCCCAGGTGTGGCACAGGGGTGCCCGGGTCTGTTCCAGGTGTCCCCAGGTGTGCCCCAGACGTGTCCAGGTGATTCCACCTGTGCCCAGGTGTGCCCCAGGTGTCCCCAGGTGTGCCCCAGGTGTGTCCCAGGTGTCCCCAGATGAGTCTAGGGGTGCCCAGGTGTGTCCCAGCTGTGCCCCTGGTGTGTCCAGTGTGCCCACCTGTGCCCCAGGGGTGTCCCAGAATGTCCAGGTGTGCCCAGATATGTCGAGATGTGCCCAGCTGTGTCCCAGCTGTGCCCAGCTGTGTCCCAGTGTGCTCAGATGTGCTCCAGGTGTGCCCCAGGTGTGTCCCACGTGTCCCCAGATGTGTCTAGGGGTGCCCAGTGTGCCCAGGTGTGTCCCAGGTGTGCCCAGTGTTGCCCAGATGTGACTCAAGGCTGCCCAGGTGTGCCCAGGTGTCCCCAGCTGTGTCCCAGCTTTGCCCAGATGTCCCCAGGTGTGCCCAGGTGGCTCCAGCTGTGCCCAGCTGTACCCAGGGACACCCAGGTGTCCCCAGCTGTGTCCAGATATGTCCCAGCTGTGTCCCAGGTGTGCCCAGATGTGCTCCAGGTGTGTCCCAGATGTCCCCACTTGTTGCGAGCTGTGCCCCAGGTGTGCCCAGGTGTGTCCCAGGTGTGTCCAGCTGTGCCCAGCTGTGCCCCAGCTGTGCCCAGGTGTGCCCCAGCTGTGCCCAGCTGTATCTCAGGTGTCCCAGCTGTGTCCTGGCTCTGTCCCAGGTGCTCCCCCAGCTGTGTCCAGATGTGCCCCTCAAAACCCAAGAAAATTCCCATTATTTACACCCTCAAATTCCTGTGGGTTGTCCCCCGAAAACCCCAGAAAAATCCCATTTATTTCCCAGAAAAATCCATTTTTTTTGTCCAAAACAACCCAGAAAAATCCCGTTTTTTTGCTGAAAAACCCCATTTTTTCCCCCAAATCCCCCACAAAATTTAAAATTTGGATTCTTTTCCCCTCAGGGAGGATGGGGAGCTGGAGCAGGGCGAGGCCAATGAGAGCCCCCAGGATTCCCAATGCTGAGCCCAATCCCAGCCCGATTCTAGAGAGCATCAGGAGCCTCAGGGGAACCCCCAATTCCCATTTGCCTTTCCAAACCCATCCAATCCCCATCAGTTTCCCCCCAAAACCCCCAGAAAAATCCTCATTTTTTCATAAAACCCCCAGAAAAAATCCCATTTATTTCCCAGAAAAAAATCCCATTTTCTTTCCCAAAAATACCCATAAAAACCCCATTTTTTGGCCAAAAAATCCCATTTTTTTCGCCAAAAAAAACCCAGAAAATCCCATTTTTTCACGAGAAATCCCTTTTTTTTCACAAAAATTCTGCTTTTGCCCTCAGGGAGGATGGGGAGCTGGAGCAGGGCGAGGCCAATGAGAGCCCCCGCAATCCCCATCGGTGACCCCAAAATGCCCCAAACATTCCTGTGCTGTTCTAGAGAGCATCAGGAGCCTCCACAATTCCCATTTTCCCCTCCAAACCCCAGCAAATTCCTGCCATTTTCCACCCCAAAAATAACCAGAAAAATCCCATCGTTTTTTCCCAGAAAAATCCAAATTTTTTCCCCCAAAACTAAAAAAAAAAATCCCAATTTTTTCCCAGAAAAATCCCTTTTATTTTCCCAAAAAAACCCATAGAAACCCATTTTTTTTGTCAAAAAACCCCATTTTTCCCAGAAAAATCCTATTTATTCCCCAAAAAACCCCATAAAAGTGCTGATTTCTCCCCAAGGAACTGCAGAAAAATCCCATTTATTTCCCAGAAAAATCCAATTTTTTTGTCCAAAACAACCCAGAAAAATCCCGGTTTTTTGCTGAAAAACCCCATTTTTTCCCCCAAACCCCCCACAAAATTTAAAATTTGGATTCTTTTCCCCTCAGGGAGGATGGGGAGCTGGAGGAGGGCGAGCTGGAGGACGAGGGGCCGGACGAGAGCCCCCCGGGGTCGCTTTTTTGCCGAAAAATCCCATTTTTTTCGCCAAAAAACCCCAGAAAAATCCCATTTTTTCACGAGAAATCCCATTTTTTTTCACGCAAATTCTGCTTTTGCCCTCAGGGAGGATGGGGAGCTGGAGGAGGGCGAGCTGGAGGCCAATGAGAGCCCCCGCAATCCCCATCGGTGACCCCAAAATGCCCCAAACATTCCTGTGCTGTTCTAGAGAGCATCAGGAGCCTCCACAATTCCCATTTTCCCCTCTAAACCCCAGCAAATTCCTGCCATTTTCCACCCCAAAAATACCCATAAAAACCCCATTTTTTTGCTGAAAAATCCCATTTTTTTCGCCAAAACCCCCAGAAAAACCCCATTTTTTCAGGAAAAATCCCATTTTTTTCACGCAAATTCCGCTTTTGCCCTCAGGGAGGATGGGGAGCTGGAGGAGGGCGAGCTGGAGGACGAGGGGCCGGACGAGAGCCCCCCGGGCTCGGGGTCGGGCTCGCGCTCCCGGCGCTCCCGGCACCGCAGCGGCTCCGAGCCCGAGCGCGGCCACCGGCGGCTGAAGCGCAAACGCCGCAAGGACAAGGACAAGAGGAGGTCCAAGAAAAAGAGAAAATCCAAACACAAGGTGGGCAATTCCCGCAAAATTCCTGGGTTTGGGGCACATTCAAGGCTTTTCCCCGTTTTTTTCTCCTGGTTTTCCCCACGGAAATATTGATTAAATCTCTTTTGTTTTGGGTTTTAACGCTGGAATTTCCCCAGGAAATTTGGGAATTGCAGACCTTGGGGAGGGCTCGGGGCTGATTTTTCTGGATTTTCCCAGGAATTTTGGGAATTGCAGGCTTTGGAGAGGGCTCATTTTTCCTGACTTTTCTGGAATTTGGGGAATTGCAGACCTTGGGGAGGGCTTGGGGCTGATTTTTCTGGATTTTCCCAGGAATTTTGGGAATTCCAGAGTTTGGGAAGGGAATTTCAGAGATTGGGTTGGAATTCCAAGGTTTGGGAAGGGAATTCCTGGCTTTGGGGAGGGCTCATTTTTCCTGACTTTTCCCGGGAAATTTGGGAATTGCAGGCTTTGGGGAGGGCTGGTTTTTCCTGACTTTTCCGGAATTTTGGGAATTCCAGGCTTTGGGGAGGGCTCAGGGCTGATTTTTCTGGAATTTCCCAGGAATTTTGGGAATTGCAGGCCTTGGGGAGGGCTGGTTTTTCCTGACTTTTCCGGAATTTTCCAGCGGCACGCCTCGTCCAGCGAGGAATTGTCGGATTTGAGCGACGACTCCGACTACAGCCCCGGGGAGAAGGGACACAGAAAGTACCGGGAGTACAGCCCGGGGTACCCGGTGAGTTGTACTGGGAGTACTGGGAGTACTGGGAGGGAAACTGGGAATGGGAACTGGGAATGGGAACTGGGAATGGGAGCTGGGAATGGGAACTGGGAATGGGAACTGGGAATGGGAGCTGGGAATGGGAGCTGGGAATACAGCCCGGGGTACCCGGTGAGTTGTACTGGGAGTACTGGGAATACTGGGAATGGGAACTGGGAATGGGAACTGGGAATGGAAACTGGGGATGGAAACTGGGAATACAGCCTGGGGTACCCGGTGAGTTATACTGGGAGTACTGGGAATACTGGGAATGGAAACTGGGAATGATCACTGGGAAATCCCAGGAGTACAGCCCAGGGTACTCAGTGAGTTATACTGGGAGGGAAACTGGGAATTACTGGGAATGGTCACTGGGAAACCCTGGGAGAACAGCCCGGGGTACTCGGTGAGTTGGACTGGGAATACTGGGAGGGAAACTGGGAAATGCTGGGAATGGAAACTGGGAATGGTCACTGGGAGTTTTTGGGGAATTTTTGGGATTTTTTGGGGATTTTTTTGTGAATTCCGCATCCCAAGCTCTCCCTTTCCCTTCCCAGTGCCACCAGTACTCCCAGCTGCCGCGGAAGGGCCATCCCAAGGCAATGAAAACTGGGAATTTTGGGGAATTTTGGGGGATTTTTTTTGGAATTTTTGTGAATTCCGCATCCCAAGCTCTCCCTTTCCCTTCCCAGTGCCACCAGTACTCCCAGCTGCCGCGGAAGGGGCACCCCCACGCCAAGGGGGACCCCAAGGGCTCCTTTGGGGGTCCCTACGAGGAGCTGGAGCCCGAGGGCCTGGAGGAGGAGGAGGAGGAGGGAGCCAAGGACGACTTTGAGGATTTCCCCAAGGAGCTGAGCCAGTACCGGCGCGCCAAGGACCCCGGGCACCGCCCCCGAGGTGGGGAAAAACAGGAAAAATGGGGGGAAAAATTAAATTAAAAAAGAAAAAAAAAACAAACCACAAAAAAACATGAAAAAAAAACACCAAAAAAAAAAAAAAAAAAAACCCACAAAAAAAAAAAAAAAAAACAAAAAAAAACTCCACCAATCAAAAAAAAACCAAACAAACAGAAAGACCCAAAACAAAGCTCAGAACTCAAGACCCCTCAAAGAAATCCAAAAGAGCCCAAAACCCGCAAAAAAATTAAAAAAAAAACCTGAAAAACCCAAAACAAATCCCAGAACTCAAAACCCCTCAAAGAAACCCAAAAGAGCCCAAAACCCGCAAAAAAATTAAAAAAAAACCCCGAAAACCACAAAACTAAGTCCAGAACTTGAAACCTCTCCAAGAAACCCAAAAGAACCCAAAAAACCACAAAAAAAATTTTAAAAACCCAAGACCCCTGAAAACCCCAAAACAAAGCCCAGAACGCCCCCACCAAAGAAAACCAAAAGAACTTCAAAAAAACACCAAAAAAATAACCAAAAACCAAACCACAAAAAAACTCCAAAAAAACCAAACCCCCCAAAAAAGCCCCAAAAAAGTAAAAAAAAACCAAAACAGCCAAAACCCCAAAATTCCGCAGAAAACCCCCAAAAATCCCCAAAACCACCCCATAAAACAAAACCAAACAAATGAAAAACACCACCAAAAACTCCCCCAAAAAATAACCAAATCTCATTAAAAAACACCTTAAAAATTTTAAAAAGTCAATTTTTCAGCATCTTAACCCCCAAATCCCCTTTAAAAACCCCCTAAAACCCCCCCAAAATTCCATTCTTGAGCATCCCAACCCCCAAACCTCCTTCCAAAAAACTGAAAATTTCCTCCAGCCCCAATTCCTGGTCTCAATTCCCATTTTTCCCCATTTTCCCGTTGTTTTTCCTACAGCTCGGGGTTGCCGTGGTGGCCGCGGGTTCCGGGGCCGATTTTTCCCATTTTTCCCCTCATTTTTCCCCATTTTCTCCCCAGGTCGGGGCTGCCGAGGCTGCCGCGGGTTCCGGGGCCGGGGTTTTTCCCATTTTCCCGTGTTTTCCCCTCATTTTTCCCCATTTTCTCCCCAGGTCGCGGCCGGGGCTGCAGCAGGTACCGGGGCCGGGGTTTTTCCCATTTTCCCGTTATTTTCCCCTCATTTTTCCCCGTTTTCTCCCCAGGTCGCGGCCGGGGCTGCCGCGGGTTCCGGGGCCGCGGGCGGGGCCCGGGGCGGGGCCGGGGGCGGGGCCCGGGGCGGGGCCGCGCCCGCAGCGACCCCGAGGATGAGGAGGAGCCCTTCGAGGAGGAGATGGAGGTGAGCCGGGACTGCCCGCAGCGAATTCCGGCATTGCCCGGGAATTCCGGGGCTTGGGAATTCGGGAATTTCCTGGGATGTTCTTGAGGGAGCTCTGAGCCTGTCCCGGTGGAATTCTGAGCCTCTCCTGGGATATTCCCAAGGGAATTCTGACCCAATCCCAGGCTTCTGGAATTCTGGGAATTCCCCAGGGAATTCTGACCCAATCGTGGGTTTCCCATCCCAAGATTCCCACCCCATCCTGGGGTTCCTGAGGGAATTCCAGCCCCGTCTTGGGGTCTCACCCATCCCATTCCAACGGCATTCCCGTTGTTCCCATCCCAGTTCCCACGGCATTCCCATTGTTCCCAATTCCCATGGCATTCCCATTGTTCCCATACCAATCCCCACGGAGTTCCCATGGAATTCCCACTGGAATTCCCGTTTTTCCCATTGGAATTCCCGTTTTTCCCACTGGAATTCCCGTTGTTTCCAGTACTGTGACCCCGAGGAGCCGCTGGGCGACGACGACTTTGACGATTACGCCAAGGAGCTGTCGCAGTACCGGCGCAGCAAGGACAGGGGCCGCGGTGAGAGCTGGGGTCACACCCCGAATCCCAGCCCAAATCCCAGCCCAAATCCCAGCCTAAATTCCAGCCCAAATTCCAGCCCAAACCCAGCCTAAATCCAGCCCAAATCCCAGCCTAAATTCCAGCCCAAATCCCAGCCTAAATTCCAGCCTAAAACCAGCCCAAATCCAGCCCAAATCCCAGTTTAAATCCCATCTTAAATCTATCCCAAATTCCAGTCCAAATCCCAGCTTAAATCTATCCCAAATCCCAGCCCAGATCCCAGCCCAAATCCAGCCCAAATCCAGCCTAAATCCAACCCAAATCCATCCCAAAAGCCAGGCCTGGACAGGGGCTGTGGTGAGACCCAGAGCCCAGCCCAAATCCCGGCTCAAATCTACCCCAAATCCTGCCTAAATCTGTCTCAAATCCACCCCAAATCCCAGCCTAAATCCACCCCAAATCCCAGCCTAAATCTGTCCCAAATCCAGCCCAAATCCCAGCCTAAATCCTACCCTAAATCCCAGCCCAAATCCCAGCCCAAATTCCCAATATCCCATTCCCAGGCCGAGGTCCCCGCAGTCCCCGGGGCGGCAGCGAGGGGCCAGGGCAGGGCTGGGTCTGGGAATTCCCAATCCCAATTCTCACCCCAAATCCCAAGATCCCAAATCCTCATCCCAAATTCCGTTCCAGGCCGAGGTCTCCGCAGTCCCCGGGGTGGCAGCAAGGGTTTGGGGCCGGGGTTGGATCTGGGAATTCCCAATATCCCAAATCCTGATCCCAAATTCCCAGTTCCTGATTCCAAATTCCCAAATCCTGATCCCAAATTCCCAGTTCCTGATCCCAAATTCCCAGTTCCTGATTCCAAATTCCCAACTCCTGATCCCAATATCCCAATTCCTGATCTTAAATTCCCAATTTCTGATCCCAAATTCCCAAATCCTGATCCCAAATTCCCAAATCCTGATCCCAAATCCCATTCCAGGCCGAGGTGCCCGCGGTCCCCGGGGTCCCCGCGGTGCCCGGGGTGGCACCAAGGGTCCGGGCTCGGGGCCGGGCCGGGCTCGGGGCCGCGGCCGCAGCGCCATGGGCAAGGGCGGCGCCCACGAGGACGACGAGTTCTACGACGAGGACATGGGGGTGAGTGCCTGGAATTACCAAAAATCCCCCCAAAATCCCCATGGAATTCCCAAAATCCCTCTGGATTTCCCAAAAATCCTGCCCGGAAACATAATAAACCCAAAAAGATTTGAGGGCTTGGGGGTGAGTGCTCAAAATCCCCTGGAATTTCCCAAAAATCCTGCCCAGAAACCCAAAAAACCCAAAAAGCTACGAGGATGTGGGGGTGAGTGCCCCAAAATTCCCCCCTCCCCCAAATCTCCCTGGAATTCCCAAAAATCCTGCCCAGACATGGGGGTGAGCACCCCAAATTCCCAAAAATCCTGTGCAGAACCCCAAAAATCTGTGGGGACATGAGGGTGAGCACCCAAAATCCCAAATATTCCCCCCCAAATCCCCATGGAATCCCCAAAAATCCCCCTGGAATTCCCAAAAATCCCCCTGGAATTCCCAAAAATCCTGCCCAGAACCCCAAAAATCTTTGGGGACATGAAGGTGAGCACCCAAAATCCCAAAATTTCCCCCCCAAATCCCAAAATTTTACCCTCAAATTCCCAGGATTTTTGCCTCAGCACCTCCTGAAACCTCCTCCATTTTTGGGATATTTTCCCCCTTTTCTCCCCCAAAATTCCTGGCATTTCCCCCCCCAAATCCCTGGGATTTTCCCTCAAAATTCCCTGGATTTTTGCCTCATCACCCCCTAAAACCCCCTCCCATTTTCAAAAACCCTTTTTGGAGTTTTTCCTAGTTTTTTCTCAATTTTTCCCCATTCCTTCCCATTTTTACCCATTTTTTCCCTATTTCCCCATTTCTTTGCCCGTTTTTCCCCATTTTTTCTGCATTTTTCCCCAAAATTGCCATTTTTTCGCCCAGGACGGGGGCGGGTACCGGCGGGAGGACAAGGCTCACCTGCCCTCGGACAAGAAGGGGAAGGTGATCTGCAAATACTTCGTGGAGGGCAGGTGCACCTGGGTAAGGACACCTGGGGGAGGGTCACACCTGGCTCACACCTGGCTCACACCTGTCACATTCATCTCACCTGGGTCACACCTGGGTCACACCTGTCACCTTCATCTCACCTGGCTCACACCTGGGGGAGGGTCACACCTGGCTCACACCTGGCTCACACATTTGTCACACCTGTCACCTTCATCTCACCTGGATCACACCTGGGTCACACCTGGCTCACACCTGGCTCACACCTGTCACCTTCATCTCACCTGGGTCACAGCTGGGTCACACCTGTCACCTTCATCTCACCTGGGTCACACCTGGGTCGCACCTGGGTCACACCTGGGTCACACCTGTCACCTTCATCTCACCTGGGTCACACCTGGCTCACACCTGGGTCACACCTGTCACCTTCATCTCACCTGGCTCACACCTGGGGGAGGGTCACACCTGGGTCACACCTGGGGGGGATCCCCACTTACACCTGGGAAAGGACACCTGGATCACACCTGGGTTACATCTGGGGGGTCCCCAATTGCACCTGGGGGGGTCACACCTGGGTAAGGACACCTGGGATTACACCTGTGTCACACCTGTGTCACATATTCATTTCACCTGGGTCACACCTGTGTCACACCGGGGGGTCCCCAGTTACACCTGGGTAAGGACACCTGGGGGGCTCACACCTGCATCACCCATGTGGCACACCTGTGTCACCTTCATCTCACCTGCGTCACGTCTGTGTGCCACCTGTGTCCCACCCACATCTCACCTTTTCTATTTGGATCCCCCCTTTTCTGTCCCTCACCTGTCCCACCTGTTTCACCTGTCCCTCACCTGTCCCACCTGTTTCACCTGTCCCTCACCTGCAGGGTGACCACTGTAACTTCAGCCACGACATTGAGCTGCCCAAGAAGCGCGAGCTCTGCAAGTTCTACATCACGGGGTACTGCGCGCGGGCCGAGAGCTGCCCCTACATGCACGATATCCTGATTAAACCGGGCTAAACCTGGGATAAACCCGGGATAAACCATCCCTGAACCTGGGATAAACCATCCCTAAAGCTGCCCCCGAGAGCTGCCCCTACATGCACGATATCCTGATTAAACCGGGCTAAACCTGGGATAAACCCGGGATAAACCATCCCTGAACCCGGGATAAACCATCCCTAAAGCTGCCCCCGAGAGCTGCCCCTACATGCACGATATCCTGATTAAACCAGGCTAAACCTGGGTTAAACCCGGGATAAACCATCCCTGAACCTGGGATAAACCATCCCTGAACCCGGGATAAACCATCCCTGAACCTGGGATAAACCATCCCTGAACCTGGGATAAACCATCCCTAAAGCTGCCCCTGAGAGCTGCCCCTACATGCACGATATCCTGATTAAACCAGGCTAAACCCGGGATAAGCCATCCCTGAACCCGGGATAAACCATCCCTGAACCTGGGATAAACCATCCCTGAACCCAGGATAAACCATCCCTGAACCCGGGATAAACTATCCCTGAACCTGGGATAAACCATCCCTGAACCCAGGATAAACCATCCCTAAAGCTGCCCCCGAGAGCTGCCCCTACATGCACGATATCCTGATTAAACCAGGCTAAACTTGGGTTAAACCCGGGCTAAACCCGGGATAAACCATCCCTGAACCCGGGATAAACCATCCCTAAACCCGCGATAAACCATCCCTGAACCCGGGATAAACCATCCCTGAACCTGGGCTGAAACTGCCCCCGAGAGCTGCCCCTACACGCACGATATCCTGCCCTTAACCCGGTTTAAACCCGGGCTAGGCCTGGGCTAAACCTGCCCCAAACGCAGCCCTGCGCCGTCTCCCTGAGGCGGGTTCTGTGTTCTGGAAGTTTCCTTGACGTTCCCACGGGATTTCCCGTGCAAGCTGTTCCACACCACCGGGCTCTGCATCAACGGCGACGACTGCATGTTCTCCCACGCGCCGCTGTGCGAGGAGACGCGGCAGCTGCTGGACAAGGTAACGCACCTGGGCACACACCTGGGTACACCTGGGTACACCTCGGTACAGCTACACACACCTGGGCACTGCATGTTCTCCCACGCGCCGCTGTGCGAGGAGACGCGGCAGCTGCTGGACAAGGTAACACACCTGGGCACACACCTGGGTACACCTGGGCACACCTGGGTACACCTGGGTACAGACACACACACCTGGGCACTGCATGTTCTCCCACGCGCCGCTGTGCGAGGAGACGCGGCAGCTGCTGGACAAGGTAACGCACCTGGGCACACACCTGGACACACCTGGGCACTGATACACACACCTGGGTACACCTGGGCACAGACACACACACCTGGGCACACCTGGGCACAGATAGATATACTGGTGCAGGACATGGAGGCGCGCGCAGTCCCAATTTATCCCAATTTATCCCAGTTTATCCCAGTCTATCCCAGTCTATCCCAGTCTATCCCAGTCTATCCCAGTCTATCCCAGTCTATCCCAGTCTATCCCAGTTTATCCCAGTCTATCCCAGTCTATCCCAGTTTATCCCAGTCTATCCCAGTCTATCCCAGTTCAGCCCGTCCCAATCGCTCCCAACCGACCCCAGTGCACCCCCATTTTAACCCAGTTTAACCCTTTGTGGTGCAGATGCTGGCCGAGGACGCCGAGGCAGGCACAGTCCCAGTTTATCCCAGTTTATCCCAGTTTATCCCAGTTTAGTCCGTCCCAATTGACCCCAATCCATCCCAATTTAACCAGTTTAACCCTTTCCCCCCCAGATGGTGGCCGAGGACGCCGAGGCAGGCACAGTCCCAGTTTATCCCAGTTTATCCCAGTTTATCCCAGTTTATCCCAGTTTATCCCAGTTTAGTCCGTCCCAATTGACCCCAATCCATCCCAGTTTAACCAGTTTAACCCTTTGTGGTGCAGATGCTGGCCGAGGACGCCGAGGCCGGGGCCCAGGACGAGAAGGAGCTGCAGGAGCTGCGCAAGCAGGGCATCGACCCCCTGCCCAAACCCCCCCCCGGGCGTGGGGCTGCTGCCCACCCCCCCCCCGCGGCCCCTCCCCCCCCCCGCGGGCTGCCCCTCCCCCCCCCCGCCCGGCCTGCCCCTCCCCCCCCCCGGGCCCCCCCCCTGGAGCCCCCCCTGGAGCCCCCCCAGGACCCCTTCAAGAAGATCCCGTCGCTCTTCGAGATCGTGGTGAGGCCCACGGGGCAGCTGGCCGAGAAACTGGGCGTCAGGTGAGGGCACCTGGGCACCCCTGGGCACTGCCAGCCACACCTGGGCACACCTGGGGGGCAGGGGAACACACCTGGGCACAGCCACGGGGCAGCTGGCCGAGAAACTGGGCGTCAGGTGAGGGCACCTGGGCACACCTGGGGGCACCTGGGCACACCTGGGCACTGCCAGGCACACCTGGGGGCACCTGGGGGCACCTGGGTACATGTGGGCTACATGGCAGGGCACCCACGGGGCAGCTGGCCGAGAAACTGGGCATCAGGTGAGGGCACCTGGGCACACCTGGGCACATCTGGCACTCAGACAAAACCCACCTGGAACCCCCCCCATGGATTTTCTCCACCTTTTATTCCAAATTTTCCTGGTTTTACCCCAGTTTTCCCCCCATTTTTCCCATTTCCCCCATTATTCCCCCCCCCAATTTTCACCCCATTTTTATTCCCATTTTCCCCCATTTTTATTCCCATTTTCCCCCATTTTTATTCCCATTTTCCCCCATTTTCACCCCATTTTTATTCCAATTTCCCCCCCCATTTTCACCCCATAATTTCCCCCATTTTCCCCATTATTCCCCCCATAATTTCCCCCATTTTTATTCCCATTTTCCCCATTTCCCCCCCAATTTTCCCCCCATTATTTCCCCCATAATTTCCCCCCATTACTTCCCAATTTCCCCCCATTATTTCCCCATTATTCCCCCCCATTGTTCCTCCCATAATTTCCCCCATTTTTCCCATTCCCCCCCAATTTTCCCCCCATTATTCCCCCCATAATTTCCCCCCTTTATTTTCTCATTTCCCCCATTATTCCCCCCATAATTTCCCCCCATTATTTCCCCCCATTTTTTTCCCATTTCCCCCAATATTTCCCCATAATTTCCCCCCATTTTTTCCCATTTCCCCCATTATTCCCCCCATAATTTCCCCCCATTATTGCCCCCATAATTTCCCCCATTTTTCCCCATTTCCGCCCCCATTATTCCCCCCATTATTTCCCAATTTCCCCCCATTATTTCCCCATCATTTCCCCCCATTTTTTCCCATTTCCCCCATTATTCCCCCCATAATTTCCCCCCATTATTCCCCCCATAATTTCCCCCCATTTTTCCCCATTTCCCCCATTATTCCCCCCATTATTTCCCAATTTCCCCCCATTATTTCCCCATTATTCCCCCCATAATTTCCCCTATTTTTTCCCATTTCCCCCATTATTCCCCCCATTATTTCCCCATTATTCCCCCCATTATTTCCCAATTTCCCCCCATTATTCCCCCCATTATTTCCCAATTTCCCCCAATTATTTCCCCATTTCCCCCCCCATTATTCCCCCCATTATTTCCCAATTTCCCCCCATTATTTCCCCATTATTTCCCCCATTTTTCCCCATTTCCCCCCCATTTCCCCCCCATTATTTCCCCCATTATTCCCCCCATTATTCCCCCCATAATTTCCCCCATTATTTCCCCATTATTCCCCCCATAATTTCCCAATTTCCCCCCATTATTCCCCCCATAATTTCCCATTTTTTCTCTCTCCCTTCCAGGCACCCGGGCCCGCCCCCCCCGCGCTTTCCCGGCCCCCCTGGCGCTCCGCCCCTCCCCCCCCCGGACCTGGCCCCGCCCCCCGAGCTGGGCCCGGGGGGGTTCGAGGAGGCCCCGCCCCTCCCCCACCCGGGGCTGCCCCCCCCGGGCCCGCCCTTCTACCCGGGGGGGGGAGGGGCGGCCGGAGGGGGCGGGGCCTTCTACCCCCCCCCCGGAGGGGCTGGAGATGGAACCGCCCGCGGGGGGGGGAGGGGCCAGGTGAGCAAATGGGGATGGGGGAGGGGGGGGCGGGAAATCTGGGGGGGGGGGGAGGGGAAATTGGGGTGGGGGAGGGAAAATCCCAGAAATTTGGGGTGGGGGAGGGAAAATTCTGGGAAATTTGGCGGGGGGGGGGGGGGGGAGGGAAAATTTGGGGGAATTTGGGGTGGGGGAAGGGGAAAATGGGATTGGGGGGGGCCAGGTGAACCCTAAATTCCCCAATTCCATCCTAAACTTCCCCTCCCCACCCCAGATTTCCCATTCCCACCCCAAATCTCCAATTTTCACCCCAAATCTCCCATTCCCACCCCAAATCTCCCATTTCCACCCAAATTTCCCATTCCCACCCCAAATCCCCCCTTCCCATCCCAAAACACAGGGCTGACTGACCCTAAATTTCCACTCTTCACCCCAAATCTCCCATTCCCATCCCAAATCTTCCTTTCCCACCCCAAATTTCCCTTTTCTACCCTAAATTCCCCTTCCCATCCCAAAATATGAGGCTGAAGGACCCCAAATCTCCCCTTTCCCACCCCAAATCTCCAATTTTCACCCCAAATCTCCCATTTTAATCCCAAATTTCCTTTTCCCACCCCAAAACCCCCAATAATTCCTGTTTTCCCCATTCCCACCCCAATAATTCCCATTTCCCCCCGCAATAATTCCCATTTTCCCAGCCCAAATTCCCCTTTCCCAGCCCAGTTTTCCCCAATAATTCCCATGTCCAATTTTCCCCAATAATTCCCATTTTCCCCCTTTCCCACCCAATAATTCTCATTTCCCACCCCAATAATTCCCATTTTCTCCCTCTCTCACCCCAAATCTCCCATTTTAATCCTGTTTTTCCCCTTTCCCACCCCAATTTCCCCCAATAATTCCCATTTTCCCAGCCCAAATTCCCCCTTCCCAGCCCAATTTTCCCCAATAATTCCCATTTTCCCCCTTTCCCACCCCAATAATTCCCATTTCCCACCCCAATAATTCCCATTTTCCCCTTTCCCACCCCAAACCTCCCATTTTAATCCCATTTTTCCCCCTTTCCCACCCCAATAATTCCCATTTCCCACCCCAGCAATTCCCATTTTCCCCCCAGTAATTCCCATTTCCCCTATTCCCACCCCAGTAATTCCCATTTCCCACCCCAGCAATTCCCATTTTCCCCCGAATAATTCCCATTTTCCCCCATTCCCACCCCAGTAATTCCCATTTTCCCCCCAGTAATTCCCATTTCCCCCATTCCCACCCCAGTAATTCCCATTTCCCCCCAGTAATTCCCATTTCCCCCCAGTAATTCCCATTTCCCCCATTCCCACCCCAGCAATTCCCATTTTCCCCCCAGTAATTCCCATTTCCCACCCCAGCAATTCCCATTTTCCCCCGAATAATTCCCATTTTCCCCCATTCCCACCCCAGTAATTCCCATTTCCCCCCAGTAATTCCCATTTTCCCCCATTTTCCCCGCAGTATTTCCCATTTTCCCCCCAGTAATTCCCATTTCCCCCCAGTAATTCCCATTTTCCCCCCAGTAATTCCCATTTTCCCCCCAGTAATTCCCATTTTCCCCCCATTTTCCCCGCAGTAATTCCCATTTCCCCGCAGTAATTCCCATTACCCCGCAGTAATTCCCATTTTCCCCGCAGTAATTCCCATTTTCCCCCCAGTAATTCCCATTTTTCCCCCGTTTCCCGCAGACGATTTCGGCCCGTTCGAGGCCGGGGCGGGGCCGGGCGGGGCCGCGCTGTTCTCGGAGGGCTCCCGGGAGGGCGAGGGCGGCCCCGGCCCGGGCGGGGCTCCCGGTGCCGCTGCCGGTGCCGGTCCCGGGGCCGCTGCCGAGTTCCCGCCGTCGGGCGCGCAGCGGGCGCTGTTCCTGCGCATCCGCCACAAGCAGCGCCACGAGGAGAGGCCCCGGCGCGGCTGCGAGGGCGCGCACGGCGAGCACGACGAGGGTGAGCGGGGAGGCACCAAAAATAACCAGAGTCGGCCCCAAAAATAGCCAGAGTGAGCCCCAAAAATGGCCAGAATTGGCACCAAAACAGCCAGAATTGGCACCAAAAATAGCCTGAATTGGCACCAAAAATGGCCAGGATCAGCACAAAAAAATAACCAGAATGAGCCCCAAAAATAGCCAGAATTGGCACTAAAACAGCCTGAATCGGCACCAAAATTGGCCAGAATTGGCACCAAAGATGGCCAGAATCAGCACAAAAAAATAACCAGAATCAGCCCCAAAAATAGCCAGAGTGAGCCCCAAAAATAGCCAGAATGAGCCCCAAAAATAGCCAGAATTGGCACCAAAAATGGCCAGAATTGGCACCAAAAATGGCCAGAATCAGCACAAAAAAATAAACAGAATCAGCCCCAAAAATAGCCAGAGTGAGCCCCAAAAATAGCCAGAATGAGCCCCAAAAATAGCCAGAATTGGCACCAAAAATGGCCAGAATTGGCACCAAAAATGGCCAGAATCAGCACAAAAAAATAACCAGAATCAGCCCCAAAAATAGCCAGAATGAGCCCCAAAAATAGCCAGAATTGGCACCAAAAATAGCCAGAATTGGCACCAAAAATGGCCAGAATTGGCACCAAAAATGGCCAGAATCAGCACAAAAAAATAACCAGAGTGAGCCCCAAAAATAGCCAGAATTGGCACCAAAACAGCCTGAATCGGCACCAAAATTGGCCAGAATTGGCACCAAAAATGGCCAGAATTGGCACCAAAAATGGCCAGAATTGGCACCAAAAATAGCCTGAATTGGCACCAAAAATGGCCAGAATCAGCACAAAAAAATAACCAGAATCAGCCCCAAAAATAGCCAGAGTGAGCCCCAAAAATAGCCAGAATGAGCCCCAAAAATAGCCAGAATTGGCACCAAAAATCCTGATTCTGAGACTCAAAAATACCCAGAATAAGCACCAAAAATACCCATCCTGATCCTGGGACTGAGCCCAAAAAATACCCAGAATGAGCCCAAAAATAGCCAAAATGAGCCCTAAAAATCCTGATTCTGAACCCCAAAAATTCACAGCTTCAGCCCTAAAGTATCCTGATTCTGAGCCCCAAAAATACCCAGAAAGAGCCCCAAAATATCCCCAGCCTGATCCCAAAAATCCCCATCCCGACAGGGAGCACGACGAGGGTGAGGCACCAAAAATAACAGAACGAGCCCTAAAAATCCTGATCCTGAGCCCCAAAAATACCCAGAATGAGCCCTAAAAATTCACAGAATAAACCCCAAAAAACCGCAGAATGTAAAAAAAAGCTTAAAAAGAGTATTTTTACTTTTATTGTTATTTCTATTTTTATTTTACTTTTATTTTTGTTTTTACTTTTATTTTTAGTTTCATTTACTTTATGTTTAATTTATGTTTGCTTTTATTTTTACTTTTATTTCCTTTTTTATTTTTATTTTCTATTTTCATTTTCAATTTTTTTATTTTTATTTTCATTTTTAAATTTTTATTTCCATTTTCATTTTTATTATCTTCCCGCCATTAGGTGACCCGGGCAGTTGGTACTCCAGCGACGAAGACGACGGCGCCAGCAGCGTCAGCTCCATCCTCAGGTCCCTGCGGCAGCAAAGTGGGAGCGCCCCCAACCCCGGGAACGCCCCCGGGACCGGGGACCCCCCCTGCGACCCCCGGCTGGCGCGGCCGCGCGGCTCCGGGACCCTCGGCTGGCGCGGAGCTCCGAGTTTGGTTCTGGCTCCGAATTCCCCTCAGACCCGCGGCTGGCGCGGAGCTCCGAGTTTGGTTCGGGCTCCGAATTCCCCTCAGACCCGCGGCTGGCGCGGAGCTCCGAGTTTGGTTCGGGCTCCGAGCCCCACCTGGATCCACGGCTGGCTCGGAGCTCCGAGTTTGGTTCTGGCTCCGAACCCCCGTCAGACCCGCGGCTGGCGCGGAGCTCCGAGTTTGGTTCGGGCTCCGAATTCCCCTCAGACCCGCGGCTGGCGCGGAGCTCCGAGTTTGGTTCGGGTTCTGATCTCCCTCTGGACCCACGGCTGGCGCGGAGCTCCGAGCTCGGTGCCGGCTCCGAGCTCCCCTCAGACCCTCGGCTGGCGCGGAGCTCCGAGCTCGGTTTTGGTCCCGGTTCCGGCTCCGATCCCCCCTCGGACCCGCGGCTGGCCCGGCACGGCCCCAAAGCCGATCCCGCCCCCAAGGCGGCCCCGACCGTCGCCGAGGACGAGGACGGCGAGCGCGTCCTGCGGGACAAACCCGCGCCCATCCCGCTGGAGGCGGCTCCGGGGCAGCCCCAGCGCGATCCCCGCTCGCAGCTCCGGCGCTTCTCGCACATCCGCAAGGACGTGCGGCTGCTGCGGCCGCCCTGGCGCGCTCCGTGCTCTGGAGCCCCGAGGATCTCATCCCGCTGCCCGTGCCCAAGCAGGACCTTCCTCCTCATCCTCATCCTCCTCATCAGGGTCCCGCCGCCGACCCCCGGCTGCTCCGGCCGCCCTCGGACCCGCGGCAAGCGCGGGGGGCCCCCCGCCGAGCCTTCGTCGTCGTCGTCATCTTCGCCGTCGCCGTCCTCCTCCGTGCCCGACTTCGAGCTGCTGTCGAGGATCCTCCAAAGCGTCGGCACGGCCTCCTCGGGAGGGGACGGCAAACCCAGCGATCCCCGCGTGAGGAAGGCTCCTCCTCATCCTCCTCCTCCCTTGGACCCGCGGCTGCAGAAAGCTCCGGAGAGCGGAAACTCCCCCATCGCCCCCTACGACCCCCGGCTGAGCTGGGGCAGCAGCGGCCAGAGCAGCTCCGCGGTGCTCAGCGCCATCAGCCTCTACGACCCCCGCGCTCCTCCTGCTAAAGAGCCCCAAAACGAGGCCAACTCAGCCCAAAAACCGCCAGCAGCAGCAGCAGGAGGAGGAGGAGGAGGGGGAGGAAGGGCCAAGGAGGCGCCGCCCTTCGTGCGGCGCTCGGCGCTGGAGCCGCCGCAGGAGGAGCGGCCGGAGCCGGGCACGGACCGGTACAACAGCTACAACCGCCCCCGGCCCAAAATGCCCCAGGCTGGCGAGGGGGGCGGCGCCCAGCCCGGCCTGCACAACCTGCCCGTGCCCCCCGTGCCCCCCGTGATCGGCCTGGCCAAGGCCGGCGCCCGCCCCGGGCACCGGGAGCCCCTTCCCGGGGGGCAGCCCCCCGAGCGGAGCCCCCCGAGGACGGGGGGGACCAGGGCTCCCTCAAGGACGTGTTCAAGGGCTTCGACCCCACGGCGTCGCCCTTCTGCCAGTGAGGAGGGGGGAAAATGGGGAAAAATGGGGGTGGAGGGGGTGGAAATGGGGGTGGGTCTGCTCAAAGTGTGTCCAGGTTCGGTCAAATCTGCACAAAATCCAGTCTGGTGTGGTTAAAACTGCTCAAAATCCGGTCTGGTGTGGTTAAAACTGCTCAAAATCCGGTCTGGTGTGGTTAAAACTGCTCAAAATCTGGTCTGGTGTGGTTAAAACTGCTCAAAATCTGGTCAGGTGTGGTTAGAACTGTGCAAAGTCTGGTCTGACGTGGTTAAAACTGTGCAAAATCCGGTCAGGTGTGGTTAAAACTGTGCAAAATCCGGTCTGGTGTGGTTAAAACTGTGCAAAATCCGGTCAGGTGTGGTTAAAACTGCTCAAAATCCGGTCTGGTGTGGTTAAAACTGTGCAAAATTTGGTCTGCTCTGCTCAAAATGCATCCAGGTCTGCCCAAATGCACCCAAAATCTGGTCTGACGTGGTTAAATCTGCCCAAAATCCAGCTAGGTCTGCTCAAATGCATTCAGGTTTGCTCAAATGGACTCAAAATCTGGTCAGGTCTGCTCAAGTTCACCCAAAATCTGGTCAGGGGTGTCCAAGTCTGCCCAAAATCCACCCAGGTCTGCTCAAATCCACCCAAAATCCAGTCAGGTGTGGTTAAATCTGTCTAAAATCCACCCAGGTCTGCCCCAAATCCACCCAGGTCTGCTCAAAATGCATCCAGGTTTGCTCCAATCTGCCCAAAATCTGGTCAGGTGTGGTTAAATCTGCCCAAAATCCATCTAGGTCTGCTCCAATCTGCCCGAAATCTGGTCTGGTGTGGCCAAATCCACCCAAAATCTGGTCAGGTCTGCTCAAAATGCATCCAGGTTTGCTCAAATCCACCCAAAATCCATCTAGATCCACTCAAATCCACCCAAAATCCACCCAGGTCTGCTCAAAATCCATCCAGGTTTGCTCAAATGCACCCAAAATTGGGTTAGGTGTGGTTAAATCTGTCCAAAATGCACCTATATCCACTCAAATCCACCCAAAATCCAGTCAGGTCTGCTCAAATCCACCCAAAATTCAGCCAGGTGTGTTCAAAATCCACCTAAATGTACCCAAAATTCAGCCAGGTCTGCAAAAAATCAACCAAATCTGCCCAAAATCCACCTAAAATCCAGACAGGTTTGCCCAAATCTGCCCAAAATCTGGTCAGGTGTGCTCAAAATCCACCCAAATCCACCTCAAATCCACCCAGGTCTGTTCAAAATTCACCCAAATGCACCCAAAATTCACCCAGATCTGCCCAAAATCCACCCAGATCCTCCCAAACGCACCCAAAATCTGCCCAAAATCCACCCAGGTCTGCTCAAATCCACTCCAAATTCACCCAAATCCACCCAGATCTGCCCAAAATCCGGTCAGATCTGCTGAAATCCACCCAAAATCCACCTAAATGCACCCAAAATCCACCCAAATCTGCTCAAAATCCACCCAAAATTCACCCGGGTCTGCTCAAATCCACTCAAAATTCACCAGATCCTCCCAAATCCACTCAAAAATCACCAAAATCCACCCAAATCTTGTCAAAATTCACCAAAATCCACTCAAAATCCACTCAAAATTCACCAAAACCCATCCAAATCCACTCAAAATTCAACCAGATCCTCCCAAATCCTCAAAATCCACCCAAATCCGAGGTTGGAGGGAAGAGTTGGGTTCACACCCAAGGAAAGGAGAGAATTTGCACCAAAAATTGAAATTTGAGCCCCCAAAAAAGAGAAATTAAACCCTGGAAAATGGAATTGGAGGCAAATTGAGCCCAAAAAAATCCAAACTGACACCAAAAAAAAATCACAAATCTGATAGCAAAACATGAAATTTGATCAGAACCAACTCAAATCCTCCCCTAAAATTCAAATTCATCCCCCAAAAAATCAAATCTCGCCAAAAGAGCCCAAATTTGATCCCAAAACGACCAAATCCGACCTCAAAAAAAGCAAAATTTGATCCCAAAAAAATGAAAATGTGACACCAAATCCGCCCAATTTAACCCAAAAATTCCCTCAAAAATTCAATCCACCCCAAATCCACAAAATCCACCCCCCAAAATCCCCAATTCCACCCCAAAAAATCCCCAAAAATCCAAAAAAACCCCAAAAATTCCCTGGGATTGGCTCCAGGAGCAGCCAAATTTTGGGGCAATTTTGGGGCAATTTCGTCCCTTTTTGGGTCCTTCCTCAGCCATAAAATTGTAAATAAATCCCAAATTCTCCCCAAATTCCCGAGGATTTTCCCCTGTGGTGATTGGGTTGAAATTCCCCATTTTTTCCCCCAAAAAATTCCCAATTTTGGGGAAAAAAAAATAAATTTTGAAGGTTTGAGCAGCAAAAAGCCCCAAAATTTGGGGGTTTTGCCCCAAAATTCTCCTTGGTTCTGTTTTTGCGATGGGTTAAATCTGAGATTTTTGGGATTTGAGGTTTTTGCTCCATTTTTTCTGTGGGAAATGGGAGAAAAATCATCAAAAATGGTGAAAAACGGGGAAAAAAGGTACAAAAGTTGTAAAAAAATTGGAGAAAAAAAAAGAGAAAAAAAAGGCACAAAAATGGTAAATAAATAAAACAACACAAAAATCCCCAAAATCATGGGAAAAAAAAATAAATTTTGGCGAAAAATGGGCAAAAAATCGTGGAGAAAACGTCAAAAATTCCATTTAAAGGCCATAAAAATACAGGAAAAATTAAAAATATCCCAAAATTTCCATGAAAATTAAATGAGGGGAGAAATCAATTTAAAATAAAGTAAAATAAAAATTAGAATGCATCAAAAATCAGGGGAAATGTCCAAAATCTATGGGAAAAATCATGAGAAA